>NC_091757.1:4503394-4808052 GCF_043380555.1 Nothobranchius furzeri
TATAACTTGGCTTCTGAATGTCCAAGAGAGATCAGGTTTGTTTTAATGTACTCCAATCAACAGCCCCTACAACCACAAAACGGAATGGAGTCATTAGCACTTATGGTTTGTAAATGGCACCCAGAATTATGTGTCACGAAGCACAATTTCACATCATTCTGGGTCCATTTGTGTGAAAACAACGTCCAATCAGGCTGAAACGTTACAAGAAGGTAGAATCTATTGAGTTGTAAGTGATCTGAAAGTTTCAAGATGATCGCACATTCCTATAGGGGGTAAAACCATGTCCCAAAGGTCACCGGGCCTGGTGTCACTTTAAAGAAGTAGTCCAGTTACACCTTTGTGGGCTTATAACTTGGCTTCTGAATTTCCTAGAGAGGTCAGGTTTGTTTTAGTGTACTCCAATCAACAGCCCCTACAACCACAAAAAGGAATGGAGTCATTAGCACTTATGGTTTTTAAATGGCACCCAGAATTGTGTTGCACGAAGCACAATTTCACATCATTCTGGGTTCATTTGTGTGAAAACAAGGTCCAATCAGGCTGAAACGTTACAGGAAGGTAGAATATATTGAGTTGTAAGGGATCTGAACGTTTCATGATGATAGCACTTTCCTAAGGGGGTCAAACTATGTCCCAAAGGTCACCGGATCTGGTGTCAATTTAAAGAAGTAGTCCAGTTACACATTTGTGGGCTTATAACTTGGCTTCTGAATGTCCTAGAGAGATCAGGTTTGTTTTAGTGTACTCCAATCAACAGCCCCTACAACCACAAAAATGAATGGAGTCATTAGCACTTATGGTTTGTAAATGGCACCCAGAATTATGTTGCACGAAGCACAATTTCACATCATTCTGGGTCCATTTGTGTGAAAGCAAGGTCCAATCAAGCTGAAACGTTACAGGAAGGTAGAATCTATTGAGTTGTAAGTGATCTGAACGTTTCATGATGATAGCACTTTCCTAAGGGGGTCAAACCATGTCCCAAAGGTCACCGGATCTGGTGTCAATTTAAAGAAGTAGTCCAGTTACACATTTGTGGGCTTATAACTTGGCTTCTGAATGTCCTAGAGAGATCAGGTTTGTTTTAGTATACTCCAATCAACAGCCCCTACAACCACAAAAAGGAATGGAGTCATTAGCACTTATGGTTTTTAAATGGCACCCAGAATTATGTTGCACGAAGCACAATTTCACATCATTCTGGGTTCATTTGTGTGGAAAAAAAGGTCCAATCAGGCTGAAACGTTACAGGAAGGTAGAATCTATTGAGTTGTAAGTGATCTGAATGTTTCATGATGATAGCGCTTTCCTAAGGGGGTCAAACCATGTCCCAAAGGTCACCGGATCTGGTGTCGATTTAAAGAAGTAGTCCAGTTACACATTTGTGGGCTTATAACTTGGCTTCTGAATGTCCTAGAGCGATCAGGTTTGTTTTAGTGTACTCCAATCAACAGCCCCTACAACCACAAAAGGAATGGAGTCATTAGCATGGTTTTTAAATGGCAACCAGAATTATGTTGCACGAAGCACAATTTCACATCATTCTGGGTTCATTTGTGTGAAAACAAGGTCCAATCAGGCTGAAACGTTACAGGAAGGTAGAATCTATTGCGTTGTAAGTGATCTGAACGTTTCATGATGATAGCACTTTCCTAAGGGGGTCAAACCATGTCCCAAAGGTCACTGGAACTGGTGTCAATTTAAAGAAGTAGTCCAGTTACACATTTGTGGGCTTATAACTTGGCTTCTGAATGTCCTAGAGAGATCAGGTTTGTTTTAGTGTACTCCAATAAACAGCCCCTACAACCACAAAAAGGAATGGAGTCATTAGCACTTATGGTTTGTAAATGGCACCCAGAATTATGTTGCACGAAGCACAATTTCACATCATTCTGGGTCCATTTGTGTGAAAACAAGGTCCAATCAGGCTGAAACTCTACAAGAAGGTAGAATCTATTGAGTTGTACGTGATCTGGACGTTTCAAGATGATCGCACATTCCTACAGGGGGTAAAACCATGTCCCAAAGGTCACCGGGCCTGGTGTCACTTTAAAGAAGTAGTCCAGTTACACCTTTGTGGGCTTATAACTTGGCTTCTGAATGTCCAAGAGAGGTTAGGTTTGTTTTAGTGTACTCCAATCAACAGCCCCTACAACCACAAAAAGGAATGGAGTCATTAGCACTTATGGTTTTTAAATGGCACCCAGAATTATGTTGCACAAAGCACAATTTCAAATCATTCTGGGTTCATTTGTGTGAAAACAAGGTCCAATAAGGCTGAAACGTTACAGGAAGCTAGAATATATAGAGTTGTAATTGATCTGAATGTTTCATGATGATAGCACTTTCCTAAGGGGTCAAACCATGTCCCAAAGGTCACCGGATCTGTGGTCAATTTAAAGAAGTAGTCCAGTTACACATTTGTGGGCTTATAACTTGGCTTCTGAATGCCCAAGAGAGATCAGGTTTGTTTTAATGTACTCCAATCAACAGCCCCTACAACCACAAAAAGGAATGAAGTCATTAGCACTTATGGTTTGTAAATGGCACCCAGAATTATGTGTCACGAAGCACAATTTCACATCATTCTGGGTCCATTTGTGTGAAAACAAGGTCCAATCAGGCTGAAACGTTACAAGAAGGTAGAATCTATTGAGTTGTAAGTGATCTGAAAGTTTCAAGATGATCGCACATTCCTATAGGGGGTAAAACCATGTCCCAAAGGTCACCGGGCCTGGTGTCACTTTAAAGAAGTAGTCCAGTTACAACTTTGTGGGCTTATAACTTGGCTTCTGAATTTCCTAGAGAGGTCAGGTTTGTTTTAGTGTACTCCAATCAACAGCCCCTACAACCACAAAAAGGAATGGAGTCATTAGCACTTATGGTTTGTAAATGGCACCCAGAATTGTGTTGCACGAAGCACAATTTCACATCATTCTGGGTTCATTTGTGTGAAAACAAGGTCCAATCAGGCTGAAACGTTACAGGAAGGTAGAATATATTGAGTTGTAAGTGATCTGAATGTTTCATGATGATAGCACTTTCCTAAGGGGGTCAAACTATGTCCCAAAGGTCACCGGATCTGGTGTCAATTTAAAGAAGTAGTCCAGTTACACATTTGTGGGCTTATAACTTGGCTTCTGAATGTCCTAGAGAGATCAGGTTTATTTTAGTGTACTCCAATCAACAGCCCCTACAACCACAAAAATGAATGGAGTCATTAGCACTTATGGTTTGTAAATGGCACCCAGAATTATGTTGCACGAAGCACAATTTCACATCATTCTGGCTCCATTTGTGTGAAAGCAAGGTCCAATCAGGCTGAAACGTTACAGGAAGGTAGAATCTATTGAGTTGTAAGTGATCTGAATGTTTCATGATGATAGCACTTTCATAAGGGGGTCAAACCATGTCCCAAAGGTCACCGGATCTGGTGTCAATTTAAAGAAGTAGTCCAGTTACACATTTGTGGGCTTATAACTTGGCTTCTGAATGTCCTAGAGAGATCAGGTTTGTTTTAGTATACTCCAATCAACAGCCCCTACAACCACAAAAAGGAATGGAGTCATTAGCACTTATGGTTTTTAAATGGCACCCAGAATTATGTTGCACGAAGCACAATTTCACATCATTCTGGGTTCATTTGTGTGGAAAAAAAAGGTCCAATCAGGCTGAAACGTGACAGGAAGGTAGAATCTATTGAGTTGTAAGTGATCTGAACGTTTCATGATGATAGCGCTTTCCTAAGGGGGTCAAACCATGTCCCAAAGGTCACCGGATCTGGTGTCAATTTAAAGAAGTAGTCCAGTTACACATTTGTGGGCTTATAACTTGGCTTCTGAATGTCCAAGAGCGATCAGGTTTGTTTTAGTGTACTCCAATCAACAGCCCCTACAACCACAAAAAGGAATGGAGTCAGTAGCATGGTTTTTAAATGGCAACCAGAATTATGTTGCACGAAGCACAATTTCACATCATTCTGGGTTCATTTGTGTGAAAACAAGGTCCAATCAGGCTGAAACGTTACAGGAAGGTAGAATCTATTGCATTGTAAGTGATCTGAACATTTCATGATGATAACACTTTCCTAAGGGGGTCAAACCATGTCCCAAAGGTCACTGGAACTGGTGTCAATTTAAAGAAGTAGTCCAGTTACACATTTGTGGGCTTATAACTTGGCTTCTGAATGTCCTAGAGAGATCAGGTTTGTTTTAGCATACTCCAATTAACAGCCCCCATTACCCCAAAAAGGAATGGAGTCATTAGCACTTATGGATTTTAAATGGCACCCAGAATTATGTTGCACGAAGCACAATTTCACATCATTCTGGGTTCATTTGTGTGAAAACAAGGTCCAATCAGGCTGAAACGTTACAAGAAGGTAGAATCTATTGAGTTGTAAGTGATCTGAACGTTTCATGATGATAGCACTTTCCTAAGGGGGTAAAACCATGTCCCAAAGGTCACCGGGCCTGGTGTCACTTTAAAGAAGTAGTCCAGTTACACCTTTGTGGGCTTATAACTTGGCTTCTGAATGTCCTAGAGAGGTTAGGTTTGTTTTAGTGTACTCCAATCAACAGCCCCTACAACCACAAAAAGGAATGGAGTCATTAGCACTTATGGTTTTTAAAAGGCACACAGAATTATGTTGCACGAAGCACAATTTCACATCATTCTGGGTCCATTTGTGTGAAAACAAGGTCCAATCAGGCTGAAACGTTACAAGAAGGTAGAATCTATTGAGTTGTAAGTGATCTGAACGTTTCATGATGATAGCACATTCCTAAGGGGGTCAAACCATGTCCCAAAGGTCACCGGGCCTGGTGTCACTTTAAAGAAGTAGTTCAGTTACACCTTTGTGGGCTTATAGCATTTCTTCTGAATGTCCTAGAGAGGTCAGGTTTGTTTTAGAGTACTTCAATTAACAGCCCCTACAACCCCAAAAAGAAATGGAGTCATTAGCACTTATGATTTTTAAATGGCACCCAGAATTATGTCGCACAAAGCACAATTTCACATCATTCCGGGTCCATTTCTCAGAAAAAAGCTTCAATCAGGCTGAAACGTCACAGAAAAGTAGAATCTATTGAGTTGTAAATGATTCCTGTGTTTCATGATGATAGGACTTTCCTAAGGGGGTCAAATCAGGTCATAAAGGTCACCGGGCCTGGTGTAACTTTAAAGAAGTAGTCCAGTTACACCTTTGTGGGCTTATAACTTTTCTTCTGAATGTGCTAGAGAGGTCAGGTTTGTTTTAGAGTTCTCCAATTAACAGCCCCTACAACCCCAAAAAGGAATGGAGTCATTAGCACTTATGGTTTTTAAATGGCACCCAGAATTGTGTCGCACAAAGCACAATTTCACATTATTCCGGGTCCATTTCTCAGAAAAAAGCTTCAATCAGGCTGAAACATCACGGAAAAGTAGAATCTATTGAGTTGTAAATGATTCCTGTGTTTCTTGATGATAGCACATTCCTAAGGGGGTCAAATCAGGTCATAAAGGTCACCGGATCACTTGTTCCTTATAGGGGGTATTCCAAACACACGTTTGTGGGCTTATAACTTGGCTTCTGAATTTGTCAGAGAGGTCAGGTTTGTTTTAAGGTACTCCAATCAACAGCCCCTACAACCCCAAAAAGGAATGGAGTCATTAGCACTTATGGTTTTTAAATGGCACCCAGAATTATGTTGCACGAAGCACAATTTCACATCATTCTGGGTCCATTTGTGTGAAAACAAGGTCCAATAAGGCTGAAACGCTACAGGAAGGTAGATTCTATTGAGTTGTAAGTGATCTGAACGTTTCATGATGATAGCACATTCCTAATGGGGTCAAACCATGTCCCAAAGGTCAACGGTCCTGGTGTCACTTTAAAGAAGTAGTCCTGTTACACATTTGTGGGCTTATATCTTTTCTTCTAAATGTCCTAGAGAGGTCAAGTTTGTTTTAGAGTACTCCAATTACCAGCCACTATTACCCCAAAAAGGAATGGAGTCATTAGCACTTATGGCTTTTAAATGGCACCCAGAATTATGTTGCACGAAGCACAATTTCACATCATTCTGGGTTCATTTGTGTGAAAACAAGGTCCAATCAGGCTGAAACATTCTAGGAAGGTAGAATCTATTGAGTTGTAAGTGATCTGAACGTTTCATGATGATAGCACTTTCCTAAGGGGGTCAAACCATGTCCCAAAGGTCACCGGATCTGGTGTCAATTTAAAGAAGTAGTCCAGTTACACATTTGCGGGCTTATAACTTGGCTTCTGAATGTCCTAGAGAGATCAGGTTTGTTTTAGTGTACTCCAATAAACAGCCCCTACAACCACAAAAAGGAATGGAGTCATTAGCACTTATGGTTTGTAAATGGCACCCAGAATTATGTTGCACGAAGCACAGTTTCACATCATTCTGGGTCCATTTGTGTGAAAACAAGGTCCAATCAGGCTGAAATGCTACAAGAAGGTAGAATCTATTGAGTTGTACGTGATCTGAACGTTTCATGATGATCGCACATTCCTATAGGGGGTAAAACCATGTCCCAAAGGTCACCGGGCCTGGTGTCACTTTAAAGTAGTCCAGTTACACCTTTGTGGGCTTAAAACTTGGCTTCTGAATGTCCTAGAGAGGTTAGGTTTGTTTTAGTGTACTCCAATCAACAGCCCCTACAACCACAAAAAGGAATGGAGTCATTAGCACTTATGGTTTTTAAATGGCACCCAGAATTATGTTGCACGAAGCACAATTTCACATCATTCTGGGTCCATTTGTGTGAAAACAAGGTCCAATCAGGCTGAAACGTTACAAGAAGGTAGAATCTATTGAGTTGTAAGTGATCTGAACGTTTCATGATGATAGCACATTCCTAAGGGGGTCAAACCATGTCCCAAAGGTCACCGGGCCTGGTGTCACTTTAAAGAAGTAGTCCAGTTACACCTTTGTGGGCTTATAACATTTCTTCTGAATGTCCTAGAGAGGTCAGGTTTGTTTTAGAGTACTTCAATTAACAGCCCCTACAACCCAAAAAAGAAATGGAGTCATTAGCACTTATGATTTTTAAATGGCACCCAAAATTATGTCGCACAAAGCACAATTTCACATCATTCCGGGTCCATTTGTCAGAAAAAAGCTTCAATCAGGCTCAAACGTTACAGAAAAGTAGAATCTATTGAGTTGTAAATGTTTCCTGTGTTTCATGATGATAGGACTTTCCTAAGGGGGTCAAATCAGGTCATAAAGGTCACCGGGCCTGGTGTAACTTTAAAGAAGTAGTCCAGTTACACCTTTGTGGGCTTATAACTTTTCTTCTGAATGTGCTAGAGAGGTCAGGTTTATTTTAGAGTTCTCCAATTAACAGCCCCTACAACCCCAAAAAGGAATGGAGTCATTAGCACTTATGGTTTTTAAATGGCACCCAGAATTGTGTCGCACAAATCACAATTTCACATCATTCCGGGTCCATTTCTCAGAAAAAATTCTTCAGTCAGGCTGAAACATCACAGAAAAGTAGAATCTATTGAGTTGTAAATGATTCCTGTGTTTCTTGATGATAGCACATTCCTAAGGGGGTCAAATCAGGTCATAAAGGTCACCGGATCACTTGTTCCTTAAAGGGGGTATTCCAAACACACGTTTGTGGGCTTATAACTTGGCTTCTGAATGTGTCAGAGAGGTTAGGTTAGTTTTAAGGTACTCCAATCAACAGCCCCTACAACCCCAAAAAGGAATGGAGTCATTAGCACTTATGGTTTTTAAATGGCACCCAGAATTATGTTGCACGAAGCACAATTTCACATCCTTCTGGGTCCATTTGTGTGAAAACATGGTCCAATAAGAATGAAACGCTACAGGAAGGTAGATTCTATTGAGTTGTAAGTGATCTGAACGTTTCATGATGATAGCACATTCCTAATGGGGTCAAACCATGTCCCAAAGGTCAACGGGCCTGGTGTCACTTTAAAGAAGTAGTCCTGTTACACATTTGTGGGCTTATATCTTTTCTTCTAAATGTCCTAGAGAGGTCAAGTTTGTTTTAGAGTACTCCAATTAACAGCCCCTATTACCCCAAAAAGGAATGGAGTCATTAGCACTTATGGCTTTTAAATGACACCCAGAATTATGTTGCACAAAGCACAATTTCACATCATTCTATGTCCATTTGTGTGAAAAATAAGTCCAATCAGGCTGAAACGCTACAGGAAGGTAGATTCTATTGAGTTGTAAGTGATCTGAAAGTTTCATGATGATAGCACATTCCTAAGGGGGTCAAACCATGTCCCGAAGGTCACCGGGCCTGGTGTCACTTTAAAGAAGTAGTCCAGTAACACCTTTGTGGGCCTATAACTTTTCTTCTGAATGTCCTAGAGAGGTCAGGTTTGTTTTAGAGTACTCCCATTAACAGCCCCTACAACCCCAAAAAGGAATGGAGTCATTAGCACTGATGGTTATTAAATGGTACCCAGAATTATGTCGCACAAAGCACAATTTCACATCATTCCGGGTCCATTTCTCAGAAAAAAGCTTCAATCAGGCTGAAACGTCACAGAAAAGTAGAATCTATTGAGTTGTAAATGACTCCCGTGTTTCATGATGATAGCACATTCCTAAGGGCGTCAAATCAGGTCATATATGTCACCGGATCACTTGTTCCTTAAAGGCAGGGTTCCAAACACACCTTTGGGGGCTCTTAACTTGGCTTCTGAATGCCTCAGAGAGGTCAGGTTTGTTTTAGGGTACTCCAATCAACAGCCCCTATTACCCCAAAAAGGAATGGAGTCATTAGCAATTATGGTTTTTAAATGGCGCCCAGAATTATGTTGCACGAAGCACAATTTCACATCATTCTGGGTCCATTTGTGTGAAAACAAGGTCCAATCAGGCTGAAATGCTACAAGAAGGTAGAATCTATTCAGTTGTAAGTGATGTGAACGTTTTATGATTATAGTACATTCCTAAGGGGGTCAAACCATGTCCCAAAGGTCACCGGGCCTGGTGTCACTTTAAAGAAGTAGTCCTGTTTCACCTTTGTGGGCTTATAACTTTACTTCTGAATGTCCTAGAGAGGTCAAGTTTATTTTAGAGTACTCCAATTAACAGCCCCTACAACCCCAAAAAGGAATGGAGTCATTAGCACTTATGGTTTTTAAATGGCACCCAGAATTATGTTGCACGAAGCACAATTTCACATCATTCTGGGTCCATTTGTGTGAAAACAAGGTCCAATCAGGCTGAAACGCTACAAGAAGGTAGAATCTATTGAGTTGTAGGGATCTGAACGTTTTATGATGATAATAAATTCCTAAGGGGGTCAAACCATGTCCCAAAGGTCACCAGGCATGGTGTTACTTAAAAGAAGTAGTCCTTTTACACCTTTGTGGGCTTATAACTTTTCTACTGAATGTCCTAGAGAGGTCAGGTTTGTTTTAGAGTACTCCAGTTAACAGCCCCTATAACCCCAAAAAGGAATGGAGTCATTAGCACTGATGGGTATTAAATGGCACCCAGAATTATGTCGCACAAAGCACAATTTCACATCATTCCGGGTCCATTTCTCAGAAAAAAAGCTTCAATCAGGCTGAAACGTCACAGAAAAGTAGAATCTCTTGAGTTGTAAATGATTCCTGTGTTTCATGATGATAGCACATTGCTAAGGGGGTCAAATCAGGTCATAAAGGTCACCGGATCACTTGTTCCTTAAAGTTGGTATTCCAAACACACATTTGGGGGCTTATAACTTGGCTTCTGAATGTCTCAGAGAGGTCAGGTTTGTTTGAGGGTACTCCAATCAACAGCCCCTATTACCCCAAAAAGGAATGGAGTCATAAGATGCGCCCCGAGGAGCGTCTTGCCACGTGTCACCACTGGGTCTGACTGAGCTCCTCCAGGAGAGAGGCCCAAGCAAGACGCGCCCCGAGGAGCGTCTTGCCACGTGTCACCACTGGGTCTGAGTGAGCACCTCCAGGAGAGAGGCCCCAGCAAGACGCGCCCCGAGGAGCGTCTTGCCACATGTCACTACTCGGTCTAACTGAGCACCTCCAGGAGAGAGGTCCAAGCAAGACGCGCCCCGAGGAGCGTCTTGCCACATGTCACTACTCGGTCTGACTGAGCGCCTCCAGGAGAGAGGCCCAAGCAAGACGTGCCCCGAGGAGCTCTTGCCACATGTCAACAATGGGTCTGACTGAGGGCCTCCAGGAGAGAAGCCCAAGCAAGACGCGCCCCGAGGAGCGTCTTGCCACATGTCAACACTGGGTCTGACTGAGGAGCTCCAGGAGAGAGGCCCAAATAAGACGCGCCCCGAGGAGCGTCTTGCCACATGTCAACAATGGGTCTGACTGAGGGCCTCCAGGAGAGAAGCCCAAGCAAGATGCGCCCCGAGGAGCGTCTTGCCACGTGTCACCACTGGGTCTGACTGAGCTCCTCCAGGAGAGAGGCCCAAGCAAGACGCGCCCCGAGGAGCGTCTTGCCACGTGTCACCACTGGGTCTGAGTGAGCACCTCCAGGAGAGAGGCCCCAGCAAGACGCGCCCCGAGGAGCGTCTTGCCACATGTCCCTGCTCGGTCTAACTGAGCGCCTCCAGGAGAGAGGTCCAAGCAAGACGCGCCCCGAGGAGCGTCTTGCCACATGTCACTACTCGGTCTGACTGAGCGCCTCCAGGGGAGAGGCCCAAGCAAGACGTGCCCCGAGGAGCGTCTTGCCACATGTCAACAATGGGTCTGACTGAGGGCCTCCAGGAGAGAAGCCCAAGCAAGACGCGCCCCGAGGAGCGTCTTGCCACATGTCAACACTGGGTCTGACTGAGGGCCTCCAGGAGAGAGGCCCAAATAAGACGCGCCCCGAGGAGCGTCTTGCCACATGTCAACAATGGGTCTGACTGAGGGCCTCCAGGAGAGAAGCCCAAGCAAGACGCGCCCCGAGGAGCGTCTTGCCAAATGTCAGCACTCGGTCTGACTGAGCGCCTCCAAGAGAGAGGCCCAAGCAAGACGCGCCCCGAGGAGAGTCTTGCCACATGTCAGCACTCGGTCTGACTGAGCGCCTCCAGGAGAGACGCCCAAGCAAGACGTACCCCGAGGAGCGTCTTGACACATTTCTCCTCTGGGTCTGACTGAGCGCCTCCAGGAGAGAGGCCCAAGCAAGACGTGCCCCGAGGAGCGTCTTTCCACATGTCAACACTGGGTCTGACTGAGTGCCTCCATGAGAGAAGCCCCAGCAAGACGCGCCCCGAGGAGCGTCTTGCCACATGTCAACACTGGTTCTGACTGAGCACCTCCAGGAGAGAGGCCCAATTAAGACGCGCCCCGAGGAGCGTCTTGCCACATGTCAACACTTGGTCTGACTGAGCACCTCCAGGAGAGAGGCCCGAGGAGCGTCTTGACACATGTCACTACTCGGTCTAACTGAGCGCCTCCAGGAGAGAGGTCCAAGCAAGACGCGCCCCGAGGAGCGTCTTGCCACATGTCACTACTCGCTCTGATTGAGCGCCTCCAGGAGAGAGGCCCAAGCAAGACGTACCCCGAGGAGCATCTTGCCACATGTCAACAATGGGTCTGACTGAGGGCCTCCAGGAGAGAAGCCCAAGCAAGACGCGCCCCGAGGAGCGTCTTGCCACATGTCACTACTCGGTCTAACTGAGCGCCTCCAGGAGAGAGGTCCAAGCAAGACGCGCCCCGAGGAGCGTCTTGCTACATGTCACTACTCGGTCTGACTGAGCGCCTCCAGGAGAGAGGCCCAAGCAAGACGTGCCCCGAGGAGCGTCTTGCCACATGTCACCACTGGGTCTGAGTGAGCACCTCCAGGAGAGAGGCCCCAGCAAGACGCGCCCCGAGGAGCGTCTTGCCACATGTCCCTGCTCGGTCTAACTGAGCGCCTCCAGGAGAGAGGTCCAAGCAAGACGCGCCCCGAGGAGCGTCTTGCCACATGTCACTACTCGGTCTGACTGAGCGCCTCCAGGGGAGAGGCCCAAGCAAGACGTGCCCCGAGGAGCGTCTTGCCACATGTCAACAATGGGTCTGACTGAGGGCCTCCAGGAGAGAAGCCCAAGCAAGACGCGCCCCGAGGAGCGTCTTGCCACATGTCAACACTGGGTCTGACTGAGGGCCTCCAGGAGAGAGGCCCAAATAAGACGCGCCCCGAGGAGCGTCTTGCCACATGTCAACAATGGGTCTGACTGAGGGCCTCCAGGAGAGAAGCCCAAGCAAGACGCGCCCCGAGGAGCGTCTTGCCACATGTCAACACTGGGTCTGACTGAGGGCCTCCAGGAGAGAGGCCCAAATAAGACGCGCCCCGAGGAGCGTCTTGCCACATGTCAACAATGGGTCTGACTGAGGGCCTCCAGGAGAGAAGCCCAAGCAAGACGCGCCCCGAGGAGCGTCTTGCCAAATGTCAGCACTCGGTCTGACTGAGCGCCTCCAAGAGAGAGGCCCAAGCAAGACGCGCCCCGAGGAGAGTCTTGCCACATGTCAGCACTCGGTCTGACTGAGCGCCTCCAGGAGAGACGCCCAAGCAAGACGTACCCCGAGGAGCGTCTTGACACATTTCTCCTCTGGGTCTGACTGAGCGCCTCCAGGAGAGAGGCCCAAGCAAGACGTGCCCCGAGGAGCGTCTTTCCACATGTCAACACTGGGTCTGACTGAGTGCCTCCATGAGAGAAGCCCCAGCAAGACGCGCCCCGAGGAGCGTCTTGCCACATGTCAACACTGGTTCTGACTGAGCACCTCCAGGAGAGAGGCCCAATTAAGACGCGCCCCGAGGAGCGTCTTGCCACATGTCAACACTTGGTCTGACTGAGCACCTCCAGGAGAGAGGCCCGAGGAGCATCTTGACACATGTCACTACTCGGTCTAACTGAGCGCCTCCAGGAGAGAGGTCCAAGCAAGACGCGCCCCGAGGAGCGTCTTGCCACATGTCACTACTCGCTCTGATTGAGCGCCTCCAGGAGAGAGGCCCAAGCAAGACGTACCCCGAGGAGCATCTTGCCACATGTCAACAATGGGTCTGACTGAGGGCCTCCAGGAGAGAAGCCCAAGCAAGACGCGCCCCGAGGAGCGTCTTGCCACATGTCACTACTCGGTCTAACTGAGCGCCTCCAGGAGAGAGGTCCAAGCAAGACGCGCCCCGAGGAGCGTCTTGCTACATGTCACTACTCGGTCTGACTGAGCGCCTCCAGGAGAGAGGCCCAAGCAAGACGTGCCCCGAGGAGCGTCTTGCCACATGTCAACAATGGGTCTGACTGAGGGCCTCCAGGAGAGAAGCCCAAGCAAGACGCGCCCCGAGGAGCGTCTTGCCACATGTCACTACTCGGTCTGACTGAGCGCCTCCAGGAGAGAGGCCCAAGCAAGACGTGCCCCGAGGAGCGTCTTGCCACATGTCAACAATGGGTCTGACTGAGGGCCTCCAGGAGAGAGGCCCAAATAAGACGCGCCCCGAGGAGCGTCTTGCCACATGTCAACAATGGGTCTGACTGAGGGCCTCCAGGAGAGAAGCCCAAGCAAGACGCGCCCCGAGGAGCGTCTTGCCACATGTCAGCACTCGGTCTGACTGAGCGCCTCCAAGAGAGAGGCCCAAGCAAGACGCGCCCCGAGGAGAGTCTTGCCACATGTCAGCACTCGGTCTGACTGAGCGCCTCCAGGAGAGACGCCCAAGCAAGACGTACCCCGAGGAGCGTCTTGACACATTTCTCCTCTGGGTCTGACTGAGCGCCTCCAGGAGAGAGGCCCAAGCAAGACGTGCCCCGAGGAGCGTCTTTCCACATGTCAACACTGGGTCTGACTGAGTGCCTCCATGAGAGAAGCCCCAGCAAGACGCGCCCCGAGGAGCGTCTTGCCACATGTCAACACTGGTTCTGACTGAGCACCTCCAGGAGAGAGGCCCAATTAAGACGCGCCCCGAGGAGCGTCTTGCCACATGTCAACACTTGGTCTGACTGAGCACCTCCAGGAGAGAGGCCCGAGGAGCGTCTTGACACATGTCACTACTCGGTCTAACTGAGCGCCTCCAGGAGAGAGGTCCAAGCAAGACGCGCCCCGAGGAGCGTCTTGCCACATGTCACTACTCGCTCTGATTGAGCGCCTCCAGGAGAGAGGCCCAAGCAAGACGTACCCCGAGGAGCATCTTGCCACATGTCAACAATGGGTCTGACTGAGGGCCTCCAGGAGAGAAGCCCAAGCAAGACGCGCCCCGAGGAGCGTCTTGCCACATGTCACTACTCGGTCTAACTGAGCGCCTCCAGGAGAGAGGTCCAAGCAAGACGCGCCCCGAGGAGCGTCTTGCTACATGTCACTACTCGGTCTGACTGAGCGCCTCCAGGAGAGAGGCCCAAGCAAGACGTGCCCCGAGGAGCGTCTTGCCACATGTCAACAATGGGTCTGACTGAGGGCCTCCAGGAGAGAAGCCCAAGCAAGACGCGCCCCGAGGAGCGTCTTGCCACATGTCAACACTGGGTCTGACTGAGGGCCTCCAGGAGAGAGTTCCAAATAAGACGCGCCCCGAGAAGCGTCTTGCCACATGTCAACAATGGGTCTGACTGAGGGCCTCCAGGAGAGAAGCCCAAGCAAGACGCGCCCCGAGGAGCGTCTTGCCACATGTCAGCACTCGGTCTGACTGAGCGCCTCCAAGAGAGAGGCCAAAGCAAGACGCGCCCCGAGGAGAGTCTTGCCACATGTCAGCACTCGGTCTGACTGAGCGCCTCCAGGAGAGACGCCCAAGCAAGACGTTCCCCGAGGAGCGTCTTGACACATTTCTCCTCTGGGTCTGACTGAGCGCCTCCAGGAGAGAGGCCCAAGCAAGACGTGCCCCGAGGAGCGTCTTTCCACATGTCAACACTGGGTCTGACTGAGTGCCTCCATGAGAGAAGCCCCAGCAAGACGCGCCCCGAGGAGCGTCTTGCCACATGTCAACACTGGGTCTGACTGAGCACCTCCAGGAGAGAGGCCCAATTAAGACGCGCCCCGAGGAGCGTCTTGCCACATGTCAACACTGGGTCTGACTGAGCGCCTCCAGGAGAGAGGCCCGAGGAGCGTCTTGACACATGTCACTACTCGGTCTAACTGAGCGCCTCCAGGAGAGAGGTCCAAGCAAGATGCGCCCCGAGGAGCGTCTTGCCACATGTCACTACTCGCTCTGATTGAGCGCCTCCAGGAGAGAGGCCCATGCAAGACGTACCCCGAGGAGCATCTTGCCACATGTCAACAATGGGTCTGACTGAGGGCCTCCAGGAGAGAAGCCCAAGCAAGACGCGCCCCGAGGAGCGTCTTGCCACATGTCAACACTGGGTCTGACTGAGGGCCTCCAGGAGAGAGGCCCAAATAAGACGCGCCCCGAGGAGCGTCTTGCCACATGTCAACAATGGGTCTGACTGAGGGCCTCCAGGAGAGAAGCCCAAGCAAAACGCGCCCCGAGGATCGTCTTGCCACATGTCAGCACTCGGTCTGACTGAGCGCCTCCAGGAGAGAGGCCCAAGCAAGACGCGCCCCGAGGAGCGTCTTGCCACATGTCAACACTGGGTCTGACTGAGCGCCTCCAGGAGAGAGGCCCAAGCAAGACGCGCCCCGAGGAGAGTCTTGCCACATGTCAGCACTCGGTCTGCCTGAGCGCCTCCAGGAGAGACGCCCAAGCAAGACGTGCCCCGAGGAGCGTCTTGACACATTTCTCCTCTGGGTCTGCTTGAGCGCCTCCAGGAGAGAGGCCCAAGCAAGACGTGCCCCGAGGAGCGTCTTTCCACATGTCAACACTGGGTCTGACTGAGTGCCTCCATGATAGAAGCCCCAGCAAGACGCGCCCCGAGGAGAGTCTTGCCACCTGTCAACACTGGGTCTGAATGAGCACCTCCAGGAGAGAGGACCAAGCAAGACGCGCCCCGAGGAGCGTCTTGCCACATGTCAACACTGGGTCTGACTGAGCGCCTCCAGGAGAGAGGCCCGAGGAGCGTCTTGACACATGTCACCTCTGGGTCTGACTGAGCACCTCCAGGAGAGAGGCCCAAGCAAGACGCGCCCCGAGGAGCGTCTTGTCACATGTCAACACTGGGTCTGACTGAGCGCCTCCAGGAGCGAGGCCCAAGCAAGAATCGCCCGAGGAGCGTCTTGACACATGTCAACACTGGGTCTGACTGAGCACCTCCAGGAGAGAGGTCCAAGCAAGAAGCACCCCGAGGAGCGTCTTGCCACATGTCAACACTGGGTCTGACTGAGTGCCTCCATGAGAGAAGCCCCAGCAAGACGCGCCCCGAGGAGCGTCTTGTCACATGTCACTACTCGGTCTGACTGAGCGCCTCCAGGAGAGAGGCCCAAGCAAGAGGTGCCCCGAGGAGCGTCTTGCCACATGTCACTACTCGGTCTGACTGAGCGCCTCCAGGAGAGAGGTCCAAGCAACACTCGCCCCGAGGAGCGTCTTGCCACATGTCAACACTGGGTCTGACTGAGTGCCTCCATGAGAGAAGCCCCAGCAAGACGCGCCCCGAGGAGCGTCTTGCCACATGTCACTACTCGGTCTCACTGAGCGCCTCCAGGAGAGAGGCCAAAGCAATATGCGCCCCGAGGAGCTTCTTGCCACATGTCAACAATCGGTCTGACTGAGGGCCTCCAGGAGAAAAACCAAAGCAAGACGCGCCCCGAGGAGCTTCTTTCCACATGTCAACAATGGGTCTTACTGAGGGCCTCCAGGAGAGAAGCCCAAGCAAGAAGCGCCCCGAGGAGCGTCTTGCCACATGTCAACACTGGGTCTGACTGAGCGCCTCCAGGAGAGAGGGCCAAGCAAGACACGCCCCGAGGAGCGTCTTGACACATGTCAACACTGGGTCTGACTGAGGGCCTCCATGAGAGAAGCCCAAGCAAGACGCGCCCCGAGGAGAGTCTTGCCACATGTCAACACTGGGTCTGACCTAGGGCATCCAGGAGAGAGGCCCAAGCAATACGCGCCCCGAGGAGCGTCTTGCCACATGTCAACAATGGGTCTGACTGAGGGCCTCCAGGAGAGAAGCCAAAGCAAGATGCGCCCCGAGGAGCTTCTTTCCACATGTCAACAATGGGTCTTACTGAGGGCCTCCATGAGAGAAGCCCAAGCAAGACGCGCCCCGAGGAGTGTCTTGCCACATGTCAACACTGGGTCTGACTGAGCGCCTCCAGGAGCGAGGCCCAAGCAAGAATCGCCCGAGGAGCGTCTTGACACATGTCAACACTGGGTCTGACTGAGCACCTCCAGGAGAGAGGTCCAAGCAAGAAGCACCCCGAGGAGCGTCTTGCCACATGTCAACACTGGGTCTGACTGAGTGCCTCCATGAGAGAAACCCCAGCAAGACGCGCCCCGAGGAGCATCTTGTCACATGTCACTACTCGGTCTGACTGAGCGCCTCCAGGAGAGAGGGCCAAGCAAGACGTGCCCCGAGGAGCGTCTTGCCACATGTCACTACTCGGTCTGACTGAGCGCCTCCAGGAGAGAGGTCCAAGCAACACGCGCCCCGAGGAGCATCTTGCCACATGTCAACACTGGGTCTGACTGAGTGCCTCCATGAGAGAAGCCCCAGCAAGACGCGCCCCGAGGAGCGTCTTGCCACATGTCACTACTCGGTCTGACTGAGCGCCTCCAGGAGAGAGGCCAAAGCAATACGCGCCCCGAGGAGCGTCTTGCCACATGTCAACAATGGGTCTGACTGAGGGCCTCCAGGAGAAAAACCAAAGCAAGACGCGCCCCGAGGAGCTTCTTTCCACATGTCAACAATGGGTCTTACTGAGGGCCTCCAGGAGAGAATCCCAAGCAAGAAGCGCCCCGAGGAGCGTCTTGCCACATGTCAACACTGGGTCTGACTGAGCGCCTCCAGGAGAGAGGGCCAAGCAAGACACGCCCCGAGGAGCGTCTTGACACATGTCAACACTGGGTCTTACTGAGGGCCTCCATGAGAGAAGCCCAAGCAAGACGCGCCCCGAGGAGAGTCTTGCCACATGTCAACACTGGGTCTGACAGAGGGCATCCAGGAGAGAGGCCCAAGCAATACGCGCCCCGAGGAGCATCTTGCCACATGTCAACAATGGGTCTGACTGAGGGCCTCCAGGAGAGAAGCCAAAGCAAGACACGCCCCGAGGAGCTTCTTTCCACATGTCAACAATGGGTCTTTTTGAGGGCCTCCATGAGAGAAGCCCAAGCAAGACGCGCCCCGAGGAGTGTCTTGCCACATGTCAACACTGGGTCTGACTGAGCGGCTCCAGGAGCGAGGCCCAAGCAAGAATCGCCCGAGGAGCGTCTTGACACATGTCAACACTGGGTCTGACTGAGCACCTCCAGGAGAGAGGTCCAAGCAAGAAGCACCCCGAGGAGCGTCTTGCCACATGTCAACACTGGGTCTGACTGAGTGCCTCCATGAGAGAAGCCCCAGCAAGACGCGCCCCGAGGAGCGTCTTGTCACATGTCACTACTCGGTCTGACTGAGCGCCTCCAGGAGAGAGGCCCAAGCAAGACGTGCCCCGAGGAGCGTCTTGCCACATGTCACTACTCGGTCTGACTGAGCGCCTCCAGGAGAGAGGTCCAAGCAACACGCGCCCCGAGGAGCGTCTTGCCACATGTCAACACTGGGTCTGACTGAGTGCCTCCATGAGAGAAGCCCCAGCAAGACGCGCCCCGAGGAGCGTCTTGCCACATGTCACTACTCGGTCTGACTGAGCGCCTCCAGGAGAGAGGCCAAAGCAATACGCGCCCCGAGGAGCGTCTTGCCACATGTCAACAATGGGTCTGACTGAGGGCCTCCAGGAGAAAAACCAAAGCAAGACGCGCCCCGAGGAGCTTCTTTCCACATGTCAACAATGGGTCTTACTGAGGGCCTCCAGGAGAGAAGCCCAAGCAAGAAGCGCCCCGAGGAGCGTCTTGCCACATGTCAACACTGGGTCTGACTGAGCGCCTCCAGGAGAGAGGGCCAAGCAAGACACGCCCCGAGGAGCGTCTTGACACATGTCAACACTGGGTCTGACTGAGGGCCTCCATGAGAGAGGCCCAAGCAATACGCGCCCCGAGGAGTGTCTTGCCACATGTCAACAATGGGTCTGACTGAGGGCCTCCAGGAGAGAAGCCAAAGCAAGACGCGCCCCGAGGAGCTTCTTTCCACATGTCAACAATGGGTCTTACTGAGGGCCTCCATGAGAGAAGCCCAAGCAAGACGCGCCCCGAGGAGTGTCTTGCCACATGTCAAAACTGTGTCTGACTGAGCACCTCCAGGAGAGAGGCCCAAGCAAGACGCGCCCAGAGGAGCGTCTTGCCACGTGTCACCACTGGGTCTGATTGAGCACCTCCAGGAGAGAGGCCCCAGCAAGACGCGCCCCGAGGAGCGTCTTGCCACATGTCACTACTCGGTCTAACTGAGCGCCTCCAGGAGAGAGGTCCAAGCAAGACGTGCCCCGAGGAGCGTCTTGCCACATGTCACTACTCGGTCTGACTGAGCGCCTCCAGGAGAGAGGCCCAAGCAAGACGTGCCCCGAGGAGCGTCTTGCCACATGTCAACAATGGGTCTTACTGAGGGCCTCCAGGAGAGAAGCCCAAGCAAGACACGCCCAGAGGAGCGTCTTGCCACATGTCAACACTGGGTCTGACTGAGCACCTCCAGGAGAGAGGCCCAAGCAAGACACGCCCCGAGGAGCGTCTTGACACATGTCAACACTGGGTTGGACTGAGGGCCTCCATGAGAGAAGCCCAAGCAAGACGCGCCCCGAGGAGAGTCTTGCCACATGTCAACAGTCGGTCTGACAGAGTGCATTCAGGAGAGAGGCCCAAGCAATACGCGCCCCGAGGAGCGTCTTGCCACATGTCAGCACTCGGTCTGACTGAGCGCCTCCAGGAGAGACGCCCAAGCCAGACGTGCCCCGAGGAGCGTCTTGACACATTTCTCCTCTGGGTCTGACTGAGCGCCTCCAGGAGAGAGGCCCAAGCAAGACGTGCCCTGAGGAGCGTCTTTCCACATGTCAACACTGGGTCTGACTGAGTGCCTCCATGAGAGAAGCCCCAGCAAGACGCGCCCCAAGGAGCGTCTTGCCACATGTCAAATCTGGGTCTGACTGAGCACCTCCAGTAGAGAGGCCCAATTAAGACGCGCCCCGAGGAGCGTCTTGCCACATGTCAACACTTGTTCTGACTGAGCGCCTCCAGGAGAGAGGCCCGAGGAGCGTCTTGACACATGTCACTACTCGGTCTAACTGAGCGCCTCCAGGAGAGAGGTCCAAGCAAGACGCGCCCCGAGGAGCGTCTTGCCACATGTCACTACTCGGTCCGATTGAGCGCCTCCAGGAGAGAGGCCCAAGCAAGACGTACCCCGAGGAGCATCTTGCCACATGTCAACAATGGGTCTGGATGAGGGCCTCCAGGAGAGAAGCCCAAGCAAGACGCGCCCCGAGGAGCATCTTGCCACATGTCAACACTGGGTCTGACTGAGGGCCTCCAGGAGAGAGGCCCAAATAAGACGCGCCCCGAGGAGTGTCTTGCCACATGTCAACACTGTGTCTGACTGAGCGCCTCCAGGAGAGAGGCCCAAGCAAGACGTGCCCCGAGGAGCGTCTTGCCACGTGTCAACACTAGGTCCGACTTAGCACCTCCAGGAGAGAAGCCAAAGCAAGACGCGCCCCGAGGAGCTTCTTTCCACATGTCAACAATGGGTCTTACTGAGGGCCTCCATGAGAGAAGCCCAAGCAAGACGCGCCCCGAGGAGTGTCTTGCCACATGTCAACACTGTGTCTGACTGAGCGCCTCCAGGAGAGAGGCCCAAGCAAGACGCGCCCCGAGGAGCGTCTTGCCACGTGTCAACACTGGGTCTGACTTAGCGCCTCCAGGAGAGTGGCCCAAGCAAGATGCGCCCCGAGGAGCGTCTTGCCACGTGTCACCACTGGGTCTGACTGAGCCCCTCCAGGAGACAGGCCCAAGCAAGACGCGCCCAGAGGAGCGTCTTGCCACGTGTCACCACTGGGTCTGATTGAGCACCTCCAGGAGAGAGGCCCCAGCAAGACGCGCCCCGAGGAGCGTCTTGCCACATGTCACTACTCGGTCTAACTGAGCACCTCCAGGAGAGAGGTCCAAGCAAGACGCGCCCCGAGGAGCGTCTTGCCACATGTCACTACTCGGTCTGACTGAGCCCCTCCAGGAGAAAGGCCCAAGCAAGACGTGCCCCGAGGAGCGTCTTGCCACATGTCAACAATGGGTCTTACTGAGGGCCTCCAGGAGAGAAGCCCAAGCAAGACGCGCCCAGAGGAGCGTCTTGCCACATGTCAACACTGGGTCTGACTGAGCGCCTCCAGGAGAGAGGCCCAAGCAAGACACGCCCCGAGGAGCGTCTTGACACATGTCAACACTGGGTCGGACTGAGGGCCTCCATGAGAGAAGCCCAAGCAAGACGCGCCCCGAGGAGAGTCTTGCCACATGTCAACAGTCGGTCTGACAGAGTGCATTCAGGAGAGAGGCCCAAGCAATACGCGCCCCGAGGAGCGTCTTGCCATATGTCAGCACTCGGTCTGACTGAGCGCCTCCAGGAGAGACGCCCAAGCAAGACGTGCCCCGAGGAGCGTCTTGACACATTTTTTCCTCTGGGTCTGACTGAGCGCCTCCAGGAGAGAGGCCCAAGCAAGACGTGCCCCGAGGAGTGTCTTTCCACATGTCAACACTGGGTCTGACTGAGTGCCTCCATGAGAGAAGCCCCAGCAAGATGCGCCCCGAGGAGCGTCTTGCCACATGTCAACACTGGGTCTGACTGAGCACCTCCAGGAGAGAGGCCCAATTAAGACGCGCCCCGAGGAGCGTCTTGCCACATGTCAACACTGGGTCTGACTGAGCGCCTCCAGGAGAGAGGCCCGAGGAGCGTCTTGACACATGTCACTACTCGGTCTAACTGAGAGCCTCCAGGAGAGAGGTCCAAGCAAGACGCGCCCCGAGGAGCGTCTTGCCACATGTCACTACTCGGTCCAATTGAGCGCCTCCAGGAGAGAGGCCCAAGCAAGACGTACCCCGAGGAGCATCTTGCCACATGTCAGCAATGGGTCTGACTGAGGGCCTCCAGGAGAGAAGCCCAAGCAAGACGCGCCCCGAGGAGCATCTTGCCACAAGTCAGCACTCGGTCTGAATGAGCGCCTCCAGGAGAGACGCCCAAGCAAGACGTGCCCCGAGGAGCGTCTTGACACATTTCTCCTCTGGGTCTGACTGAGCGCCTCCAGGAGAGAGGCCCAAGCAAGACGTGCCCCGAGGAGCGTCTTTCCACATGTCAACACTGGGTCTGACTGAGTGCCTCCATGAGAGAAGCCCTAGCAAGACGCGCCCCGAGGAGAGTCTTGCCACATGTCAACACTGGGTCTGAATGAGCACTTCCAGGAGAGAGGCCCAAGCAAGACGCGCCCCGAGGAGCGTCTTGCCACATGTCAACACTGGGTCTGACTGAGCGCCTCCAGGAGAGAGGCCCGAGGAGCGTCTTGACACATGTCACCTCTGGGTCTGACTGAGCACCTCCAGGAGAGAGGCCCAAGCAAGACGCGCCCCAAGTGCGTCTTGTCACATGTCAACACTGGGTCTGACTGAGCGCCTCCAGGAGCGAGGCCCAAGCAAGAATCGCCCGAGGAGCGTCTTGACACATGTCAACACTGGGTCTGACTGAGCACCTCCAGGAGAGAGGTCCAAGCAAGAAGCACCCGAGGAGCGTCTTGCCACATGTCAACACTGGGTCTGACTGAGTGCCTCCATGAGAGAAGCCCCAGCAAGACGCGCCCCGAGGAGCGTCTTGTCACATGTCACTACTAGGTCTGACTGAGCGCCTCCAGGAGAGAGGCCCAAGCAAGACGTGCCCCGAGGAGCGTCTTGCCACATGTCACTACTCGGTCTGACTGAGCGCCTCCAGGAGAGAGGTCCAAGCAACACGCGCCCCAAGGAGCGTCTTGCCACATGTCAACACTGGGTCTGACTGAGTGCCTCCATGAGAGAAGCCCCAGCAAGACGCGCCCCGAAGAGCGTCTTGCCACATGTCACTACTCGGTCTGACTGAGCGCCTCCAGGAGAGAGGCCCAAGCAATACGCGACCCGATAAGCGTCTTGCCACATGTCAACAATGGGTCTGACTGAGGGACTCCAGGAGAGAAACCAAAGCAAGACGCGCCCCGAGGAGCTTCTTTCCACATGTCAACAATGGGTCTTACTGAGGGCCTCCAGGAGAGAAGCCCAAGCAAGAAGCGCCCCGAGGAGCGTCTTGCCACATGTCAACACTGGGTCTGACTGAGCACCTCCAGGAGAGAGGGCCAAGCAAGACACGCCCCGAGGAGCGTCTTGACACATGTCAACACTGGGTCTGACTGAGGGCCTCCATGAGAGAAGCCCAAGCAAGACGCGCCCCGAGGAGAGTCTTGCCACATGTCAACACTGGGTCTGAAAGAGGGCATCCAGGAGAGAGGCCCAAGCAATACGCACCCCGAGGAGCGTCTTGCCACATGTCAACAATGGGTCTGACTGAGGGCCTCCAGGAGAGAAGCCAAAGCAAGACGCGCCCCGAGGAGCTTCTTTCCACATGTCAACAATGGGTGTTACTGAGGGCCTCCTTGAGAGAAGCCCAAGCAAGACGCGCCCCGAGGAGTGTCTTGCCACATGTCAACACTGTGTCTGACTGAGCGCCTCCAGGAGAGAGGCCCAAACAAGACGCGCCCCGAGGAGCGTCTTGCCACGTGTCAACACTGGGTCTGACATAGCGCCTCAAGGAGAGTGGCCCTAGCAAGATGCGCCCCGATGAGCGCCTTGCCACGTGTCACCACTGGGTCTGACTGAGCTCCTCCAGGAGAGAGGCCCAAGCAAGACGTGCCCCGAGGAGCGTCTTTCCACATGTCAACACTGGGTCTGACTGAGTGCCTCCATGAGAGAAGCCCTAGCAAGATGCGCCCCGAGGAGAGTCTTGCCACATGTCAACACTGGGTCTGAATGAGCACTTCCAGGAGAGAGGCCCAAGCAAGACGCGCCCCGAGGAGCGTCTTGCCACATGTCAACACTGGGTCTGACTGAGCGCCTCCAGGAGAGAGGCCCGAGGAGCGTCTTGACACATGTCACCTCTGGGTCTGACTGAGCACCTCCAGGAGAGAGGCCCAAGCAAGACGCGCCCCAAGTGCGTCTTGTCACATGTCAACACTGGGTCTGACTAAGCGCCTCCAGGAGCGAGGCCCAAGCAAGAATCGCCCGAGGAGCGTCTTGACACATGTCAACACTGGGTCTGACTGAGCACCTCCAGGAGAGAGGTCCAAGCAAGAAGCACCCCGAGGAGCGTCTTGCCACATGTCAACACTGGGTCTGACTGAGTGCCTCCATGAGAGAAGCCCCAGCAAGACGCGCCCCGAGGAGCGTCTTGTCACATGTCACTACTAGGTCTGACTGAGCGCCTCCAGGAGAGAGGCCCAAGCAAGACGTGCCCCGAGGAGCGTCTTGCCACATGTCACTACTCGGTCTGACTGAGCGCCTCCAGGAGAGAGGTCCAAGCAACACGCGCCCCAAGGAGCGTCTTGCCACATGTCAACACTGGGTCTGACTGAGTGCCTCCATGAGAGAAGCCCCAGCAAGACGCGCCCCGAGGAGCGTCTTGCCACATGTCACTACTCGGTCTGACTGAGCGCCTCCAGGAGAGAGGCCCAAGCAATACGCGACCCGATAAGCGTCTTGCCACATGTCAACAATGGGTCTGACTGAGGGACTCCAGGAGAGAAACCAAAGCAAGACGCGCCCCGAGGAGCTTCTTTCCACATGTCAACAATGGGTCTTACTGAGGGCCTCCAGGAGAGAAGCCCAAGCAAGAAGCGCCCCGAGGAGCGTCTTGCCACATGTCAACACTGGGTCTGACTGAGCACCTCCAGGAGAGAGGGCCAAGCAAGACACGCCCCGAGGAGCGTCTTGACACATGTCAACACTGGGTCTGACTGAGGGCCTCCATGAGAGAAGCCCAAGCAAGACGCGCCCCGAGGAGAGTCTTGCCACATGTCAACACTGGGTCTGAAAGAGGGCATCCAGGAGAGAGGCCCAAGCAATACGCACCCCGAGGAGCGTCTTGCCACATGTCAACAATGGGTCTGACTGAGGGCCTCCAGGAGAGAAGCCAAAGCAAGACGCGCCCCGAGGAGCTTCTTTCCACATGTCAACAATGGGTGTTACTGAGGGCCTCCTTGAGAGAAGCCCAAGCAAGACGCGCCCCGAGGAGTGTCTTGCCACATGTCAACACTGTGTCTGACTGAGCGCCTCCAGGAGAGAGGCCCAAACAAGACGCGCCCCGAGGAGCGTCTTGCCACGTGTCAACACTGGGTCTGACATAGCGCCTCAAGGAGAGTGGCCCTAGCAAGATGCGCCCCGAGGAGCGCCTTGCCACGTGTCACCACTGGGTCTGACTGAGCTCCTCCAGGAGAGAGGCCCAAGCAAGACGCGCCCAGAGGAGCGTCTTGCCACGTGTCACCACTGGGTCTGACTGAGCTCCTCCAGGAGAGAGGCCCCAGCAAGACGCGCCCCGAGGTGCGTCTTGCCACATGTCACTACTCGGTCTGACTGAGCGCCTCCAGGAGAGAGGCCCAAGCAAGACGTGCCCCGAGGAGCGTCTTGCCACATGTCAACAATGGGTCTTACTGAGGGCCTCCAGGAGAGAAGCCCAAGCAAGACGCGCCCAGAGGAGCGTCTTGCCACATGTCAACACTGGGTCTGACTGAGCGCCTCCAGGAGAGAGGCCCAAGCAAGACACGCCCCGAGGAGCGTCTTGACACATGTCAACACTGGGTTGGACTGAGGGCCTCCATGAGAGAAGCCCAAGCAAGATGCGCCCCGAGGAGAGTCTTGCCACATGCCAACAGTCGGTCTGACAGAGGGCATTCAGGAGAGAGGCCCAAGCAATACGCGCCCCGATGAGCGTCTTGCCACATGTCACCACTGGGTCTGAATGAGCGCCTCCAGGAGAGAGGCCCAACCAAGACGTGCCCCGAGGAATGTCCTCCCACATGCGAACACTGGGTCTGACTGAGCGCTTCCAGGAGAGAGGCCCAAGCAAGACGCGCACCGAGGAGCGTCTTGCCACATGTGAACACTGGGTCTGACTGAGCGCCTCCAGGAGAGAGGCCCAAGCAAGACGCGCCCCGAGGAGCGTCTTTCCACATGTCACCACTGGGTCTGACTGAGCGCCTCCAGGAGAGAGGCCCAAGCAAGACGCGCCCCGAGGAGCGTCTTGCCACATGTCAACACTGGGTCTGACTGAGGGCCTCCAGGAGAGAGGCCCAAATAAGACGCGCCCCGAGGAGCGTCTTGCCACATGTCAACAATGGGTCTGACTGAGGGCCTCCTGGAGAGAAGCCCAAGCAAGACGCGCCCCGAGGAGAGTCTTGCCACATGTCAACACTGGGTCTGACTGAGGGCATCCAGGAGAGAGGCCCAAGCAATACGCGCCCCGAGGAGCGTCTTGCCACATGTCAACAATGGGTCTGACTGAGGGCCTCCAGGAGAGAAGCCCAAGGTAGACGCGCCCCGAGGAGCTTCTTGCCACATGTCAGCACTCGGTCTGACTGAGCGCCTCCAGGAGAGAGGCCAAAGCAAGACACGCCCCGAGGAGCATCTTGACACATGTCAACACTGGGTCTGACAGAGGGCATCCAGGAGAGAGGCCCAAGCAATACGCGCCCCGAGGAGCGTCTTGCCACATGTCAACAATGGGTCTGACTGAGGGCCTCCAGGAGAGAAGCTCAAGGTAGACGCGCCCCGAGGGGCTTCTTGCCACATGTCAGCACTCGGTCTGACTGAGCGCCTCCAGGAGAGAGGCCAAAGCAAGACACGCCCCGAGGAGCGTCTTGACACAAGTCAACACTGGGTCTGACAGAGGGCCTCCATGAGAGAGGCCCAAGCAAGACGCGCCTGAGGAGTGTCTTGCCACATGTCAACACTGGGTCTGACTGAGCGCCTCCAGGAGAGAGGCCCAAGCAAGACGCGCCCCGAGGAGCGTCTGGCCACGTGTCAACACTGGGTCTGACTTAGCGCCTCCAGGAGAGAGGCCCAAGCAAGATGTGCCCCGTGGAGCGTCTTGCCACATGTCACCAATGGGTCTGACTGAGCTCCTCCAGGAGAGAGGCCCAAGCAAGACGCGCCCCGAGGAGCGTCTTGCCACGTGTCACCACTGGGTCTGATTGAGCACCTCCAGGAGAGAGGCCCCAGCAAGACGCGCCCCGAGGAGCATCTTGCCTTATGTCAGCACTTGGTCTGACTGAGCGCTTCCAGGAGAGAGGCCCAAGCAAGACCCGCCCCGAGGAGCGTCTTGCCACATGTCACTACTCGGTCTAACTGAGCGCCTCCAGGAAAGAGGTCCAAGCAAGACACGCCCCGAGGAGCGTCTTGCCACATGTCACTAGTCGGTCTGACTGAGCGCCTCCAGGAGGGAGGTCCAAGCAAGACGCGCCCCGAGAAGCGTCTTGCCACATGTCACTACTCGGTCTGAATGAGCGCCTCCAGGAGAGAGGCCCAAGCAAGACGTGCCCTGAGGAGCGTCTTGCCACATGTCAACAATGGGTCTGACTGAGGGCCTCCAGGAGAGAAGCCCAAGCAAGACGCGCCCCGATGAGCGTCTTGCCACATTTCAACACTGGGTCTGACTGAGGGCCCCCAGGAGAGAGGCCCAAATAAGACGCGCCCTGAGGAGCGTCTTGCCACATGTCAACACTGGGTCTGACTGAGGGCCTCCAGGAGAGAAGCCCAAGCAAGATGCGCCCCGAGGAGCGTCTTGCCACATGTCAGCACTCGGTCTGACTGAGCGCCTCCTGGAGAGAGGCCCAAGCAAGACGCGCCCCGAGGAGCGTCTTGCCACATTTCAACACTGGGTCTGACTGAGCGCCTCCAGGAGAGAGGCCCAAGCAAGACGCGCCCCGAGGAGCGTCTTGCCACATGTGAACACTGGGTCTGACTGAGCGCCTCCAGGGGAGAGGCCCAAGCAAGACGCGCCCGGAGGAGCGTCTTGCCACATGTCAGCACTCGGTATGACTGAGCGCCTCCAGGAGAGAGGCCCAAGCAAGACGCGCCCCGAGGAGCGTCTTGCCACATGTCAACACTGGGTCTGACTGAGTGCCTCCATGAGAGAAGCCCCAGCAAGACGCGCCCCGAGGAGCGTCTTGCCACATGTCAACACTGGGTCTGACTGAGCACCTCCAGGAGAGAGGCCCAAGCAAGACGCGCCCCGAGGAGCGTCTTGCCACATGTCACCTCTGGGTCTGACTGAGCGCCTCCAGGAGAGAGGCGCAAGCAAGAAACGCCCGAGGAGCGTCTTGACACATGTCAACACTGGGTCTGACTGAGCGCCTCCAGGAGAGAGGCCCAAGCAAGACGCGCCCGGAGGAGCGTCTTGCCACATGTCAGCACTCGTTCTGACTGAGCGCCTCCAGGAGAGAGGCCCAAGCAAGACGCGCCCCGAGGAGCGTCTTGACACATGTTAACACTGGGTCTGACTGAGGGCCTCCATGTGAGAAGCCCAAGCAAGACGCGCCCCGAGGAGAGTCTTGCCACATGTCAACACTGGGTCTGACAGAGGGCATCCAGGAGAGAGGCCCAAGCAATACGTGCCCCGAGGAGCGTCTTGCCACATGTCAACAATAGGTCTGACTGAGGGCCTCCAGGAGAGAAGCCCAAGCAAGACGCGCCCCGAGGAGCTTCTTGCCACATGTCAACAATGGGTCTGACTGAGGGCCTCCAGGAGAGAAGCCCAAGCAAGACGCGCCACGAGGAGCGTCTTGCCACATGTCAACACTGGGTCTGACTGAGCGCCTCCAGGAGAGAGGCCCAAGCAAGACGCGCCCCGAGGAGCGTCTTGTCACATGTCAACACTGGGTCTGACTGAGCGCCTCCAGGAGCGAGGCCCAAGCAAGAAACGCCCGAGGAGCGTCTTGACACATGTCAACACTTGGTCTGACTGAGCGCCTCCAGGAGAGAGGCCCAAGCAAGACGCGCCCCGAGGAGCGTCTTGTCACATGTCAACACTGGGTCTGACTGAGCGCCTCCAGGAGCGAGGCCCAAGCAAGAAACGCCCGAGGAGCGTCTTGACACATGTCAACACTGGGTCTGACTGAGCGCCTCCAGGAGAGAGGCCAAAGCAAGACACGCCCCGAGGAGCGTCTTGACACATGTCAACATTGGGTCTGACAGAGGGCCTCCATGAGAGAGGCCCAAGCAAGACGCGCCCCGAGGAGTGTCTTGCCACATGTCAACACTGGGTCTGACTGAGCGCCTCCAGGAGAGAGGCCCAAGCAAGACGCGCCCCGAGGAGCGTCTTGCCACGTGTCAACACTGGGTCTGACTTAGCGCCTCCAGGAGAGAGGCCCAAGCAAGATGTGCCCCGAGGAGCGTCTTGCCACATGTCACCACTGGGTCTGACTGAGCTCCTCCAGGAGAGAGGCCCAAGCAAGACGCGCCCCGAGGAGCGTCTTGCCACGTGTCACCACTGGGTCTGATTGAGCACCTCCAGGAGAGAGGCCCCAGCAAGACGCGCCCCGAGGAGCATCTTGCCTTATGTCAGCACTCGGTCTGACTGAGCGCCTCCAGGAGAGAGGCCCAAGCAAGACCCGCCCCGAGGAGCGTCTTGCCACATGTCACTACTCGGTCTAACTGAGCGCCTCCAGGAAAGAGGTCCAAGCAAGACACGCCCCGAGGAGCGTCTTGCCACATGTCACTAGTCGGTCTGACTGAGCGCATCCAGGAGGGAGGTCCAAGCAAGACGCGCCCCGAGGAGCGTCTTGCCACATGTCACTACTCGGTCTGACTGAGCGCCTCCAGGAGAGAGGCCCAAGCAAGACGTGCCCTGAGGAGCGTCTTGCCACATGTCAACAATGGGTCTGACTGAGGGCCTCCAGGAGAGAAGCCCAAGCAAGACGCGCCCCGATGAGCGTCTTGCCACATTTCAACACTGGGTCTGACTGAGGGCCCCCAGGAGAGAGGCCCAAATAAGACGCGCCCCGAGGAGCGTCTTGCCACATGTCAACACTGGGTCTGACTGAGGGCCTCCAGGAGAGAAGCCCAAGCAAGATGCGCCCCGAGGAGCGTTTTGCCACATGTCAGCACTCGGTCTGACTGAGCGCCTCCTGGAGAGAGGCCCAAGCAAGACGCGCCCCGAGGAGCGTCTTGCCACATGTCAACACTGGGTCTGACTGAGCGCCTCCAGGAGAGAGGCCCAAGCAAGACGCGCCCCGAGGAGCATCTTGCCACATGTGAACACTGGGTCTGACTGAGCGCCTCCAGGGGAGAGGCCCAAGCAAGACGCGCCCGGAGGAGCATCTTGCCACATGTCAGCACTCGGTCTAACTGAGCGCCTCCAGGAGAGAGGCCCAAGCAAGACGCGCCCCGAGGAGCGTCTTGCCACATGTCAACACTGGGTCTGACTGAGTGCCTCCATGAGAGAAGCCCCAACAAGACGCGCCCCGAGGAGCGTCTTGCCACATGTCAACACTGGGTCTGACTGAGCACCTCCAGGAGAGAGGCCCAAGCAAGACGCGCCCCGAGGAGCGTCTTGCCACATGTCACCTCTGGGTCTGACTGAGTGCCTCCATGAGAGAAGCCCCAACAAGACGCTCCTCGGGGCACGTCTTGCTTGGGCCTCTCTCCTGGAGGCGCTCAGTCAGACCGAGTAGTGACATGTGGCAAGACGCTCCTCGGGGCGCGTCTTGCTTGGACCTCCCTCCTGGAGGCGCTCAGTCAGACCGAGTAGTGACATGTAGCAAGACGCTCCTCGGGGCGTGTCTTGCTTGGACCTCTCTCCTGGAGGCGCTCAGTTAGACCGAGTAGTGACATGTGGCAAGACGCTCCTCGTGGCGGGTCTTGCTTGGGCCTCTCTCCTGGAGGCGCTCAGTCAGACCGAGTGCTGACATAAGGCAAGATGCTCCTCGGGGCGCATCTTGCTTGGGCCTCTCTCCTGGAGGCGCTAAGTCAGACCAAGTGTTGACACGTGGCAAGACGCTCCTCGGTGCGCGTCTTGCTTGGGCCTCTCTCCTGGAGGTGCTCAGTCAGACACAGTGTTGACATGTGGCAAGACACTCCTCGGGGCACATCTTGCTTGGGCTTCTCTCATGGAGGCCCTCAGTAAGACCCATTGTTGACATGTGGAAAGAAGCTCCTCGGGGCGCGTCTTGCTTTGGCTTCTCTCCTGGAGGCCCTCAGTCAGACCCATTGTTGACATGTGGCAAGACGCTCCTCGGGGCGCGTATTGCTTGGGCCTCTCTCCTGGATGCCCTCTGTCAGACCCAGTGTTGACATGTGGCAAGACTCTCCTCGGGGAGCGTCTTGCTTGGGCTTCTCTCATGGAGGCCCTCAGTCAGACCCATTGTTGACATGTGGCAAGACGCTCCTCGGGGCACGTCTTCCTTGGGCCTCTCTCCTGGAGGCGCTCAGTCAGACCGAGTAGTGACATGTGGCAAGACACTCCTCGGGGCGCGTCTTGCTGGGGCTTCTCTCATGGAGGCACTCAGTCAGACCCAGTGTTGACATGTGGCAAGACGCTCCTCGGGGCGCGTGTGGCTTGGACCTCTCTCCTGGAGGCGCTCAGTCAGACCGAGTAGTGACATGAGGCAAGACGCTCCTCGGGGCGCGTCTTGCTTGGGCCTCTCTCCTGGAGGCTCTCAATTAGACCCAGTGTTGACATGTGGCAAGACGCTCCTCGGGGCGCTTCTTGCTTGGGCCTCTCTCCTGGAGGCGCTCAGTCAGACCGAGTGCTGACATGTGGCAAGACGCTCCTCTGGGCGCGTCTTGCTGGGGCCTCTCTCCTGGAGGCGCTCAGTCAGACCCGGTGTTGACATGTGTCAAGACGCTTCTCGGGCGTTTCTTGCTTGCGCCTCTCTCCTGGAGGCGCTCAGTCAGACCCAGAGGTGACATGTGGCAAGACGCTCCTCGGGCTTCTCTCCTGGAGGCGCTCAGTCAGACCCAGTGTTGACATGTGGCAAGACGCTCCTCGGGGCGCGTCTTGCTTGGGCCTCTCTCCTGGAGGTGCTCAGTCAGACCAAGAGGAGACATGTGTCAAGACGCTCCTCAGGGCGCATCTTGCTTGGGCCTCTCTCCTGGAGGCGCTCAGTCAGACCGAGTGCTGACATGTGGCAAGACGCTCCTCGGGGCGCGTCTTGCTTGGACCTCCCTCCTGGAGGCACTCAGTCAGACCGAGTAGTGACATGTGGCAAGACGCTCCTCGGGGCGTGTCTTGCTTGGACCTCTCTCCTGGAGGCGCTCAGTTAGACCGAGTAGTGACATGTGGCAAGACGCTCCTCGGGGAACGTCTTGCTTGGGCCTCTCTCCTGGAGGCGCTCAGTCAGACCCAGAGAAGAAGTGTGGCAAGACTCTCCTCGGGGCGCGTCTTGCTTGGGCCTCTCTCCTGGAGGCGCTCAGTCAGACCCAGTGTTGACCTGTGGCAAGACGCTCCTCGGGGCGCGTCTTGATTGGGCCTCTCTCCTGGAGGCGCTCAGTCAGACCGAGTGTTGACATGTGGCAAGATGCTCCTCGGGGCACATCTTGCTTGGGCCTCTCTCCTGGAGGCGCTCAGTCAGACCCAGAGGAGACATGTGTCAAGACGCTCCTCGGGGCGCGTCTTGCTTGGGCCTCTCTCCTGGAGGCGTTCAGTCAGCCCTAGTGTTGACATGTGGCGATGACGCTCCTCGGGGCGCGTCTTGCTTGGGCCTCTCTCCTGGAGGCGCTCAGTCAGACCGAGTGCTGACATGTGGCACGACGCTCCTCGGGGCGCATCTTGCTTGGGCTTCTCTACTGGAGGCCCTCAGTCAAACCCAGAGTTGAGATGTGGCAAGACGCTCCTCGGGGCGCGTCTTGCTTGGGCTTCTCTCCTGGAGGCCCTCAGTCAGACCCATTGTTGACATGTGGCAAGACGCTCCTCGGGGCACGTCTTGCTTGGACCTCCCTCCTGGAGGCGCTCAGTCAGACCGAGTAGTGACATATGGCAAGACGCTCCTCGGGGCGTGTCTTGCTTGGACCTCTCTCCTGGAGGCGCTCAGTTAGACCGAGTAGTGACATGTGGCAAGACGCTCCTCGGGGCGGGTCTTGCTTGGGCCTCTCTCCTGGAGGCGCTCAGTCAGACCGAGTGCTGACATAAGGCAAGATGCTCCTCGCGGCGCGTCTTGCTGGGGCCTCTCTCCTGGAGGTGCTCAATCAGACCCAGTCTTCACATGTGGCAAGACGCTCCTCGGGGCGCGTCTTGCTTGGGCCTCTGTCCTGGAGGCGCTCAGTCAGACCCAGTGTTGACATGTGGCAAGACGCTCCTCGGGGCGCGTCTTGCTTGGGCCTCTCTCCTGGAGGCGCTCAGTCAGACCGAGTGCTGACATGTGGCAAGACGCTCCTCGGGGCGCATCTTGCGTGGGCTTCTCTCCTGGAGGCCCTCAGTCAGACCCAGTGTTGACATGTGGCAAGACGCTCCTCGGGGCGCGTCTTATTTGGGCCTCTCTCCTGGGGGCCCTCTGTCAGACCCAGTGTTGACATGTGTCAAGACGCTCCTCGGGGCGCATCTTGCTTTGGCCTCTCTCCTGGAGGCGCTCAGTCAGACCGAGTGCTGACATGTGGCAAGAAGCTCCTCGGGGCGCGTCTTCCTTGGGCTTCTCTCCTGGAGGCCCTCAGTCAGACCCATTGTTGACATGTGGCAAGACGCTCCTCGGGGCGCGTATTGCTTGGGCCTCTCTCCTGGATGCCCTCTGTCAGACCCAGTGTTGACATGTGGCAAGACTCTCCTCGGGGCGTGTCTTGCTTGGGCCTCTCTCCTGGAGGCGCTCAGTCAGACCCAGTGTTGACATGTGGCAAGACGCTCCTTGGGGCGCTTCTTGCTTGGGCTTCTCTCCTGGAGGCCCTCAGTCAGACCCATTGTTGACATGTGGCAAGTCGCTCCTCGGGGCACGTCTTGCTTGGGCCTCTCTCCTGGAGGCGCTCAGTCAGACCAAGTAGTGACATGTGACAAGACGCTCCTCGGGGCGTGTCTTGCTGGGGCTTCTCTCATGGAGGCACTCAGTCAGACCCAGTGTTGACATGTGGCAAGACGCTCCTCGGGGCGCGTGTTGCTTGGACCTCTCTCCTGGAGGCGCTCAGTCAGACCCAGTGTTGACATGTGTCAAGACGCTCCTCGGGCGTTTCTTGCTTGGGCCTCGCTCCTGGAGGCGCTCAGTCAGACCCAGTGTTGACATGTGACAAGACGCTCCTCGGGGCGCGTCTTGCTTGGGCCTCTCTACTGGAGGCGCTCAGTCAGACCCAGAGGTGACATGTGTCAAGACTCTCCTCGGGCCTCTCTCCTGGAGGCGCTCAGTCAGACCCAGTGTTGACATGTGGCAAGACGCTCCTCGGGGCGCGTCTTGCTTGGGCCTCTCTCCTGGAGGCGCTCAGTCAGACCGAGTGCTGACATGTGGCAAGACGCTCCTCGGGGCGCGTCTTGCTGGGGCTTCTCTCATGGAGGCACTCATTCAGACCCAGTGTTTACATGTGGAAAGACTCTCCTCGGGGAGCGTCTTGCTTGGGCCTCTCTCCTGGAGGCGCTCAGTCAGACCGAGTGCTGACATAAGGCAAGATGCTCCTCGCGGCGCGTCTTGCTGGGGCCTCTCTCCTGGAGGTGCTCAATCAGACCCAGTGGTGACACGTGGCAAGACGCTCCTCGGGGCGCGTCTTGCTTGGGCCTCTCTCCTGGAGGAGCTCAGTCAGACCCAGTGGTGACACGTGGCAAGACGCTCCTCGGGGCGCATATTGCTTGGGCCTCTCTCCTGGAGGCGCTAAGTCAGTCCCAGTGTTGACACGTGGCAAGACGCTCCTCGGGGCGCGTCTTGCTTGGGCTTCTCACATGGAGGCCCTCAGTCAGACCCAGTGTTATCATGTGTCAAGACGCTCCTCGGGGCGTGTCTTGCTTGGGCCTCTCTCCTGGAGGCACTCAGTCAGACCCAGTGTTGACATGTGGCAAGACGCTCCTCGGGGCGCTTCTTGCTTGGGCTTCTCTCCTGGAGGCCCTCAGTCAGACCCATTGTTGACATGTGGCAAGACGCTCCTCGGGGCACGTCTTGCTTGGGCCTCTCTCCTGGAGGTGCTCAGTCAGACCGAGTAGTGACATGTGACAAGACGCTCCTCGGGGCACGTCTTGCTGGGGCTTCTCTCATGGAGGCACTCAGTCAGACCCAGTGTTGACATGTGGCAAGACGCTCCTCGGGGTGCGTGTTTCTTGGACCTCTCTCCTGGAGGCGCTCAGTCAGACCCAGTGTTGACATGTGTCAAGACGCTCCTCGGGCGTTTCTTGCTTGGGCCTCGCTCCTGGAGGCGCTCAGTCAGACCCAGTGTTGACATGTGACAAGACGCTCCTCGGGGCGCGTCTTGCTTGAGCCTCTCTCCTGGAGGCGCTCAGTCAGACCCAGAGGTGACATGTGTCAAGACGCTCCTCGGGCCTCTCTCCTGGAGGCGCTCAGTCAGACCCAGTGTTGACATGTGGCAAGACGCTCCTCGGGGCGCGTCTTGCTTGGGCCTCTCTCCTGGAGGTGCTCAGTCAGACCCAGTGTTGACATGTGGCAAGACGCTCCTCGGGGCGCGGGTTGCTTGCACCTCTCTCATGGATGCACTCATTCAGACCCAGTGTTGACATGTGGAAAGACACTCCTCGTGGAACGTCTTGCTTGGGCCTCTCTCCTGGAGGCCCTCAGTCAGACCCAGTGTTGACATGTGGCAAGACGCTCCTCGGGGCGCGTCTTATTTGGGCCTCTCTCCTGGGGGCCCTCTGTCAGACCCAGTGTTGACATGTGTCAAGACGCTCCTCGGGGCTCATCTTGCTTTGGCCTCTCTCCTGGAGGTGCTCAGTCAGACCGAGTGCTGACATGTGGCAAGAAGCTCCTCGGGGCGCGTCTTCCTTGGGCTTCTCTCCTGGAGGCCCTCAGTCAGACCCATTGTTGACATGTGGCAAGACGCTCCTCGGGGCGCGTCTTGATTGGGCCTCTCTCCTGGAGGCGCTCAGTCAGACCGAGTGTTGACATGTGGCAAGATGCTCCTCGGGGCACATCTTGCTTGGGCCTCTCTCCTGGAGGCGCTCAGTCAGACCCAGAGGAGACATGTGTCAAGACGCTCCTCGGGGCGCGTCTTGCTTGGGCCTCTCTCCTGGAGGCGTTCAGTCAGACCCAGTGTTGACATGTGGCGATGACGCTCCTCGGGGCGCGTCTTGCTTGGGCCTCTCTCCTGGAGGCGCTCAGTCAGACCGAGTGCTGACATGTGGCACGACGCTCCTCGGGGCGCATCTTGCTTGGGCTTCTCTACTGGAGGCCCTCAGTCAAACCCAGAGTTGAGATGTGGCAAGACGCTCCTCGGGGCGCGTCTTATTTGGGCCTCTATCCTGGGGGCCCTCAGTCAGACCCAGTGTTGACATGTGGCAAGACGCTCCTCGGGGCGCGTCTTGCTTGGGCTTCTCTCCTGGAGGCCCTCAGTCAGACCCATTGTTGACATGTGGCAAGACGCTCCTCGGGGCACGTCTTGCTTGGACCTCCCTCCTGGAGGCGCTCAGTCAGACCGAGTAGTGACATATGGCAAGACGCTCCTCGGGGCGTGTCTTGCTTGGACCTCTCTCCTGGAGGCGCTCAGTTAGACCGAGTAGTGACATGTGGCAAGACGCTCCTCGGGGCGGGTCTTGCTTGGGCCTCTCTCCTGGAGGCGCTCAGTCAGACCGAGTGCTGACATAAGGCAAGATGCTCCTCGCGGCGCGTCTTGCTGGGGCCTCTCTCCTGGAGGTGCTCAATCAGACCCAGTGTTCACATGTGGCAAGACGCTCCTCGGGGCGCGTCTTGCTTGGGCCTCTGTCCTGGAGGCGCTCAGTCAGACCCAGTGTTGACATGTGGCAAGACGCTCCTCGGGGCGCATCTTGCTTGGGCCTCTCTCCTGGAGGCGCTCAGTCAGACCGAGTGCTGACATGTGGCAAGACGCTCCTCGGGGCGCATCTTGCGTGGGCTTCTCTCCTGGAGGCCCTCAGTCAGACCCAGTGTTGACATGTGGCAAGACGCTCCTCGGGGCGCGTCTTATTTGGGCCTCTCTCCTGGGGGCCCTCTGTCAGACCCAGTGTTGACATGTGTCAAGACGCTCCTCGGGGCGCATCTTGCTTTGGCCTCTCTCCTGGAGGCGCTCAGTCAGACCGAGTGCTGACATGTGGCAAGAAGCTCCTCGGGGCGCGTCTTCCTTGGGCTTCTCTCCTGGAGGCCCTCAGTCAGACCCAGTGTTTACATGTGGAAAGACTCTCCTCGGGGAGCGTCTTGCTTGGGCCTCTCTCCTGGAGGCGCTCAGTCAGACCGAGTGCTGACATGTGGCAAGACGCTCCTCGGGGCGCGTCTTGCTGGGGCTTCTCTCATGGAGGCACTCATTCAGACCCAGTGTTTACATGTGGAAAGACTCTCCTCGGGGAGCGTCTTGCTTGGGCCTCTCTCCTGGAGGCGCTCAGTCAGACCGAGTGCTGACATAAGGCAAGATGCTCCTCGCGGCGCGTCTTGCTGGGGCCTCTCTCCTGGAGGTGCTCAATCAGACCCAGTGGTGACACGTGGCAAGACGCTCCTCGGGGCGCGTCTTGCTTGGGCCTCTCTCCTGGAGGAGCTCAGTCAGACCCAGTGGTGACACGTGGCAAGACGCTCCTCGGGGCGCATATTGCTTGGGCCTCTCTCCTGGAGGCGCTAAGTCAGTCCCAGTGTTGACACGTGGCAAGACGCTCCTCGGGGCGCGTCTTGCTTGGGCTTCTCACATGGAGGCCCTCAGTCAGACCCAGTGTTATCATGTGTCAAGACGCTCCTCGGGGCGTGTCTTGCTTGGGCCTCTCTCCTGGAGGCACTCAGTCAGACCCAGTGTTGACATGTGGCAAGACGCTCCTCGGGGCGCTTCTTGCTTGGGCTTCTCTCCTGGAGGCCCTCAGTCAGACCCATTGTTGACATGTGGCAAGACGCTCCTCGGGGCACGTCTTGCTTGGGCCTCTCTCCTGGAGGTGCTCAGTCAGACCGAGTAGTGACATGTGACAAGACGCTCCTCGGGGCACGTCTTGCTGGGGCTTCTCTCATGGAGGCACTCAGTCAGACCCAGTGTTGACATGTGGCAAGACGCTCCTCGGGGTGCGTGTTTCTTGGACCTCTCTCCTGGAGGCGCTCAGTCAGACCCAGTGTTGACATGTGTCAAGACGCTCCTCGGGCGTTTCTTGCTTGGGCCTCGCTCCTGGAGGCGCTCAGTCAGACCCAGTGTTGACATGTGACAAGACGCTCCTCGGGGCGCGTCTTGCTTGAGCCTCTCTCCTGGAGGCGCTCAGTCAGACCCAGAGGTGACATGTGTCAAGACGCTCCTCGGGCCTCTCTCCTGGAGGCGCTCAGTCAGACCCAGTGTTGACATGTGGCAAGACGCTCCTCGGGGCGCGTCTTGCTTGGGCCTCTCTCCTGGAGGTGCTCAGTCAGACCCAGTGTTGACATGTGGCAAGACGCTCCTCGGGGCGCGGGTTGCTTGCACCTCTCTCATGGATGCACTCATTCAGACCCAGTGTTGACATGTGGAAAGACACTCCTCGTGGAACGTCTTGCTTGGGCCTCTCTCCTGGAGGCCCTCAGTCAGACCCAGTGTTGACATGTGGCAAGACGCTCCTCGGGGCGCGTCTTATTTGGGCCTCTCTCCTGGGGGCCCTCTGTCAGACCCAGTGTTGACATGTGTCAAGACGCTCCTCGGGGCTCATCTTGCTTTGGCCTCTCTCCTGGAGGTGCTCAGTCAGACCGAGTGCTGACATGTGGCAAGAAGCTCCTCGGGGCGCGTCTTCCTTGGGCTTCTCTCCTGGAGGCCCTCAGTCAGACCCATTGTTGACATGTTGCAAGACGCTCCTCGGGGCGCGTATTGCTTGGGCCTCTCTCCTGGATGCCCTCTGTCAGACCCAGTGTTGACATGTGGCAAGACTCTCCTCCGGGCGTGTCTTGCTTGGGCCTCTCTCCTGGAGGCGCTCAGTCAGACCCAGTGTTGACATGTGGCAAGACGCTCCTCGGGGCGCTTCTTGCTTGGGCTTCTCTCCTGGAGGCCCTCAGTCAGACCCATTGTTGACATGTGGCAAGTCGCTCCTCGGGGCACGTCTTGCTTGGGCCTCTCTCCTGGAGGCGCTCAGTCAGACCAAGTAGTGACATGTGACAAGACGCTCCTCGGTGCGCGTCTTGCTGGGGCTTCTCTCATGGAGGCACTCAGTCAGACCCAGTGTTGACATGTGGCAAGACGCTCCTCGGGGCGCGTGTTGCTTGGACCTCTCTCCTGGAGGCGCTCAGTCAGACCCAGTGTTGACATGTGTCAAGACGCTCCTCGGGCGTTTCTTGCTTGGGCCTCGCTCCTGGAGGCGCTCAGTCAGACCCAGTGTTGACATGTGAAAAGACGCTCCTCGGGGCGCGTCTTGCTTGGGCCTCTCTCCTGGAGGCGCTCAGTCAGACCCAGAGGTGACATGTGTCAAGACGCTCCTCGGGCCTCTCTCCTGGAGGCGCTCAGTCAGACCCAGTGTTGACATGTGGCAAGACGCTCCTCGGGGCGCGTCTTGCTGGGGCTTCTCTCATGGAGGCACTTATTCAGACCCAGTGTTGACATGTGGAAAGACGCTCCTCGTGGAACGTCTTGCTTGGGCCTCTCTCCTGGAGGCGCTCAGTCAGACCCAGAGAAGAAGTGTGGCAAGACTCTCCTCGGGGCGCGTCTTGCTTGGGCCTCTCTCCTGGAGGCGCTCAGTCAGACCGAGTGCTGACATAAGGCAAGATGCTCCTCGCGGCGCGTTTTGCTGGGGCCTCTCTCCTGGAGGTGCTCAATCAGACCCAGTGGTGACACGTGGCAAGACGCTCCTCGGGGCGCGTCTTGCTTGGGCCTCTCTCCTGGAGGAGCTCAGTCAGACCCAGTGGTGACACGTGGCAAGACGCTCCTCGGGGCGCATCTTGCTTGGGCCTCTCTCCTGGAGGCGCTAAGTCAGTCCCAGTGTTGACACGTGGCAAGACGCTCCTCGGGGCGCGTCTTGCTTGGGCCTCTCTCCTGGAGGCGCTCAGTCAGACCCATTGTTGACATGTGGCAAGACACTCCTCGGGGCGCGTCTTGCTTGGGCCTCTCTCATGGAGGCCCTCTGTCAGACCCAGTGTTGACATGTGTCAAGACGCTCCTCGGGGCGCATCTTGCTTTGGCTTCTCTCCTGGAGGCGCTCAGTCAGACCGAGTGCTGACATGTGGCAAGAAGCTCCTCGGGGTGCGTCTTCCTTGGGCTTCTCTCCTGGAGGCCCTCAGTCAGACCCATTGTTGACACGTGGCAAGACGCTCCTCGGGGTGCGTATTGCTTGGGCCTCTCTCCTGGATGCCCTCTGTCAGACCCAGTGTTGACATTTGGCAAGACTCTCCTCGGGGCGCGTCTTGCTTGGGCTTCTCACATGGAGGCCCTCAGTCAGACCCAGTGTTATCATGTGTCAAGACGCTCCTCGGGGCGTGTCTTGCTTGGGCCTCTCTCCTGGAGGCACTCAGTCAGACCCAGTGTTGACATGTGGCAAGACGCTCCTCGGGGCGCTTCTTGCTTGGGCTTCTCTCCTGGAGGCCCTCAGTCAGACCCATTGTTGACATGTGGCAAGACGCTCCTCGGGGCACGTCTTGCTTGGGCCTCTCTCCTGGAGGTGCTCAGTCAGACCGAGTAGTGACATGTGACAAGACGCTCCTCGGGGCACGTCTTGCTGGGGCTTCTCTCATGGAGGCACTCAGTCAGACCCAGTGTTGACATGTGGCAAGACGCTCCTCGGGGCGCGTGTTTCTTGGACCTCTCTCCTGGAGGCGCTCAGTCAGACCCAGTGTTGACATGTGTCAAGACGCTCCTCGGGCGTTTCTTGCTTGGGCCTCGCTCCTGGAGGCGCTCAGTCAGACCCAGTGTTGACATGTGACAAGACGCTCCTCGGGGCGCGTCTTGCTTGGGCCTCTCTCCTGGAGGCGCTCAGTCAGACCCAGAGGTGACATGTGTCAAGACGCTCCTCGGGCCTCTCTCCTGGAGGCGCTCAGTCAGACCCAGTGTTGACATGTGGCAAGACGCTCCTCGGGGCGCGTCTTGCTTGGGCCTCTCTCCTGGAGGTGCTCAGTCAGACCCAGTGTTGACATGTGGCAAGACGCTCCTCGGGGCGCGGGTTGCTTGGACCTCTCTCATGGAGGCACTCATTCAGACCCAGTGTTGACATGTGGAAAGACGCTCCTCGTGGAACGTCTTGCTTGGGCCTCTCTCCTGGAGGCCCTCAGTCAGACCCAGTGTTGACATGTGTCAAGACGCTCCTCGGGGCGCGTCTTATTTGGGCCTCTCTCCTGGGGGCCCTCTGTCAGACCCAGTGTTGACATGTGTCAAGACGCTACTCGGGGCGCATCTTGCTTTGGCCTCTCTCCTGGAGGCGCTCAGTCAGACCGAGTGCTGACATGTGGCAAGAAGCTCCTCGGGGCGCGTCTTCCTTGGGCTTCTCTCCTGGAGGCCCTCAGTCAGACCCATTGTTGACATGTGGCAAGACGCTCCTCGGGGCGCGTATTGCTTGGGCCTCTCTCCTGGATGCCCTCTGTCAGACCCAGTGTTGACATGTGGCAAGACTCTCCTCCGGGCGTGTTTGCTTGGGCCTCTCTCCTGGAGGCGCTCAGTCAGACCCAGTGTTGACATGTGGCAAGACGCTCCTCGGGGCGCTTCTTGCTTGGGCTTCTCTCCTGGAGGCCCTCAGTCAGACCCATTGTTGACATGTGGCAAGTCGCTCCTCGGGGCACGTCTTGCTTGGGCCTCTCTCCTGGAGGCGCTCAGTCAGACCAAGTAGTGACATGTGACAAGACGCTCCTCGGTGCGCGTCTTGCTGGGGCTTCTCTCATGGAGGCACTCAGTCAGACCCAGTGTTGACATGTGGCAAGACGCTCCTCGGGGCGCGGGTTGCTTGGACCTCTCTCCTGGAGGCGCTCAGTCAGACCCAGTGTTGACATGTGTCAAGACGCTCCTCGGGCGTTTCTTGCTTGGGCCTCGCTCCTGGAGGCGCTCAGTCAGACCCAGTGTTGACATGTGACAAGACGCTCCTCGGGGCGCGTCTTGCTTGGGCCTCTCTCCTGGAGGCGTTTAGTCAGACCCAGAGGTGACATGTGTCAAGACGCTCCTCGGGCCTCTCTCCTGGAGGCGCTCAGTCAGACCCAGTGTTGACATGTGGCAAGACGCTCCTCGGGGTGCGTCTTGCTGGGGCTTCTCTCATGGAGGCACTCATTCAGACCCAGTGTTGACATGTGGAAAGACGCTCCTCGTGGAACGTCTTGCTTGGGCCTCTCTCCTGGAGGCGCTCAGTCAGACCCAGAGAAGAAGTGTGGCAAGACTCTCCTCGGGGCGCGTCTTGCTTGGGCCTCTCTCCTGGAGGCGCTCAGTCAGACCGAGTGCTGACATAAGGCAAGATGCTCCTCGAGGCGCGTCTTGCTGGGGCCTCTCTCCTGGAGGTGCTCAATCAGACCCAGTGGTGACACGTGGCAAGACGCTCCTCGGGGCGCGTCTTGCTTGGGCCTCTCTCCTGGAGGAGCTCTGTCAGACCTAGTGGTGACACGTGGCAAGACGCTCCTCGGGGCGCATCTTGCTTGGGCCTCTCTCCTGGAGGCCCTCAGTCAGACCCATTGTTGACATGTGACAAGACGCTCCTCGGGGCGCGTATTGCTTGGGCCTCTCTCCTGGATGCCCTCTGTCAGACCCAGTGTTGACATGTGGCAAGACTCTCCTCGGGGCGCGTCTTGCTTGGGCTTCTCACATGGAGGCCCTCAGTCAGACCAAGTGTTATCATGTGTCAAGACACTCCTCGGGGTGTGTGTTGCTTGGGCCTCTCTCCTGGAGGCGCTCAGTCAGACCCAGTGTTGACATGTGACAAGACGCTCCTCGGGGCGCGTCTTGCTTGGGCCTCTCTCCTGGAGGCGCTCAGTCAGACCCAGAGGTGACATGTGTCAAGACGCTCCTCGGGCCTCTCTCCTGGAGGCGCTCAGTCAGACCCAGTGTTGACATGTGGCAAGACGCTCCTCGGGGCGCGTCTTGCTTGGGCCTCTCTCCTGGAGGTGCTCAGTCAGACCCAGTGTTGACATGTGGCAAGACGCTCCTTGGGGCGCGGGTTGCTTGGACCTCTCTCATGGAGGCACTCATTCAGACCCAGTGTTGACATGTGGAAAGACGCTCCTCGTGGAACGTCTTGCTTGGGCCTCTCTCCTGGAGGCCCTCAGTCAGACCCAGTGTTGACATGTGTCAAGACGCTCCTCGGGGCGCGTTTTATTTGGGCCTCTCTCCTGGGGGCCCTCTGTCAGACCCAGTGTTGACATGTGTCAAGACGCTACTCGGGGCGCATCTTGCTTTGGCCTCTCTCCTGGAGGCGCTCAGTCAGACCGAGTGCTGACATGTGGCAAGAAGCTCCTCGGGGCGCGTCTTCCTTGGGCTTCTCTCCTGGAGGCCCTCAGTCAGACCCATTGTTGACATGTGGCAAGACGCTCCTCGGGGCGCGTATTGCTTGGGCCTCTCTCCTGGATGCCCTCTGTCAGACCCAGTGTTGACATGTGGCAAGACTCTCCTCCGGGCGTGTTTGCTTGGGCCTCTCTCCTGGAGGCGCTCAGTCAGACCCAGTGTTGACATGTGGCAAGACGCTCCTCGGGGCGCTTCTTGCTTGGGCTTCTCTCCTGGAGGCCCTCAGTCAGACCCATTGTTGACATGTGGCAAGTCGCTCCTCGGGGCACGTCTTGCTTGGGCCTCTCTCCTGGAGGTGCTCAGTCAGACCAAGTAGTGACATGTGACAAGACGCTCCTCGGTGCGCGTCTTGCTGGGGCTTCTCTCATGGAGGCACTCAGTCAGACCCAGTGTTGACATGTGGCAAGACGCTCCTCGGGGCGCGGGTTGCTTGGACCTCTCTCCTGGAGGCGCTCAGTCAGACCCAGTGTTGACATGTGTCAAGACGCTCCTCGGGCGTTTCTTGCTTGGGCCTCGCTCCTGGAGGCGCTCAGTCAGACCCAGTGTTGACATGTGACAAGACGCTCCTCGGGGCGCGTCTTGCTTGGGCCTCTCTCCTGGAGGCGCTCAGTCAGACCCAGAGGTGACATGTGTCAAGACGCTCCTCGGGCCTCTCTCCTGGAGGCGCTCAGTCAGACCCAGTGTTGACATGTGGCAAGACGCTCCTCGGGGCGCGTCTTGCTGGGGCTTCTCTCATGGAGGCACTCATTCAGACCCAGTGTTGACATGTGGAAAGACGCTCCTCGTGGAACGTCTTGCTTGGGCCTCTCTCCAGGAGGCGCTCAGTCAGACCCAGAGAAGAAGTGTGGCAAGACTCTCCTCGGGGCGCGTCTTGCTTGGGCCTCTCTCCTGGAGGCGCTCAGTCAGACCGAGTGCTGACATAAGGCAAGATGCTCCTCGAGGCGCGTCTTGCTGGGGCCTCTCTCCTGGAGGTGCTCAATCAGACCCAGTGGTGACACGTGGCAAGACGCTCCTCGGGGCGCGTCTTGCTTGGGCCTCTCTCCTGGAGGAGCTCAGTCAGACCCAGTGGTGACACATGGCAAGACGCTCCTCGGGGCGCATCTTGCTTGGGCCTCTCTCCTGGAGGCGCTAAGTCAGACCCAGTGTTGACACGTGGCAAGACGCTCCTCGGGGCGCGTCTTGCTTGGGCCTCTCTCCTGGAGGCGCTCAGTCAGACCCAGTGTTGACAAGTGGCAAGACACTCCTCGGGGCGCGTCTTGCTTGGGCCTCTCTCATGGAGGCCCTCTGTCAGACCCAGTGTTGACATGTGTCAAGACGCTCCTCGGGGCGCATCTTGCTTTGGCCTCTCTCCTGGAGGCGCTCAGTCAGACCGAGTGCTGACATGTGGCAAGAAGCTCCTCGGGGCGCGTCTTCCTTGGGCTTCTCTCCTGGAGGCCCTCAGTCAGACCCATTGTTGACATGTGACAAGACGCTCCTCGGGGCGCGTATTGCTTGGGCCTGTCTCCTGGATGCCCTCTGTCAGACCCAGTGTTGACATGTGGCAAGACTCTCCTCGGGGCGCGTCTTGCTTGGGCTTCTCACATGGAGGCCCTCAGTCAGACCAAGTGTTATCATATGTCAAGACACTCCTCGGGGCGTGTGTTGCTTGGGCCTCTCTCCTGGAGGCGCTCAGTCAGACCCAGTGTTGACATGTGGCAAGACGCTCCTCGGGGTGCTTCTTGCTTGGGCTTCTCTCCTGGAGGCCCTCAGTCAGACCCATTGTTGACATGTGGCAAGACGCTCCTCGGGGCACGTCTTGCTTGGGCCTATCTCCTGGAGGCGCTCAGTCAGACCGAGTAGTGACATGTGACAAGACGCTCCTCGGGGCGCGTCTTGCTGGGGCTTCTCTCATGGAGGCACTCAGTCAGACCCAGTGTTGACATGTGGCAAGACGCTCCTCGGGGCGCGTGTTGCTTGGACCTCTCTCCTGGAGGCGCTCAGTCAGACACAGTGTTGACATGTGTCAAGACGCTCCTCGGGCGTTTCTTGCTTGGGCCTCACTCCTGGAGGCGCTCAGTCAGACCCAGTGTTGACATGTGACAAGACGCTCCTCGGGGCGTGTCTTGCTTGGGCCTCTCTCCTGGAGGCGCTCAGTCAGACCCAGAGGTGACATGTGTCAAGACGCTCCTCGGGCCTCTCTCCTGGAGGCGCTCAGTCAGACCCAGTGTTGACATGTGGCAAGACGCTCCTCGGGGCGCGTCTTGCTTGGGCCTCTCTCCTGGAGGTGCTCAGTCAGACCCAGTGTTGACATGTGGAAAGACGCTCCTCGTGGAACGTCTTGCTTGGGCCTCTCCTGGAGGCGCTCAGTCAGACCCAGATAAGAAGTGTGGCAAGACTCTCCTCGGGGCGCGTCTTGCTTGGGCCTCTCTCCTGGAGGCGCTCAGTCAGACCCAGTGTTGACATGTGGCAAGACGCTCCTCGGGGCGCGTCTTGCTTGGGCCTCTCTCCTGGAGGCGCTCAGTCAGACACAGTGTTGACATGTGGAAAGACACTCCTCGGGGCACGTCTTGCTTGGGCTTCTCTCATGGAGGCCCTCAGTAAGACCCATTGTTGACATGTGGAAAGAAGCTCCTCGGGGCGCGTCTTGCTTTGGCTTCTCTCCTGGAGGCCCTCAGTCAGACCCATTGTTGACATGTGGCAAGACGCTCCTCGGGGCGCGTATTGCTTGGGCCTCTCTCCTGGATGCCCTCTGTCAGACCCAGTGTTGACATGTGGCAAGACTCTCCTCGGGGAGCGTCTTGCTTGGGCTTCTCTCATGGAGGCCCTCAGTCAGACCCATTGTTGACATGTGGCAAGACGCTCCTCGGGGCACGTCTTGCTTGGGCCTCTCTCCTGGAGGCGTTCAGTCAGACCGAGTAGTGACATGTGGCAAGACACTCCTCGGGGCGCGTCTTGCTGGGGCTTCTCTCATGGAGGCACTCAGTCAGACCCAGTGTTGACATGTGGCAAGACGCTCCTCGGGGCGCGTGTGGCTTGGACCTCTCTCCTGGAGGCGCTCAGTCAGACCGAGTAGTGACATGAGGCAAGACGCTCCTCGGGGCGCGTCTTGCTTGGGCCTCTCTCCTGGAGGCACTCAATTAGACCCAGTGTTGACATGTGGCAAGACGCTCATCGGGGCGCTTCTTGCTTGGGCCTCTCTCCTGGAGGCGCTCAGTCAGACCGAGTGCTGACATGTGGCAAGACGCTCCTCTGGGCGCGTCTTGCTGGGGCCTCTCTCCTGGAGGCGCTCAGTCAGACCCGGTGTTGACATGTGTCAAGACGCTTCTCGGGCGTTTCTTGCTTGCGCCTCTCTCCTGGAGGCGCTCAGTCAGACCCAGAGGTGACATGTGGCAAGACGCTCCTCGGGCTTCTCTCCTGGAGGCGCTCAGTCAGACCCAGTGTTGACATGTGGCAAGACGCTCCTCGGGGCACGTCTTGCTTGGGCCTCTCTCCTGGAGGTGCTCAGTCAGACCAAGAGGAGACATGTGTCAAGACGCTCCTCAGGGCGCATCTTGCTCGGGCCTCTCTCCTGGAGGCGCTCAGTCAGACCGAGTGCTGACATGTGGCAAGACGCTCCTCGGGGCGCGTCTTGCTTGGATCTCCCTCCTGGAGGCGCTCAGTCAGACCGAGTAGTGACATGTGGCAAGACGCTCCTCGGGGCGTGTCTTGCTTGGACCTCTCTCCTGGAGGCGCTCAGTTAGACCGAGTAGTGACATGTGGCAAGACGCTCCTTGGGGAACGTCTTGCTTGGGCCTCTCTCCTGGAGGCGCTCAGTCAGACCCAGAGAAGAAGTGTGGCAAGACTCTCCTCGGGGCGCGTCTTGCTTGGGCCTCTCTCCTGGAGGCGCTCAGTCAGACCCAGTGTTGACATGTGGCAAGACGCTCCTCGGGGCGCGTCTTGATTGGGCCTCTCTCCTGGAGGCGCTCAGTCAGACCGAGTGTTGACATGTGGCAAGATGCTCCTCGGGGCACGTCTTGCTTGGGCCTCTCTCCTGGAGGCGCTCAGTCAGACCCAGAGGAGACATGTGTCAAGACGCTCCTCGGGGCGCGTCTTGCTTGGGCCTCTCTCCTGGAGGCGCTCAGTCAGACCCAGTGTTGACATGTGGCGATGACGCTCCTCGGGGCGCGTCTTGCTTGGGCCTCTCTCCTGGAGGCGCTCAGTCAGACCGAGTGCTGACATGTGGCACGACGCTCCTCGGGGCGCATCTTGCTTGGGCTTCTCTACTGGAGGCCCTCAGTCAAACCCAGAGTTGAGATGTGGCAAGACGCTCCTCGGGGCGCGTCTTATTTGGGCCTCTATCCTGGGGGCCCTCAGTCAGACCCAGTGTTGACATGTGGCAAGACGCTCCTCGGGGCGCGTCTTGCTTGGGCTTCTCTCCTGGAGGCCCTCAGTCAGACCCATTGTTGACATGTGGCAAGACGCTCCTCGGGGCACGTCTTGCTTGGACCTCCCTCCTGGAGGCGCTCAGTCAGACCGAGTAGTGACATATGGCAAGACGCTCCTCGGGGCGTGTCTTGCTTGGACCTCTCTCCTGGAGGCGCTCAGTTAGACCGAGTAGTGACATGTGGCAAGACGCTCCTCGGGGCGGGTCTTGCTTGGGCCTCTCTCCTGGAGGCGCTCAGTCAGACCGAGTGCTGACATAAGGCAAGATGCTCCTCGCGGCGCGTCTTGCAGGGGCCTCTCTCCTGGAGGTGCTCAATCAGACCCAGTGTTCACATGTGGCAAGACGCTCCTCGGGGCGCGTCTTGCTTGGGCCTCTGTCCTGGAGGCGCTCAGTCAGACCCAGTGTTGACATGTGGCAAGACGCTCCTCGGGGCGCGTCTTGCTTGGGCCTCTCTCCTGGAGGCGCTCAGTCAGACCGAGTGCTGACATGTGGCAAGACGCTCCTCGGGGCGCATCTTGCGTGGGCTTCTCTCCTGGAGGCCGTCAATCAGACCCAGTGTTGACATGTGGCAAGACGCTCCTCGGGGCGCGTCTTATTTGGGCCTCTCTCCTGGGGGCCCTCTGTCAGACCCAGTGTTGACATGTGTCAAGACGCTCCTCGGGGCGCATCTTGCTTTGGCCTCTCTCCTGGAGGCGCTCAGTCAGACCGAGTGCTGACATGTGGCAAGAAGCTCCTCGGGGCGCGTCTTCCTTGGGCTTCTCTCCTGGAGGCCCTCAGTCAGACCCATTGTTGACATGTGGCAAGACGCTCCTCGGGGCGCGTATTGCTTGGGCCTCTCTCCTGGATGCCCTCTGTCAGACCCAGTGTTGACATGTGGCAAGACTCTCCTCGGGGCGTGTCTTGCTTGGGCCTCTCTCCTGGAGGCGCTCAGTCAGACCCAGTGTTGACATGTGGCAAGACGCTCCTCGGGGCGCTTCTTGCTTGGGCTTCTCTCCTGGAGGCCCTCAGTCAGACCAATTGTTGACATGTGGCAAGTCGCTCCTCGGGGCACGTCTTGCTTGGGCCTCTCTCCTGGAGGCGCTCAGTCAGACCAAGTAGTGACATGTGACAAGACGCTCCTCGGGGCGCGTCTTGCTGGGGCTTCTCTCATGGAGGCACTCAGTCAGACCCAGTGTTGACATGTGGCAAGACGCTCCTCGGGGCGCGTGTTGCTTGGACCTCTCTCCTGGAGGCGCTCAGTCAGACCCAGTGTTGACATGTGTCAAGACGCTCCTCGGGCGTTTCTTGCTTGGGCCTCGTTCCTGGAGGCGCTCAGTCAGACCCAGTGTTGACATGTGACAAGACGCTCCTCGGGGCGCGTCTTGCTTGGGCCTCTCTCCTGGAGGCGCTCAGTCAGACCCAGAGGTGACATGTGTCAAGACGCTCCTCGGGCCTCTCTCCTGGAGGCGCTCAGTCAGACCCAGTGTTGACATGTGGCAAGACGCTCCTCGGGGCGCGTCTTGCTTGGGCCTCTCTCCTGGAGGTGCTCAGTCAGACCGAGTGCTGACATGTGGCAAGACGCTCCTCGGGGCGCGTCTTGCTGGGGCTTCTCTCATGGAGGCACTCATTCAGACCCAGTGTTTACATGTGGAAAGACTCTCCTCGGGGAGCGTCTTGCTTGGGCCTCTCTCCTGGAGGCGCTCAGTCAGACCGAGTGCTGACATAAGGCAAGATGCTCCTCGCGGCGCGTCTTGCTGGGGCCTCTCTCCTGGAGGTGCTCAATCAGACTCAGTGGTGACACGTGGCAAGACGCTCCTCGGGGCGCGTCTTGCTTGGGCCTCTCTCCTGGAGGAGCTCAGTCAGACCCAGTGGTGACACGTGGCAAGACGCTCCTCGGGGCGCATCTAGCTTGGGCCTCTCTCCTGGAGGCGCTAAGTCAGTCCCAGTGTTGACACGTGGCAAGACGCTCCTCGGGGCGCGTCTTGCTTGGGCTTCTCACATGGAGGCCCTCAGTCAGACCCAGTGTTATCATGTGTCAAGACGCTCCTCGGGGCGTCTTGCTTGGGCCTCTCTCCTGGAGGCACTCAGTCAGACCCAGTGTTGACATGTGGCAAGATGCTCCTCGGGGCGCTTCTTGCTTGGGCTTCTCTCCTGGAGGCCCTCAGTCAGACCCATTGTTGACATGTGGCAAGACGCTCCTCGGGGCACGTCTTGCTTGGGCCTCTCTCCTGGAGGTGCTCAGTCAGACCGAGTAGTGACATGTGACAAGACGCTCCTCGGGGCACGTCTTGCTGGGGCTTCTCTCATGGAGGCACTCAGTCAGACCAAGTGTTGACATGTGGCAAGACGCTCCTCGGGGTGCGTGTTTCTTGGACCTCTCTCCTGGAGGCACTCAGTCAGACCCAGTGTTGACATGTGTCAAGACGCTCCTCGGGCGTTTCTTGCTTGGGCCTCGCTCCTGGAGGCGCTCAGTCAGACCCAGTGTTGACATGTGACAAGACGCTCCTCGGGGCGCGTCTTGCTTGGGCCTCTCTCCTGGAGGCGCTCAGTCAGACCCAGAGGTGACATGTGTCAAGACGCTCCTCGGGCCTCTCTCCTGGAGGCGTTCAGTCAGACCCAGTGTTGACATGTGGCAAGACGCTCCTCGGGGCGCGTCTTGCTTGGGCCTCTCTCCTGGAGGTGCTCAGTCAGACCCAGTGTTGACATGTGGCAAGACGCTCCTCGGGGCGCGGGTTGCTTGCACCTCTCTCATGGATGCACTCATTCAGACCCAGTGTTGACATGTGGAAAGACACTCCTCGTGGAACGTCTTGCTTGGGCCTCTCTCCTGGAGGCCCTCAGTCAGACCCAGTGTTGACATGTGGCAAGACGCTCCTCGGGGCGCGTCTTATTTGGGCCTCTCTCCTGGGGGCCCTCTGTCAGACCCAGTGTTGGCATGTGTCAAGACGCTCCTCGGGGCTCATCTTGCTTTGGCCTCTCTCCTGGAGGTGCTCAGTCAGACCGAGTAATGACATGTGGCAAGAAGCTCCTCGGGGCGCGTCTTCCTTGGGCTTCTCTCCTGGAGGCCCTCAGTCAGACCCATTGTTGACATGTGGCAAGACGCTCCTCGGGGCGCGTATTGCTTGGGCCTCTCTCCTGGATGCCCTCTGTCAGACCCAGTGTTGACATGTGGCAAAACTCTCCTCCAGGCGTGTCTTGCTTGGGCCTCTCTCCTGGAGGCGCTCAGTCAGACCCAGTGTTGACATGTGGCAAGACGCTCCTCGGGGCGCTTCTTGCTTGGGCTTCTCTCCTGGAGGCCCTCAGTCAGACCCATTGTTGACATGTGGCAAGTCGCTCCTCGGGGCACGTCTTGCTTGGGCCTCTCTCCTGGAGGCGCTCAGTCAGACCAAGTAGTGACATGTGACAAGACGCTCCTCGGTGCGCGTCTTGCTGGGGCTTCTCTCATGGAGGCACTCAGTCAGACCCAGTGTTGACATGTGGCAAGACGCTCCTCGGGGCGCGTGTTGCTTGGACCTCTCTCCTGGAGGCGCTCAGTCAGACCCAGTGTTGACATGTGTCAAGACGCTCCTCGGGCGTTTCTTGCTTGGGCCTCGCTCCTGGAGGCGCTCAGTCAGACCCAGTGTTGACATGTGACAAGACGCTCCTCGGGGCGCGTCTTGCTTGGGCCTCTCTCCTGGAGGCGCTCAGTCAGACCCAGAGGTGACATGTGTCAAGACGCTCCTCGGGCCTCTCTCCTGGAGGCGCTCAGTCAGACCCAGTGTTGACATGTGGCAAGACGCTCCTCGGGGCGCGTCTTGCTGGGGCTTCTCTCATGGAGGCACTCATTCAGACCCAGTGTTGACATGTGGAAAGACGCTCCTCGTGGAACGTCTTGCTTGGGCCTCTCTCCTGGAGGCGCTCAGTCAGACCCAGAGAAGAAGTGTGGCAAGACTCTCCTCGGGGCGCGTCTTGCTTGGGCCTCTCTCCTGGAGGCGCTCAGTCAGACCGAGTGCTGACATAAGGCAAGATGCTCCTCGCGGCGCGTCTTGCTGGGGCCTCTCTCCTGGAGGTGCTCAATCAGACCCAGTGGTGACACGTGGCAAGACGCTCCTCGGGGCGCGTCTTGCTTGGGCCTCTCTCCTGGAGGAGCTCAGTCAGACCCAGTGGTGACACGTGGCAAGACGCTCCTCGGGGCGCATCTTGCTTGGGCCTCTCTCCTGGAGGCGCTAAGTCAGTCCCAGTGTTGACACGTGGCAAGACGCTCCTCGGGGCGCGTCTTGCTTGGGCCTCTCTCCTGGAGGCGCTCAGTCAGACCCATTGTTGACATGTGGCAAGACTCTCCTCGGGGCGCGTCTTGCTTGGGCCTCTCTCATGGAGGCCCTCTGTCAGACCCAGTGTTGACATGTGTCAAGACGCTCCTCGGGGCGCATCTTGCTTTGGCCTCTCTCCTGGAGGCGCTCAGTCAGACCGAGTGCTGACATGTGGCAAGAAGCTCCTCGGGGTGCGTCTTCCTTGGGCTTCTCTCCTGGAGGCCCTCAGTCAGACCCATTGTTGACACGTGGCACGACGCTCCTCGGGGCGCGTATTGCTTGGGCCTCTCTCCTGGATGCCCTCTGTCAGACCCAGTGTTGACATGTGGCAAGACTCTCCTCGGGGCGCGTCTTGCTTGGGCTTCTCACATGGAGGCCCTCAGTCAGACCCAGTGTTATCATGTGTCAAGACGCTGCTCGGGGCGTGTCTTGCTTGGGCCTCTCTCCTGGAGGCACTCAGTCAGACCCAGTGTTGACATGTGGCAAGACGCTCCTCGGGGCGCTTCTTGCTTGGGCTTCTCTCCTGGAGGCCCTCAGTCAGACCCATTGTTGACATGTGGCAAGACGCTCCTCGGGGCACGTCTTTCTTGGGCCTCTCTCCTGGAGGTGCTCAGTCAGACCGAGTAGTGACATGTGACAAGACGCTCCTCGGGGCACGTCTTGCTGGGGCTTCTCTCATGGAGGCACTCAGTCAGACCCAGTGTTGACATGTGGCAAGACGCTCCTCGGGGCGCGTGTTTCTTGGACCTCTCTCCTGGAGGCGCTCAGTCAGACCCAGTGTTGACATGTGTCAAGACGCTCCTCGGGCGTTTCTTGCTTGGGCCTCGCTCCTGGAGGCGCTCAGTCAGACCCAGTGTTGACATGTGACAAGACGCTCCTCGGGGCGCGTCTTGCTTGGGCCTCTATCCTGGAGGCGCTCAGTCAGACCCAGAGGTGACATGTGTCAAGACGCTCCTCGGGCCTCTCTCCTGGAGGTTCTCAGTCAGACCCAGTGTTGACATGTGGCAAGACGCTCCTCGGGGCGCGTCTTGCTTGGGCCTCTCTCCTGGAGGTGCTCAGTCAGACCCAGTGTTGACATGTGGCAAGACGCTCCTCGGGGCGCGGGTTGCTTGGACCTCTCTCATGGAGGCACTCATTCAGACCCAGTGTTGACATGTGGAAAGACGCTCCTCGTGGAACGTCTTGCTTGGGCCTCTCTCCTGGAGGCCCTCAGTCAGACCCAGTGTTGACATGTGGCAAGACGCTCCTCGGGGCGCGTCTTATTTGGGCCTCTCTCCTGGGGGCCCTCTGTCAGACCCAGTGTTGACATGTGTCAAGACGCTACTCGGGGCGCATCTTGCTTTGGCCTCTCTCCTGGAGGCGCTCAGTCAGACCGAGTGCTGACATGTGGCAAGAAGCTCCTCGGGGCGCGTCTTCCTTGGGCTTCTCTCCTGGAGGCCCTCAGTCAGACCCATTGTTGACATGTGGCAAGACGCTCCTCGGGGCGCGTATTGCTTGGGCCTCTCTCCTGGATGCCCTCTGTCAGACCCAGTGTTGACATGTGGCAAGACTCTCCTCCGGGCGTGTTTGCTTGGGCCTCTCTCCTGGAGGCGCTCAGTCAGACCCAGTGTTGACATGTGGGAAGACGCTCCTCGGGGCGCTTCTTGCTTGGGCTTCTCTCCTGGAGGCCCTCAGTCAGACCCATTGTTGACATGTGGCAAGTCGCTCCTCGGGGCACGTCTTGCTTGGGCCTCTCTCCTGGAGGCGCTCAGTCAGACCAAGTAGTGACATGTGACAAGACGCTCCTCGGTGCGCGTCTTGCTGGGGCTTCTCTCATGGAGGCACTCAGTCAGACCCAGTGTTGACATGTGGCAAGACGCTCCTCGGGGCGCGGGTTGCTTGGACCTCTCTCCTGGAGGCGCTCAGTCAGACCCAGTGTTGACATGTGTCAAGACGCTCCTCGGGCGTTTCTTGCTTGGGCCTCGCTCCTGGAGGCGCTCAGTCAGACCCAGTGTTGACATGTGACAAGACGCTCCTCGGGGCGCGTCTTGCTTGGGCCTCTCTCCTGGAGGCGCTCAGTCAGACCCAGAGGTGACATGTGTCAAGACGCTCCTCGGGCCTCTCTCCTGGAGGCGCTCAGTCAGACCCAGTGTTGACATGTGGCAAGACGCTCCTCGGGGCGCGTCTTGCTGGGGCTTCTCTCATGGAGGCACTCATTCAGACCCAGTGTTGACATGTGGAAAGACGCTCCTCGTGGAACGTCTTGCTTGGGCCTCTCTCCTGGAGGCGCTCAGTCAGACCCAGAGAAGAAGTGTGGCAAGACTCTCCTAGGGGCGCGTCTTGCTTGGGCCTCTCTCCTGGAGGCGCTCAGTCAGACCGAGTGCTGACATAAGGCAAGATGCTCCTCGCGGCGCGTCTTGCTGGGGCCTCTCTCCTGGAGGTGCTCAATCAGACCCAGTGGTGACACGTGGCAAGACGCTCCTCGGGGCGCGTCTTGCTTGGGCCTCTCTCCTGGAGGAGCTCAGTCAGACCCAGTGGTGACACGTGGCAAGACGCTCCTCGGGGCGCATCTTGCTTGGGCCTCTCTCCTGGAGGCGCTAAGTCAGACCCAGTGTTGACACGTGGCAAGACGCTCCTCGGGGCGCGTCTTGCTTGGGCCTCTCTCCTGGAGGCGCTCAGTCAGACCCAGTGTTGACAAGTGGCAAGACACTCCTCGGGGCGCGTCTTATTTGGGCCTCTCTCATGGAGGCCCTCTGTCAGACCCAGTGTTGACATGTGTCCAGACGCTCCTCGGGGCGCATCTTGCTTTGGCCTCTCTCCTGGAGGCGCTCAGTCAGACCGAGTGCTGACATGGGGCAAGAAGCTCCTCGGGGCGCGTCTTCCTTGGGCTTCTCTCCTGGAGGCCCTCAGTCAGACCCATTGTTGACATGTGACAAGACGCTCCTCGGGGCGCGTATTGCTTGGGCCTCTCTCCTGGATGCCCTCTGTCAGACCCAGTGTTGACATGTGGCAAGACTCTCCTCGGGGCGCGTCTTGCTTGGGCTTCTCACATGGAGGCCCTCAGTCATACCAAGTGTTATCATGTGTCAAGACACTCCTCGGGGCGTGTGTTGCTTGGGCCTCTCTCCTGGAGGCGCTCAGTCAGACCCAGTGTTGACATGTGGCAAGACGCTCCTCGGGGTGCTTCTTGCTTGGGCTTCTCTCCTGGAGGCCCTCAGTCAGACCCATTGTTGACATGTGGCAAGACGCTCCTCGGGGCACGTCTTGCTTGGGCCTATCTCCTGGAGGCGCTCAGTCAGACCGAGTAGTGACATGTGACAAGACGCTCCTCGGGGCGCGTCTTGCTGGGGCTTCTCTCATGGAGGCACTCAGTCAGACCCAGTGTTGACATGTGGCAAGACGCTCCTCGGGGCGCGTGTTGCTTGGACCTCTCTCCTGAAGGCGCTCAGTCAGACCCAGTGTTGACATGTGTCAAGACGCTCCTCGGGCGTTTCTTGCTTGGGCCTCACTCCTGGAGGCGCTCAGTCAGACCCAGTGTTGACATGTGACAAGACGCTCCTCGGGGCGCGTCTTGCTTGGGCCTCTCTCCTGGAGGTGCTCAGTCAGACCCAGAGGTGACATGTGTCAAGACGCTCCTCGGGCCTCTCTCCTGGAGGCGCTCAGTCAGACCCAGTGTTGACATGTGGCAAGACGCTCCTCAAGACGCGTCTTGCTTGGGCCTCTCTCCTGGAGGTGCTCAGTCAGACCCAGTGTTGACATGTGGCAAGACGCTCCTCGGGGCGCGTCTTGCTGGGGCTTCTCTCATGGAGGCACTCATTCAGACCCAGTGTTGACATGTGGAAAGACGCTCCTCGTGGAACGTCTTGCTTGGGCCTCTCCTGGAGGCGCTCAGTCAGACCCAGAGAAGAAGTGTGGCAAGACTCTCCTCGGGGCGCGTCTTGCTTGGGCCTCTCTCCTGGAGGCGCTCAGTCAGACCCAGTGTTGACATGTGGCAAGACGCTCCTCGGGGCGCGTCTTGCTTGGGCCTCTCTCCTGGAGGCGCTCAGTCAGACCGAGTGTTGACATGTGGCAAGATGCTCCTCGGGGCACGTCTTGCTTGGGCCTCTCTCCTGGAGGCGCTCAGTCAGACCCAGAGGAGACATGTGTCAAGACGCTCCTCGGGGCGCGTCTTGCTTGGGCCTCTCTCCTGGAGGCGCTCAGTCAGACCCAGTGTTGACATGTGGCGATGACGCTCCTCGGGGCGCGTCTTGCTTGGGCCTCTCTCCTGGAGGCGCTCAGTCAGACCGAGTGCTGACATGTGGCACGACGCTCCTCGGGGCGCATCTTGCTTGGGCTTCTCTCCTGGAGGCCCTCAGTCAAACCCAGTGTTGACATGTGGCAAGACGCTCCTCGGGGCGCGTCTTATTTGGGCCTCTATCCTGGGGGCCCTCAGTCAGACCCAGTGTTGACATTTGGCAAGACGCTCCTCGGGGCGCGTCTTGCTTGGGCTTCTCTCCTGGAGGCCCTCAGTCAGACCCATTGTTGACATGTGGCAAGACGCTCCTCGGGGCACGTCTTGCTTGGACCTCCCTCCTGGAGGCGCTCAGTCAGACCGAGTAGTGACATATGGCAAGACGCTCCTCGGGGCGTGTCTTGCTTGGAACTCTCTCCTGGAGGCGCTCAGTTAGACCGAGTAGTGACATGTGGCAAGACGCTCCTCGGGGCGGGTCTTGCCTGGGCCTCTCTCCTGGAGGCGCTCAGTCAGACCGAGTGCTGACATGTGGCAAGACGCTCCTCGGGGCGCGTCTTGCTTGGGCCTCTCTCCTGGAGGCGCTCAGTCAGACCGAGTGCTGACATGTGGCAAGACGCTCCTCGGGGCGCATCTTGCATGGGCTTCTCTCCTGGAGAACCTCAGTCAGACCCAGTGTTGACATGTGGCAAGACGCCCCTCGGGGCGTGTCTTGCTTGGGCCTCTCTCCTGGAGGCGCTCAGTCAGACCCAGTGTTGACATGTGGCAAGACGCCCCTCGGGGCGCGTCTTGCTTGGGCTTCTCTCCTGGAGGCCCTCAGTCAGACCCATTGTTGACATGTAGCAAATCGCTCCTCGGGGCACGTCTTGCTTGGGCCTCTCTCCTGGAGGCGCTCAGTCAGACCAAGTAGTGACATGTGACAAGACGCTCCTCGGGGCGCGTCTTGCTTGGGCCTCTCTCCTGGAGGCGCTCAGTCAGACCCAGAGGTGACATGTGTCAAGACGCTCCTCGGGCCTCTCTCCTGGAGGCGCTCAGTCAGACCCAGTGTTGACATGTGGCAAGACGCTCCTCGGGGCGCGTCTTGCTGGGGCTTCTCTCATGGAGGCACTCAGTCAGACCCAGTGTTGACATGTGGAAAGACGCTCCTCGGGGCATGTCTTGCTTGGGCCTCTCTCCTGGAGGCGCTCAGTCAGACCCATAGGAGACATGTGTCAAGACGCTCCTCCGGGCGCGTCTTGCTTGGGCCTCTCTCCTGGAGGCGCTCAGTCAGACCCAGTGTTGACATGTGTCAAGACGCTCCTCGGGCGTTTCTTGCTTGGGCCTCGTTCCTGGAGGCGCTCAGTCAGACCCAGAGGTGACATGTGTCAAGACGCTCCTCGGGCCTCTCTCCTGGAGGCGCTCAGTCAAACCCAGTGTTGACATGTGGCAAGACGCTCCTCGGGGCGCGTCTTGCTGGGGCTTCTCTCATGGAGGCACTCAGTCAGACCCAGTGTTGACATGTGGAAAGACGCTCCTCGGGGAACGTCTTGCTTGGGCCTCTCTCCTGGAGGCGCTCTGTCAGACCCAGAGGAGAAATGTGTCAAGACGCTCCTCGGGGCGCGTCTTGCTTGGGCCTCTCTCCTGGAGGCGCTCAGTCAGACCGAGTGCTGACATGTGGCAAGACTCTCCTCGGGGCGCGTCTTGCTTGGGCCTCTCTCCTGGAGGCGCCCAGTCAGACCCAGTGTTGACATGTGGCAAGACGCTCCTCGGGGCGCGTGTTTCTTGGACCTCTCTCCTGGAGGCGCTCAGTCAGACCCAGTGTTGACATGTGTCAAGACGCTCCTCGGGCGTTTCTTGCTTGGGCCTCGCTCCTGGAGGCGCTCAGTCAGACCCAGTGTTGACATGTGACAAGACGCTCCTCGGGGCGCGTCTTGCTTGGGCCTCTCTCCTGGAGGCGCTCAGTCAGACCCAGAGGTGACATGTGTCAAGACGCTCCTCGGGCCTCTCTCCTGGAGGCGCTCAGTCAGACCCAGTGTTGACATGTGGCAAGACGCTCCTCGGGGCGCGTATTGCTTGGGCCTCTCTCCTGGAGGTGCTCAGTCAGACCCAGTGTTGACATGTGGCAAGACGCTCCTCGGGGCGCGTCTTGCTGGGGCTTCTCTCATGGAGGCACTCATTCAGACCCAGTGTTGACATGTGGAAAGACGCTCCTCGTGGAACGTCTTGCTTGTGCCTCTCTCCTGGAGGCGCTCAGTCAGACCGAGTTCTGACATGTGGCAAGACGCTCCTCGGGGCGCATCTTGCGTGGGCTTCTCTCCTGGAGGCCCTCAGTCAGACCCAGTGTTGACATGTGGCAAGACACTCCTCGGGGCGCATCTTATTTGGGCCTCTCTCCTGGGGGCCCTCTGTCAGACCCAGTGTTGACATGTGTCAAGACGCTCCTCGGGGCGCATCTTGCTTTGGCCTCTCTCCTGGAGGCGCTCAGTCAGACCGAGTGCTGACATGTGGCAAGAAGCTCCTCGGGGCGCGTCTTCCTTGGGCTTCTCTCCTGGAGGCCCTCAGTCAGACCCATTGTTGACATGTGGCAAGACGCTCCTCGGGGCGCGTATTGCTTGGGCCTCTCTCCTGGATGCCCTCTGTCAGACCCAGTGTTGACATGTGGCAAGACTCTCCTCGGGGCGTGTCTTGCTTGGGCCTCTCTCCTGGAGGCGCTCAGTCAGACCCAGTGTTGACATGTGGCAAGACGCTCCTTGGGGCGCTTCTTGCTTGGGCTTCTCTCCTGGAGGCCCTCAGTCAGACCCATTGTTGACATGTGGCAAGTCGCTCCTCGGGGCACCTCTTGCTTGGGCCTCTCTCCTGGAGGCGCTCAGTCAGACCAAGTAGTGACATGTGACAAGACGCTCCTCGGGTCGCGTCTTGCTGGGGCTTCTCTCATGGAGGCACTCAGTCAGACCCAGTGTTGACATGTGGCAAGACGCTCCTCGGGGCGCGGGTTGCTTGGACCTCTCTCCTGGAGGCGCTCAGTCAGACCCAGTGTTGACATGTGACAAGATGCTCCTCGGGGCGCGTCTTGCTTGGGCCTCTCTCCTGGAGGCGCTCAGTCAGACCCAGAGGTGACATGTGTCAAGACGCTCCTCGGGCCTCTCTCCTGGAGGCGCTCAGTCAGACCCAGTGTTGACATGTGGCAAGACGCTCCTCGGGGCGCGTTTTGCTGGGGCTTCTCTCATGGAGGCACTCATTCAGACCCAGTGTTGACATGTGGAAAGACGCTCCTCGTGGAACGTCTTGCTTGGGCCTCTCTCCTGGAGGCGCTCAGTCAGACCCAGAGAAGAAGTGTGGCAAGACTCTCCTCGGGGCGCGTCTTGCTTGGGCCTCTCTCCTGGAGGCGCTCAGTCAGACCGAGTGCTGACATAAGGCAAGATGCTCCTCGCGGCGCGTCTTGCTGGGGCCTCTCTCCTGGAGGTGCTCAATCAGACCCAGTGGTGACACGTGGCAAGACGCTCCTCGGGGCGCGTCTTGCTTGGGCCTCTCTCCTGGAGGAGCTCAGTCAGACCCAGTGGTGACACGTGGCAAGACGCTCCTCGGGGCGCATCTTGCTTGGGCCTCTCTCCTGGAGGCGCTAAGTCAGACCCAGTGTTGACACGTGGCAAGACGCTCCTCGGTGCGCGTCTTGCTTGGGCCTCTCTCCTGGAGGCGCTCAGTCAGACCCAGTGTTGACAAGTGGCAAGACACTCCTCGGGGCGCGTCTTGCTTGGGCCTCTCTCCTGGAGGCGCTCAGTCAGACCCAGTGTTGACATGTGGCAAGACGCTCCTCGGGGTGCTTCTTGCTTGGGCTTCTCTCCTGGAGGCCCTCAGTCAGACCCATTGTTGACATGTGGCAAGACGCTCCTCGGGGCACGTCTTGCTTGGGCCTATCTCCTGGAGGCCCTCAGTCAGACCGAGTAGTGACATGTGACAAGACGCTCCTCGGGGCGCGTCTTGCTTGGGCCTCTCTCCTGGAGGTGCTCAGTCAGACCCAGTGTTGACATGTGGCAAGACGCTCCTCGGGGCGCGTCTTGCTGGGGCTTCTCTCATGGAGGCACTCATTCAGACCCAGTGTTGACATGTGGAAAGACGCTCCTCGTGGAACGTCTTGCTTGGGCCTCTCCTGGAGGCGCTCAGTCAGACCCAGAGAAGAAGTGTGGCAAGACTCTCCTCGGGGCGCGTCTTGCTTGGGCCTCTCTCCTGGAGGCGCTCAGTCAGACCCAGTGTTGACATGTGGCAAGACGCTCCTCGGGGCGCGTCTTGCTTGGGCCTCTCTCCTGGAGGCGCTCAGTCAGACCGAGTGTTGACATGTGGCAAGATGCTCCTCGGGGCACGTCTTGCTTGGGCCTCTCTCCTGGAGGCGCTCAGTCAGACCCAGAGGAGACATGTGTCAAGACGCTCCTCGGGGCGCGTCTTGCTTGGGCCTCTCTCCTGGAGGCGCTCAGTCAGACCGAGTGCTGACATGTGGCACGACGCTCCTCGGGGCGCATCTTGCTTGGGCTTCTCTCCTGGAGGCCCTCAGTCAAACCCAGTGTTGACATGTGGCAAGACGCTCCTCGGGGAGCGTCTTATTTGGGCCTCTATCCTGGGGGCCCTCAGTCAGACCCAGTGTTGACATGTGGCAAGACGCTCCTCGGGGCGCGTCTTGCTTGGGCTTCTCTCCTGGAGGCCCTCAGTCAGACCCATTGTTGACATGTGGCAAGACGCTCCTCGGGGCACGTCTTGCTTGGACCTCCCTCCTGGAGGCGCTCAGTCAGAGCGAGTAGTGACATATGGCAAGACGCTCCTCGGGGCGTGTTTTGCTTGGACCTCTCTCCTGGAGGCGCTCAGTTAGACCGAGTAGTGACATGTGGCAAGACGCTCCTCGGGGCGGGTCTTGCTTGGGCCTCTCTCCTGGAGGCGCTCAGTCAGACCGAGTGCTGACATAAGGCAAGATGCTCCTCGCGGCGCGTCTTGCTGGGGCCTCTCTCCTGGAGTTGCTCAATCAGACCCAGTGTTCACATGTGGCAAGACGCTCCTCAGGGCGCGTCTTGCTTGGGCCTCTCTCCTGGAGGCGCTCAGTCAGACCCAGTGTTGACATGTGGCAAGACGCTCCTCGGGGCGCGTATTGCTTGGGCCTCTCTCCTGGAGGCGCTCAGTCAGACCGAGTGCTGACATGTGGCAAGACGCTCCTCGGGGCGCATCTTGCGTGGGCTTCTCTCCTGGAGGCCCTCAGTCAGACCCAGTGTTGACATGTGGCAAGACGCTCCTCGGGGCGCGTCTTATTTGGGCCTCTCTCCTGGGGGCCCTCTGTCAGACCCAGTGTTGACATGTGTCAAGACGCTCCTCGGGGCGCATCTTGCTTTGGCCTCTCTCCTGGAGGCGCTCAGTCAGACCGAGTGCTGACATGTGGCAAGAAGCTCCTCGGGGCGCGTCTTCCTTGGGCTTCTCTCCTGGAGGCCCTCAGTCAGACCCATTGTTGACATGTGGCAAGACGCTCCTCGGGGTGCGTATTGCTTGGGCCTCTCTCCTGGATGCCCTCTGTCAGACCCAGTGTTGACATGTGGCAAGACTCTCCTCGGGGCGTGTCTTGCTTGGGCCTCTCTCCTGGAGGCGCTCAGTCAGACCCAGTGTTGACATGTGGCAAGACGCTCCTCGGGGCGCGTCTTGCTTGGGCTTCTCTCCTGGAGGCCCTCAGTCAGACCCATTGTTCACATGTGACAAGTCGCTCGCTCCTCGGGGCACGTCTTGCTTGGGCCTCTCTCCTGGAGGCGCTCAGTCAGACCAAGTAGTGACATGTGACAAGACGCTCCTCGGGGCGCGTCTTGCTGGGGCTTCTCTCCTGGATGCCCTCTGTCAGACCCAGTGTTGACATGTGGCAAGACTCTCCTCGGGGCGTGTCTTGCTTGGGCCTCTCTCCTGGAGGCGCTCAGTCAGACCGAGTGCTGACATAAGGCAAGATGCTCCTCGCGGCGCGTCTTGCTGGGGCCTCTCTCCTGGAGTTGCTCAATCAGACCCAGTGTTCACATGTGGCAAGACGCTCCTCGGGGCGCGTCTTGCTTGGGCCTCTCTCCTGGAGGCGCTCAGTCAGACCCAGTGTTGACATGTGGCAAGACGCTCCTCGGGGCGCGTCTTGCTTGGGCCTCTCTCCTGGAGGCGCTCAGTCAGACCGAGTGCTGACATGTGGCAAGACGCTCCTCGGGGCGCATCTTGCGTGGGCTTCTCTCCTGGAGGCCCTCAGTCAGACCCAGTGTTGACATGTGGCAAGACGCTCCTCGGGGCACGTCTTATTTGGGCCTCTCTCCTGGGGGCCCTCTGTCAGACCCAGTGTTGACATGTGTCAAGACGCTCCTCGGGGCGCATCTTGCTTTGGCCTCTCTCCTGGAGGCGCTCAGTCAGACCGAGTGCTGACATGTGGCAAGAAGCTCCTCGGGGCGCGTCTTCCTTGGGCTTCTCTCCTGGAGGCCCTCAGTCAGACCCATTGTTGACATGTGGCAAGACGCTCCTCGGGGTGCGTATTGCTTGGGCCTCTCTCCTGGATGCCCTCTGTCAGACCCAGTGTTGACATGTGGCAAGACTCTCCTCGGGGCGTGTCTTGCTTGGGCCTCTCTCCTGGAGGCGCTCAGTCAGACCCAGTGTTGACATGTGGCAAGACGCTCCTCGGGGCGCGTCTTGCTTGGGCTTCTCTCCTGGAGGCCCTCAGTCAGACCCATTGTTCACATGTGGCAAGTCGCTCGCTCCTCGGGGCACGTCTTGCTTGGGCCTCTCTCCTGGAGGCGCTCAGTCAGACCAAGTAGTGACATGTGACAAGACGCTCCTCGGGGCGCGTCTTGCTGGGGCTTCTCTCATGGAGGCACTCAGTCAGACCCAGTGTTGACATGTGGCAAGACGCTCCTCGGGGCGCGTGTTGCTTGGACCTCTCTCCTGGAGGCGCTCAGTCAGACCCTGTGTTGACATGTGTCAAGACGCTCCTCGGGCGTTTCTTGCTTGGGCCTCGCTCCTGGAGGCGCTCAGTCAGACCCAGTGTTGACATGTGACAAGACGCTCCTCGGGGCGCGTCTTGCTTGGGCCTCTCTCCTGGAGGCGCTCTGTCAGACCCAGAGGTGACATGTGTCAAGACGCTCCTCGGGCCTCTCTCCTGGAGGCGCTCAGTCAGACCCAGTGTTGACATGTGGCAAGACGCTCCTCGGGCGTTTCTTGCTTGGGCCTCGCTCCTGGAGGCGCTCAGTCAGACCCAGTGTTGACATGTGACAAGACGCTCCTCGGGGCGCGTCTTGCTTGGGCCTCTCTCCTGGAGGCGCTCAGTCAGACCCATAGGAGACATGTGTCAAGACGCTCCTCCGGGCGCGTCTTGCTTGGGCCTCTCTCCTGGAGGCGCTCAGTCAGACCCAGTGTTGACATGTGTCAAGACGCTCCTCGGGCGTTTCTTGCTTGGGCCTCGCTCCTGGAGGCGCTCAGTCAGACCCAGTGTTGACATGTGACAAGACGCTCCTCGGGGCGCGTCTTGCTTTGGCCTCTCTCCTGGAGGCGCTCAGTCAGACCCAGAGGTGACATGTGTCAAGACGCTCCTCGGGCCTCTCTCCTGGAGGCGCTCAGTCAAACCCAGTGTTGACATGTGGCAAGACGCTCCTCGGGGCGCGTCTTGCTGGGGCTTCTCTCATGGAGGCACTCAGTCAGACCCAGTGTTGACATGTGGAAAGACGCTCCTCGGGGAACGTCTTGCTTGGGCCTCTCTCCTGGAGGCGCTCAGTCAGACCCAGAGGAGAAATGTGTCAAGACGCTCCTCGGGGCGCGTCTTGCTTGGGCCTCTCTCCTGGAGGCGCTCAGTCAGACCGAGTACTGACATGTGGCAACACTCTCCTCGGGGGGCGTCTTGCTTGGGCCTCTCTCCTGGAGGCGCTCAGTCAGACCCAGTGTTGACATGTGGCAAGACGCTCCTCGGGGCGCGTCTTGCTTGGGCCTCTCTCCTGGAGGCGCTCAGTCAGACCGAGTGTTGACCTGTGGCAAGATGCTCCTCGGGGCACGTCTTGCTTGGGCCTCTCTCCTGGAGGCGCTCAGTCAGACCCAGAGGAGACATGTGTCAAGACACTCCTCGGGGCGCGTCTTGCTTGGGCCTCTCTCCTAGAGGCGCTCAGTCAGACCGAGTGCTGACATGTGGCAAGACGCTCCTCCGGGCGCGTCTTGCTTGGGCCTCTCTCCTGGAGGCGCTCAGTCAGACCCAGTGTTCACATGTGGCAAGACGCTCCTCGGGGCGCGTCTTGCTTGGGCCTCTATCCTGGAGGCGCTCAGTCAGACCCAGTGTTGACATGTGGCAAGACGCTCCTCGGGGCGCGTCTTGCTTGGGCCTCTCTCCTGGAGGCGCTCAGTCAGACCGAGTGCTGACATGTGGCAAGACGCTCCTCGGGGCGCATCTTGCTTGGGCTTCTCTCCTGGAGGCCCTCAGTCAGACCCAGTGTTGACATGTGGCAAGACGCTCCTCAGGGCACGTCTTGCTTGGGCCTCTCTCCTGGAGGCGCTCAGTCAGACCGAGTAGTGACATGTGGCAAGACGCTCCTCGGGGCGCGTCTTGCTTGGACCTCCCTCCTGGAGGCGCTCAGTCAGACCGAGTAGTGACATGTGGCAAGACGCTCCTCGGGGCGTGTCTTGCTTGGACCTCTCTCCTGGAGGCGCTCAGTTAGACCGAGTAGTGACATGTGGCAAGACGCTCCTCGGGGCGGGTCTTGCTTGGGCCTCTCTCCTGGAGGCGCTCAGTCAGACCGAGTGCTGACATAAGGCAAGATGCTCCTCGGGGCGCATCTTGCTTGGGCCTCTCTCCTGGAGGCGCTAAGTCAGACCCAGTGTTGACACGTGACAGGACGCTCCTCGGTGCGCGTCTTGCTTGGGCCTCTCTCCTGGAGACGCTCAGTCAGACACAGTGTTGACATGTGGCAAGACACTCCTCGGGGCGCGTCTTGCTTGGGCTTCTCTCATGGAGGCCCTCAGTAAGACCCATTGTTGACATATGGAAAGAAGCTCCTCGGGGCGCGTCTTGCTTTGGCTTCTCTCCTGGAGGCCCTCAGTCAGACCCATTGTTGACATGTGGCAAGACGCTCCTCGGGGCGCGTATTGCTTGGGCCTCTCTCCTGGATGCCCTCTGTCAGACCCAGTGTTGACATGTGGCAAGACTCTCCTCGGGGCGCGTCTTGCTTGGGCTTCTCTCATGGAGGCCCTCAGTCAGACCCAGTGTTGACATGGGTCAAGACGCTCCTCGGGGCGTGTCTTGCTTGGGCCTCTCTCCTGGAGGCGCTCAGTCAGACCCAGTGTTGACATGTGGCAAGACGCTCCTCGGGGCGCTTCTTGCTTGGGCTTCTCTCCTGGAGGCCCTCAGTCAGACCCATTGTTGACATGTGGCAAGACGCTCCTCGGGGCACGTCTTGCTTGGGCCTCTCTCCTGGAGGCGCTCAGTCAGACCGAGTAGTGACATGTGGCAAGACGCTCCTCGGGGCGCGTGTGGCTTGGACCTCTCTCCTGGAGGCGCTCAGTCAGACCGAGTAGTGACATGAGGCAAGACGCTCCTCGGGGCGCGTCTTGCTTGGGCCTCTCTCCTGGAGGCGCTCAATTAGACCCAGTGTTGACATGTGGCAAGAAGCTCCTCGGGGCGCGTCTTGCTTGGGCTTCTCTCCTGGAGGCCCTCAGTCAGACCCATTGTTGACATGTGGCAAGACACTCCTCGGGGCGCTTCTTGCTTGGGCCTCTCTCCTGGAGGCGCTCAGTCAGACCGAGTGCTGACATGTGGCAAGACGCTCCTCGGGGCGCGTCTTGCTGGGGCCTCTCTCCTGGAGGCGCTCAGTCAGACCCAGTGTTGACATGTGTCAAGACGCTTCTCGGGCGTTTCTTGCTTGCGCCTCTCTCCTGGAGGCGCTCAGTCAGACCCAGAGGTGACATGTGGCAAGACGCTCCTCGGGCCTCTCTCCTGGAGGCGCTCAGTCAGACCCAGTGTTGACATGTGGCAAGACGCTCCTCGGGGCGCGTCTTGCTTGGGCCTCTCTCCTGGAGGTGCTCAGTCAGACCCAGTGTTGACATGTGGCAAGACTTTCCTCGGGGCGCGTCTTGCTGGGGCTTCTCTCATGGAGGCACTCAGTCAGACCCAGTGTTGACATGTGGCAAGATGCTCCTCGGGGCAGGTCTTGCTTGGGCCTCTCTCCTGGAGGCGCTCAGTCAGACCAAGAGGAGACATGTGTCAAGACGCTCCTCAGGGCGCGTCTTGCTTGGGCCTCTCTCCTGGAGGCGCTCAGTCAGACCGAGTGCTGACATGTGGCAAGACGCTCCTCGGGGCGCGTCTTGCTTGGACCTCCCTCCTGGAGGCGCTCAGTCAGACCGAGTAGTGACATGTGGCAAGACGCTCCTCGGGGCGTGTCTTGCTTGGACCTCTCTCCTGGAGGCGCTCAGTTAGACCGAGTAGTGACATGTGGCAAGACGCTCCTCGGGGCGGGTCTTGCTTGGGCGTCTCTCCTGGAGGCGCTCAGTCAGACCGAGTGCTGACATAAGGCAAGATGCTCCTCGCGGCGCGTCTAGCTGGGGCCTCTCTCCTGGAGGTGCTCAATCAGACCCAGTGGTGACACGTGGCAAGACGCTCCTCGGGGCGCCTCTTGCTTGGGCCTCTCTCCTGGAGGAGCTCAGTCAGACCCAGTGGTGACACGTGGCAAGACGCTCCTCCGGGCGCATCTTGCTTGGGCCTCTCTCCTGGAGGCGCTAAGTCAGACCCAGTGTTGACACGTGGCAAGACGCTCCTCGGGGCGCGTCTTGCTTGGGCCTCTCTCCTGGAGGCGCTCAGTCAGACCCAGTGTTGACATGTGGCAAGACACTCCTCGGGGCGCGTCTTGCTTGGGCCTCTCTCATGGAGGCCCTCTGTCAGACCCAGTGTTGACATGTGTCAAGACGCTCCTCGGGGCGCATCTTGCTTTGGCCTCTCTCCTGGAGGCGCTCAGTCAGACCGAGTGCTAACATGTGGCAAGAAGCTCCTCGGGGCGCGACTTCCTTGGGCTTCTCTCCTGGAGGCCCTCAGTCAGACCCAGTGTTGACATGTGGCAAGACTCTCCTCGGGGCGCGTCTTGCTTGGGCTTCTCTCATGGAGGCCCTCAGTCAGACCCAGTGTTATCATGTGTCAAGACGCTCCTCGGGGCGTGTCTTGCTTGGGCCTCTCTCCTGGAGGCGCTCAGTCAGACCCAGTGTTGACATGTGGCAAGACGCTCCTCGGGGCGCTTCTTGCTTGGGCTTCTCTCCTGGAGGCCCTCAGTCAGACCCATTGTTGACATGTGGCAAGACGCTCCTCGGGGCACGTCTTGCTTGGGCCTCTCTCCTGGAGGCGCTCAGTCAGACCGAGTAGTGACATGTGACAGGACGCTCCTCGGGGCGCGTCTTGCTGGGGCTTCTCTCATGGAGGCACTCAGTCAGACCCAGTGTTGACATGTGGCAAGACGCTCCTCGGGGCGCGTGTTGCTTGGACCTCTCTCCTGGAGGCGCTCAGTCAGACCCAGTGTTGACATGTGTCAAGACGCTCCTCGGGCGTTTCTTGCATGGGCCTCGCTCCTGGAGGCGCTCAGTCAGACCCAGTGTTGACATGTGACAAGACGCTCCTCGGGGCGCGTCTTGCTTGGGCCTCTCTCCTGGAGGCACTCAGTCAGACCCAGTGTTGACATGTGGCAAGACGCTCCTCGGGGCGCGTCTTGCTGGGGCTTCTCTCATGGAGGCGCTCAGTCAGACCCAGTGTTGACATGTGACAAGACGCTCCTCGGGGCGCGTATTGCTTGGTCCTCTCTCCTGGATGCCCTCTGTCAGACCCAGTGTTGACATGTGTCAAGACGCTCCTCGGGGCGCATCTTGCTTTGGCCTCTCTCCTGGAGGCGCTCAGTCAGACCGAGTGCTGACATGTGGCAAGAAGCTCCTCGGGGCGCGTCTTCCTTGGGCTTCTCTCCTGGAGGCCCTCAGTCAGACCCATTGTTGACATGTGGCAAGACGCTCCTCGGGGCGCGTATTGCTTGGGCCTCTCTCCTGGATGCCCTCTGTCAGACCCAGTGTTGACATATGGCAAGACTCTCCTCGGGGCGCGTCTTGCTTGGGCTTCTCACATGGAGGCCCCAGTGTTATCATGTGTCAACACGCTCCTCGGGGCGTGTCTTGCTTGGGCCTCTCTCCTGGAGGCGCTCAGTCAGACCCAGTGTTGACATGTGGCAAGAAGCTCCTCGGGGCGCTTCTTGCTTGGGCTTCTCTCCTGGAGGCCCTCAGTCAGACCCATTGTTGACATGTGGCAAGACGCTCCTCGGGGCATGTCTTGCTTGGGCCTCTCTCCTGGAGGCGCTCAGTCAGACCGAGAAGTGACATGTGACAAGACGCTCCTCGGGGCGCGTCTTGCTGGGGCTTCTCTCATGGAGGCACTCAGTCAGACCCAGTGTTGACATGTGGCAAGACGCTCCTCGGGGCGCGTGTTGCTTGGTCCTCTCTCCTGGAGGCGCTCAGTCAGACCCAGAGGTGACATGTGTCAAGACGCTCCTCGGGCCTCTCTCCTGGAGGAGCTCAGTCAGACCCAGTGTTGACATGTGGCAAGACGCTCCTCGGGGCGCGTCTTGCTTGGGCCTCTCTCCTGGAGGTGCTCAGTCAGACCCAGTGTTGACATGTGGCAAGACGCTCCTCGGGGCGCGTCTTGCTGGGGCTTCTCTCATGGAGGCACTCATTCAGACCCAGTGTTGACATGTGAAAAGACGCTCCTCGGGGAACGTCTTGCTTGGGCCTCTCTCCTGGAGGCGCTCAGTCAGACCCAGAGAAGAAGTGTGTCAAGACGCTCCTCGGGGCGCGTCTTGCTTGGGCCTCTCTCCTGGAGGCGCTCAGTCAGACCCAGTGTTGACATGTGGCAAGACGCTCCTCGGGGCGCGTCTTTCTTGGGCCTCTCTCCTGGAGGCGCTCAGTCAGACCGAGTGTTGACATGTGGCAAGATGCTCCTCGGGGCACGTCTTGCTTGGGCCTCTCTCCTGGAGTGCTCAGTCAGACCCAGAGGAGACATGTGTCAAGACGCTCCTCGGGGCGCGTCTTGCTTGGGCCTCTCTCCTGGAGGCGCTCAGTCAGACCCAGTGTTGACATGTGGCAAGACGCTCCTCGGGGCGCGTCTTGCTTGGGCCTCTCTCCTGGAGGCGCTCAGTCAGACCGAGTGTTGACATGTGGCAAGATGCTCCTCGGGGCACGTCTTGCTTGGGCCTCTCTCCTGGAGGCGCTCAGTCAGACCCAGAGGAGACATGTGTCAAGACGCTCCTCGGGGCGCGTCTTGCTTGGGCCTCTCTCCTGGAGGCGCTCAGTCAGACCCAGTGTTGACATGTGGCAAGACGCTCCTCGGGGCGCGTCTTGCTTGGGCCTCTCTCCTGGAGGCGCTCAGTCAGACCCAGTGTTGACATGTGGCAAGACGCTCCTCGGGGCGCGTCTTATTTGGGCCTCTATCCTGGGGGCCCTCAGTCAGACCCAGTGTTGACATGTGGCAAGACGCTCCTCGGGGCGCGTCTTGCTTGGGCTTCTCTCCTGGAGGCCCTCAGTCAGACCCATTGTTGACATGTGGCAAGACGCTCCTCGGGGCACGTCTTGCTTGGACCTCCCTCCTGGAGGCCCTCAGTCAGACCCATTGTTGAGATGTGGCAAGACGCTCCTCGGGGCACGTCTTGCTTGGACCTCCCTCCTGGAGGCGCTCAGTCAGACCGAGTAGTGACATATGGCAAGACGCTCCTCGGGGCGTGTCTTGCTTGGACCTCTCTCCTGGAGGCGCTCAGTTAGACCGAGTAGTGACATGTGGCAAGACGCTCCTCGGGGCGTGTCTTGCTTGGACCTCCCTCCTGGAGGCGCTCAGTCAGACCGAGTGCTGACATAAGGCAAGATGCTCCTCGTGGCGCTTCTTGCTGGGGCCTCTCTCCTAGAGGTGCTCAATCAGACCCAGTGTTCACATGTGGCAAGACTCTCCTCGGGGCGCGTCTTGCTTGGGCCTCTCTCCTGGAGGCGCTCAGTCAGACCCAGTGTTGACATGTGGCAAGACGCTCCTCGGGGCGCGTCTTGCTTGGGCCTCTCTCCTGGAGGCGCTCAGTCAGACAGAGTGCTGACATGTGGCAAGAAGCTCCTCGGGGCGCATCTTGCGTGGGCTTCTCTCCTGGAGGCCCTCAGTCAGACCCAGTGTTGACATGTGGCAAGACGCTCCTCGGGGCACGTCTTATTTGGGCCTCTCTCCTGGGGGCCCTCTGTCAGACCCAGTGTTGACATGTGTCAAGACGCTCCTCGGGGCGCATCTTGCTTTGGCCTCTCTCCTGGAGAAGCTCAGTCAGACCGAGTGCTGACATGTGGCAAGAAGCTCCTCGGGGCGCGTCTTCCTTAGGCTTCTCTCCTGGAGGCCCTCAGTCTGACCCATTGTTGACATGTGGCAAGACACTCCTCGGGGCGCGTATTGCTTGGGCCTCTCTCCTGGATGCCCTCTGTCAGACCCAGTGTTGACATGTGGCAAGACTCTCCTCGGGGCGTGTCTTGCTTGGGCCTCTCTCCTGGAGGCGCTCAGTCAGACCCAGTGTTGACATGTGGCAAGACGCTCCTCGGGGCGCTTCTTGCTTGGGCTTCTCTCCTGGAGGCCCTCAGTCAGACCCATTGTTGACATGTGGCAAGACGCTCCTCGGGGCACGTCTTGCTTGGGCCTCTCTCCTGGAGGCGCTCAGTCAGACCAAGTAGTGAGATGTGACAAGACGCTCCTCGTGGCGCGTCTTGCTGGGGCTTCTCTCATGGAGGCACTCAGTCAGACCCAGTGTTGACATGTGGCAAGATGCTCCTCGGGGCGCGTGTTGCTTGGACCTCTCTCCTGGAGGCGCTCAGTCAGACCCAGAGGTGACATGTGTCAAGACGCTCCTCGGGCCTCTCTCCTGGAGACGCTCAGTCAGACCCAGTGTTGACATGTGGCAAGACGCTCCTCGGGGCGCGTCTTGCTGGGGCTTCTCTCATGGAGGCACTCAGTCAGACCCAGTGTTGACATGTGGAAAGACGCTCCTCGGGGCACGTCTTGCTTGGGCCTCTCTCCTGGAGGCGCTCAGTCAGACCCATAGGAGACATGTGTCAAGACGCTCCTCGGGGCGCGTCTTGCTTGGGCCTCTCTCCTAGAGGCGCTCAGTCAGACCGAGTGCTGAAATGTGGCAAGACGCTCCTCCGGGCGCGTCTTGCTTGGGCCTCTCTCCTGGAGGCGCTCAGTCAGACCCAGTGTTCACATGTGGCAAGACGCTCCTCGGGGCGCATCTTGCTTTGGCCTCTCTCCTGGAGGCGCTCAGTCAGACCGAGTGCTGACATGTGGCAAGAAGCTCCTCGGGGCGCGTCTTCCTTGGGCTTCTCTCCTGGAGGCCCTCAGTCAGACCCATTGTTGACATGTGGCAAGACGCTCCTCGGGGCGCGTATTGCTTGGGCCTCTCTCCTGGATGCCCTCTGTCAGACCCAGTGTTGACATATGGCAAGACTCTCCTCGGGGCGCGTCTTGCTTGGGCTTCTCACATGGAGGCCCTCAGTCAGACCCAGTGTTATCATGTGTCAACACGCTCCTCGGGGCGTGTCTTGCTTGGGCCTCTCTCCTGGAGGCGCTCAGTCAGACCCAGTGTTGACATGTGGCAAGAAGCTCCTCGGGGCGCTTCTTGCTTGGGCTTCTCTCCTGGAGGCCCTCAGTCAGACCCATTGTTGACATGTGGCAAGACGCTCCTCGGGGCACGTCTTGCTTGGGCCTCTCTCCTGGAGGCGCTCAGTCAGACCGAGAAGTGACATGTGACAAGACGCTCCTCGGGGCGCGTCTTGCTGGGGCTTCTCTCATGGAGGCACTCAGTCAGACCCAGTGTTGACATGTGGCAAGACGCTCCTCGGGGCGCGTGTTGCTTGGTCCTCTCTCCTGGAGGCGCTCAGTCAGACCCAGAGGTGACATGTGTCAAGACGCTCCTCGGGCCTCTCTCCTGGAGGAGCTCAGTCAGACCCAGTGTTGACATGTGGCAAGACGCTCCTCGGGGCGCGTCTTGCTTGGGCCTCTCTCCTGGAGGTGCTCAGTCAGACCCAGTGTTGACATGTGGCAAGACGCTCCTCGGGGCGCGTCTTGCTGGGGCTTCTCTCATGGAGGCACTCATTCAGACCCAGTGTTGACATGTGAAAAGACGCTCCTCGGGGAACGTCTTGCTTGGGCCTCTCTCCTGGAGGCGCTCAGTCAGACCCAGAGAAGACGTGTGGCAAGACGCTCCTCGGGGCGCGTCTTGCTTGGGCCTCTCTCCTGGAGGCGCTCAGTCAGTCCCAGTGTTGACATGTGGCAAGACGCTCCTCGGGGCGCGTCTTTCTTGGGCCTCTCTCCTGGAGGCGCTCAGTCAGACCGAGTGTTGACATGTGGCAAGATGCTCCTCGGGGCACGTCTTGCTTGGGCCTCTCTCCTGGAGTGCTCAGTCAGACCCAGAGGAGACATGTGTCAAGACGCTCCTCGGGGCGCGTCTTGCTTGGGCCTCTCTCCTGGAGGCGCTCAGTCAGACCCAGTGTTGACATGTGGCAAGACGCTCCTCGGGGCGCGTCTTGCTTGGGCCTCTCTCCTGGAGGCGCTCAGTCAGACCGAGTGTTGACATGTGGCAAGATGCTCCTCGGGGCACGTCTTGCTTGGGCCTCTCTCCTGGAGGCGCTCAGTCAGACCCAGAGGAGACATGTGTCAAGACGCTCCTCGGGGCGCGTCTTGCTTGGGCCTCTCTCCTGGAGGCGCTCAGTCAGACCCAGTGTTGACATGTGGCAAGACGCTCCTCGGGGCGCGTCTTGCTTGGGCCTCTCTCCTGGAGGCGCTCAGTCAGACCCAGTGTTGACATGTGGCAAGACGCTCCTCGGGGCGCGTCTTATTTGGGCCTCTATCCTGGGGGCCCTCAGTCAGACCCAGTGTTGACATGTGGCAAGACGCTCCTCGGGGCGCGTCTTGCTTGGGCTTCTCTCCTGGAGGCCCTCAGTCAGACCCATTGTTGACATGTGGCAAGACGCTCCTCGGGGCACGTCTTGCTTGGACCTCCCTCCTGGAGGCCCTCAGTCAGACCCATTGTTGAGATGTGGCAAGACGCTCCTCGGGGCACGTCTTGCTTGGACCTCCCTCCTGGAGGCGCTCAGTCAGACCGAGTAGTGACATATGGCAAGACGCTCCTCGGGGCGTGTCTTGCTTGGACCTCTCTCCTGGAGGCGCTCAGTTAGACCGAGTAGTGACATGTGGCAAGACGCTCCTCGGGGCGTGTCTTGCTTGGACCTCCCTCCTGGAGGCGCTCAGTCAGACCGAGTGCTGACATAAGGCAAGATGCTCCTCGTGGCGCTTCTTGCTGGGGCCTCTCTCCTAGAGGTGCTCAATCAGACCCAGTGTTCACATGTGGCAAGACTCTCCTCGGGGCGCGTCTTGCTTGGGCCTCTCTCCTGGAGGCGCTCAGTCAGACCCAGTGTTGACATGTGGCAAGACGCTCCTCGGGGCGCGTCTTGCTTGGGCCTCTCTCCTGGAGGCGCTCAGTCAGACAGAGTGCTGACATGTGGCAAGAAGCTCCTCGGGGCGCATCTTGCGTGGGCTTCTCTCCTGGAGGCCCTCAGTCAGACCCAGTGTTGACATGTGGCAAGACGCTCCTCGGGGCACGTCTTATTTGGGCCTCTCTCCTGGGGGCCCTCTGTCAGACCCAGTGTTGACATGTGTCAAGACGCTCCTCGGGGCGCATCTTGCTTTGGCCTCTCTCCTGGAGGCGCTCAGTCAGACCGAGTGCTGACATGTGGCAAGAAGCTCCTCGGGGCGCGTCTTCCTTAGGCTTCTCTCCTGGAGGCCCTCAGTCTGACCCATTGTTGACATGTGGCAAGACACTCCTCGGGGCGCGTATTGCTTGGGCCTCTCTCCTGGATGCCCTCTGTCAGACCCAGTGTTGACATGTGGCAAGACTCTCCTCGGGGCGTGTCTTGCTTGGGCCTCTCTCCTGGAGGCGCTCAGTCAGACCCAGTGTTGACATGTGGCAAGACGCTCCTCGGGGCGCTTCTTGCTTGGGCTTCTCTCCTGGAGGCCCTCAGTCAGACCCATTGTTGACATGTGGCAAGACGCTCCTCGGGGCACGTCTTGCTTGGGCCTCTCTCCTGGAGGCGCTCAGTCAGACCAAGTAGTGACATGTGACAAGACGCTCCTCGTGGCGCGTCTTGCTGGGGCTTCTCTCATGGAGGCACTCAGTCAGACCCAGTGTTGACATGTGGCAAGATGCTCCTCGGGGCGCGTGTTGCTTGGACCTCTCTCCTGGAGGCGCTCAGTCAGACCCAGAGGTGACATGTGTCAAGACGCTCCTCGGGCCTCTCTCCTGGAGACGCTCAGTCAGACCCAGTGTTGACATGTGGCAAGACGCTCCTCGGGGCGCGTCTTGCTGGGGCTTCTCTCATGGAGGCACTCAGTCAGACCCAGTGTTGACTTGTGGAAAGACGCTCCTCGGGGCACGTCTTGCTTGGGCCTCTCTCCTGGAGGCGCTCAGTCAGACCCATAGGAGACATGTGTCAAGACGCTCCTCGGGGCGCGTCTTGCTTGGGCCTCTCTCCTAGAGGCGCTCAGTCAGACCGAGTGCTGAAATGTGGCAAGACGCTCCTCCGGGCGCGTCTTGCTTGGGCCTCTCTTCTGGAGGCGCTCAGTCAGACCCAGTGTTCACATGTGGCAAGACGCTCCTCGGGGCGCGTCTTGCTTGGGCCTCTCTCCTGGAGGCGCTCAGTCAGATCCAGTGTTGACATGTGGCAAGACGCTCCACGGGGTGCGTCTTGCTTGGGCCTCTCTCCTGGAGAAGCTCAGTCAGACCGAGTGCTGACATGTGGCAAGACGCTCCTAGTGGGTGCATCTTGCTTGGGCTTCTCTCCTGGAGGCCCTCAGTCAGACCCAGTGTTTACATGTGGCAAGACGCTCCTCGGGGCACGTCTTGCTTGGGCCTCTCTCCTGGAGGCGCTCAGTCAGACCGAGTAGTGACATGTGGCAAGACGCGCCTCGAGGCGTGTCTTGCTTGGACCTCTCTTCTGGAGGCGCTCAGTTAGACCGAGTAGTGACATGTGGCAAGACGCTCCTCGTGGCAGGTCTTGCTTGGGCCTCTCTCCTGGAGGCGCTCAGTCAGACCGAGTGCTGACATAAGGCAAGATGCTCCTCGCGGCGCGTCTCGCTGGGGTCTCTCTCCTGGAGGTGCTCAATCAGACCCATTGGTGACACGTGGCAAGACGCTCCTCGGGGCGCGTCTTGCTTGGGCCTCTCTCCTGGAGGAGCTCAGTCAGACCCAGTGGTGATACGTGGCAAGACGCTCCTCGGGGCGCATCTTGCTTGGACCTCTCTCCTGGAGGCGCTAAGTCAGACCCAGTGTTGACACGTGGCAAGACGCTCCTCGGGGCGCGTCTTGCTTGGGCCTCTCTCCTGGAGGCGCTCAGTCAAACCCAGTGTTGACATGTGGCAAGACACTCCTCGGGGCGCGTCTTGCTTGGGCCTCTCTCATGGAGGCCCTCTGTCAGACCCAGTGTTGACATGTGTCAAGACGCTCCTCGGGGCGCATCTTGCTTTGGCCTCTCTCCTGGAGGCGCTCAGTCAGACCGAGTGCTGACATGTGGCAAGAAGGTCCTCGGGGCGCGTCTTCCTTGGGCTTCTCTCCTGGAGGCCTTCAGTCAGACCCATTGTTGACATGTGGCAAGACGCTCCTCGGGGAGCGTATTGCTCTGGCCTCTCTCCTGGATGCCCTCTGTCAGACCCAGTGTTGACATTTGGCAAGACTCTCCTCGGGGCGCGTCTTGCTTGGGTTTCTCACATGGAGGCCCTCAGTCAGACCCAGTGTTAACATGTGTCAAGACGCTCCTCGGGGCGTGTCTTGCTTGGGCCTCTCTCCTGGAGGCTCTCAGTCAGACCCAGTGTTGACATGTGGCAAGACGCTCCTCGGGGCGCTTCTTGCTTGGGCTTCTATCCTGGAGGCCCTCAGTCAGACCCATTGTTGACATGTGGCAAGACGCTCCTCGGGGCACGTCTTGCTTGGGCCTCTCTCCTGGAGGCGCTCAGTCAGACCGAGTAGTGACATGTGACAAGACGCTCCTCGGGGCGCGTCTTGCTGGGGCTTCTCTCATGGAGGCACTCAGTCAGACCCAGTGTTGACATGTGGCAAGACGCTCCTCGGGGCGCGTGTTGCTTGGACCTCTCTCCTGGAGGCGCTCAGTCAGACCCAGTGTTGAGATGTGTCAAGACGCTCCTCGGGCGTTTCTTGCTTGGGCCTTTCTCCTGGAGGCGCTCAGTCAGACCCAGAGGTGACATGTGTCACGACGCTCCTCGGGCCTCTCTCCTGGAGGCGCTCAGTCAGACCCAGTGTTGACATGTGGCAAGACGCTCCTCGGGGCGCGTCTTGCTTGGGCCTCTCTCCTGGAGGTGCTCAGTCAGACCCAGTGTTGACATGTGGCAAGACGCTCCTCGGGGCGCGTCTTGCTGGGGCTTCTCTCATGGAGGCACTCAGTCAGACCCAGTGTTGACATGTGGAAAGACGCTCCTCGGGGAACGTCTTGCTTGGGCCTCTCTCCTGGAGGTGCTCAGTCAGACCAAGAGGAGAAATGTGTCAAGACGCTCCTCGGGGAGCGTCTTGCTTGGGCCTCTCTCCTGGAGGCGCTCAGTCAGACCGAGTGCTGACATGTGGCAAGACTCTCCTCGGGGCGCGTCTTGCATGGGCCTCTCTCCTGGAGGTGCTCAGTCAGACCCAGTGTTGACATGTGGCAAGACGCTCCTCGGGGCGCGTCTTGCTTGGGCCTCTCTCCTGGAGGCGCTCAGTCAGACCGAGTGCTGACATGTGGCAAGACGCTCCTCGGGGCGCGTCTTGCTTGGGCTACTCTCCTGGAGGCCCTCAGTCAGACCCATTGTTGACATGTGGCAAGATGCTCCTCGGGGCGCGTCTTATTTGGGCCTCTCTCCTGGAGGCCCTCAGTCAGACCCAGTGTTGACATGTGGCAAGACGCTCCTCGGGGCGCGTCTTGCTTGGGCTTCTCTCCTGGAGGCCCTCAGTCAGACCCATTGTTGACATGTGTTAAGACGCTCCTCGGGGCACGTCTTGCTTGGGCCTCTCTCCTGGAGGCGCTCAGTCAGACCGAGTAGTGACATGTGGCAAGACGCTCCTCGGGGCGCATCTTGCTTGGACCTCTCTCCTGGAGGCGCTCAGTCAGACCGAGTGCTGACATGTGGCAAGACGCTCCTCGGGGCGCATCTTGCGTGGGCTTCTCTCCTGGAGGCCCTCAGTCAGACCCAGTGTTGACATGTGGCAAGACGCTCCTCGGGGCGCGTCTTATTTGGGCCTCTCTCCTGGGGGCCCTCTGTCAGACCCAGTGTTGACATGTGTCAAGACGCTCCTCGGGGCGCATCTTGCTTTGGCCTCTCTCCTGGAGGCGCTCAGTCAGACCGAGTGCTGACATGTGGCAAGAAGCTCCTCGGGGCGCGTCTTCCTTGGGCTTCTCTCCTGGAGGCCCTCTGTCAGACCCAGTGTTGACATGTGGCAAGACTCTCCTCGGGGCGTGTCTTGCTTGGGCCTCTCTCCTGGAGGCGCTCAGTCAGACCCAGTGTTGACATGTGGCAAGACGCTCCTCGGGGCGCGTCTTGCTCGGGCTTTTCTCCTGGAGGCCCTCAGTCAGACCCATTGTTGACATGTGGCAAGTCGCTCCTCGGGGCACGTCTTGCTTGGGCCTCTCTCCTGGAGGCGCTCAGTCAGACCAAGTAGTGACATGTGACAAGACGCTCCTCGGGGCGCGTCTTGCTGGGGCTTCTCTCATGGAGGCACTCAGTCAGACCCAGTGTTGACATGTGGCAAGACGCTCCTCGGGGCGCGTGTTGCTTGGACCTCTCTCCTGGAGGCGCTCAGTCAGACCCTGTGTTGACATGTGTCAAGACGCTCCTCGGGCGTTTCTTGCTTGGGCCTCGCTCCTGGAGGCGCTCAGTCAGACCCAGTGTTGACATGTGACAAGATGCTCCTCGGGGCGCGTCTTGCTTGGGCCTCTCTCCTGGAGGCGCTCAGTCAGACCCAGAGGTGACATGTGTCAAGACGCTCCTCGGGCCTCTCTCCTGGAGGCGCTCAGTCAGACCCAGTGTTGACATGTGGCAAGACGCTCCTCGGGGCGCGTCTTGCTGGGGCTTCTCTCATGGAGGCACTCAGTCAGACCCAGTGTTGACATGTGGAAAGACGCTCCTCGGGGCACGTCTTGCTTGGGCCTCTCTCCTGGAGGCGCTCAGTCAGACCCATAGGAGACATGTGTCAAGACGCTCCTCGGGGAGCGTCTTGCTTGGGCTACTCTCCTGGAGGCCCTCAGTCAGACCCATTGTTGACATGTGGCAAGATGCTCCTCGGGGCGCGTCTTATTTGGGCCTCTCTCCTGGAGGCCCTCAGTCAGACCCAGTGTTGACATGTGGCAAGACGCTCCTCGGGGCGCGTCTTGCTTGGGCTTCTCTCCTGGAGGCCCTCAGTCAGACCCATTGTTGACATGTGTTAAGACGCTCCTCGGGGCACGTCTTGCTTGGGCCTCTCTCCTGGAGGCGCTCAGTCAGACCGAGTAGTGACATGTGGCAAGACGCTCCTCGGGGCGCGTCTTGCTTGGGCCTCTCTCCTAGAGGTGCTCAGTCAGACCGAGTGCTGAAATGTGGCAAGACGCTCCTCCGGGCGCGTCTTGCTTGGGCCTCTCTCCTGGAGGCGCTCAGTCAGACCCAGTGTTGACATGTGTCAAGACGCTCCTCGGGCGTTTCTTGCTTGGGCCTCGCTCCTGGAGGCGCTCAGTCAGACCCAGAGGTGACATGTGTCAAGACGCTCCTCGGGCCTCTCTCCTGGAGGCGCTCAGTCAGACCCAGTGTTGACATGTGGCAAGACGCTCCTCGGGGCGCGTCTTGCTGGGGCTTCTCTCATGGAGGCACTCAGTCAGACCCAGTGTTGACATGTGGAAAGACGCTCCTCGGGGAACGTCTTGCTTGGGCCTCTCTCCTGGAGGCGCTCAGTCAGACCCAGAGGAGAAATGTGTCAAGACGCTCCTCGGGGCGCGTCTTGCTTGGGCCTCTCTCCTGGAGGCGCTCAGTCAGACCGAGTGCTGACATGTGGCAAGACTCTCCTCGGGGCGCGTCTTGCTTGGGCCTCTCTCCTGGAGGCGCTCAGTCAGACCCAGTGTTGACATGTGGCAAGACGCTCCTCGGGGCGCGTCTTGCTTGGGCCTCTCTCCTGGAGGCGCTCAGTCAGACCGAGTGCTGACATGTGGCAAGACGCTCCTCGGGGCGCATCTTGCTTGGGCTTCTCTCCTGGAGGCCCTCAGTCAGACCCAGTGTTGACATGTGGCAAGACGCTCCTCGGGGCTCGTCTTGCTTGGGCCTCTCTCCTGGAGGCGCTCAGTCAGACCGAGTACTGACATGTGGCAAGACGCTCCTCGGGGCGTGTCTTGCTTGGACCTCTCTCCTGGAGGCGCTCAGTTAGACCGAGTAGTGACATGTGGCAAGACGCTCCTCGCCGCGGGTCTTGCTTGGGCCTCTCTCCTGGAGGCGCTCAGTCAGACCGAGTGCTGACATAAGGCAAGATGCTCCTCGGGGCGCATCTTGCTTGGGCCTCTCTCCTGGAGGCGCTAAGTCAGACCCAGTGTTGACACGTGGCAGGACGCTCCTCGGTGCGCGTCTTGCTTGGGCCTCTCTCCTGGAGGCGCTCAGTCAGACACAGTGTTGACATGTGGCAAGACACTCCTCGGGGCGCGTCTTGCTTGGGCTTCTCTCATGGAGGCCCTCAGTAAGACCCATTGTTGACATGTGGAAAGAAGCTCCTCGGGGCGCGTCTTGCTTTGGCTTCTCTCCTGGAGGCCCTCAGTCAGACCCATTGTTGACCTGTGGCAAGACGCTCCTTGGGGCGCGTCTTGCTTGGACCTCCCTCCTGGAGGCGCTCAGTCAGACCGAGTAGTGACATGTGGCAAGACGCTCCTCGGGGCGTGTCTTGCTTGGACCTCTCTCCTGGAGGCGCTCAGTTAGACCGAGTAGTGACATGTGGCAAGACGCTCCTCGTGGCGGGTCTTGCTTGGGCCTCTCTCCTGGAGGCGCTCAGTCAGACCGAGTGCTGACATAAGGCAAGATGCTCCTCGGGGCGCATCTTGCTTGGGCCTCTCTCCTGGAGGCGCTAAGTCAGACCCAGTGTTGACACGTGGCAGGACGCTCCTCGGTGCGCGTCTTGCTTGGGCCTCTCTCCTGGAGGCGCTCAGTCAGACACAGTGTTGACATGTGGCAAGACACTCCTCGGGGCGCGTCTTGCTTGGGCTTCTCTCATGGAGGCCCTCAGTAAGACCCATTGTTGACATGTGGAAAGAAGCTCCTCGGGGCACGTCTTGCTTTGGCTTCTCTCCTGGAGGCCCTCAGTCAGACCCATTGTTGACAAGTGGCAAGACGCTCCTTGGGGCGCGTATTGCTTGGGCCTCTCTCCTGGATGCCCTCTGTCAGACCCAGTGTTGACATGTGGCAAGACTCTCCTCGGGGCGCGTCTTGCTTGGGCTTCTCTCATGGAGGCCCTCAGTCAGACCCAGTGTTGACATGGGTCAAGACGCTCCTCGGGGCGTGTCTTGCTTGGGCCTCTCTCCTGGAGGCGCTCAGTCAGACCCAGTGTTGACATGTGGCAAGACGCTCCTCGGGGCGCTTCTTGCTTGGGCTTCTGTCCTGGAGGCCCTCAGTCAGACCCATTGTTGACATGTGGCAAGACGCTCCTCGGGGCACGTCTTGCTTGGGCCTCTCTCCTGGAGGCGCTCAGTCAGACCGAGTAGTGACATGTGGCAAGACGCTCCTCGGGGCGCGTCTTGCTGGGGCTTCTCTCATGGAGGCACTCAGTCAGACCCAGTGTTGACATGTGGCAAGACGCTCCTCGGGGCGCGTGTGGCTTGGACCTCTCTCCTGGAGGCGATCAGTCAGACCGAGTATTGACATGAGGCAAGACGCTCCTCGGGGCGCGTCTTGCTTGGGCCTCTCTCCTGGAGGCGCTCAATTAGACCCAGTGTTGACATGTGGCAAGAAGCTCCTCGGGCGCGTCTTGCTTGGGCTTCTCTCCTGGAGGCCCTCAGTCAGACCCATTGTTGACATGTGGCAAGACGCTCCTCGGGGCGCGTCTTGCTGGGGCCTCTCTCCTGGAGGCACTCAGTCAGACCCAGTGTTGACATGTGTCAAGACGCTTCTCGGGCGTTTCTTGCTTGCGCCTATCTCCTGGAGGCGCTCAGTCAGACCCAGAGGTGACATGTGGCAAGACGCTCCTCGGGCCTCTCTCCTGGAGGCGCTCAGTCAGACCCAGTGTTGACATGTGGCAAGACGCTCCTCGGGACGCGTCTTGCCTGGGCCTCTCTCCTGGAGGTGCTCAGTCAGACCCAGTGTTGACATGTGGCAAGACTTTCCTCGGGGCGCATCTTGCTGGGGCTTCTCTCATGGAGGCACTCAGTCAGACCCAGTGTTGACATGTGGCAAGATGCTCATCGGGGCACGTCTTGCTTGGGCCTCTCTCCTGGAGGCGCTCAGTCAGACCAAGAGGAGACATGTGTCAAGACGCTCCTCAGGGCGCGTCTTGCTTGGGCCTCTCTCCTGGAGGCGCTCAGTCAGACCGAGTGCTGACATGTGGCAAGACGCTCCTCGGGGCGCGTCTTGCTTGGACCTCCCTCCTGGAGGCGCTCAGTCAGACCGAGTAGTGACATGTGGCAAGACGCTCCTCGGGGCGTGTCTTGCTTGAACCTCTCTCCTGGAGGCGCTCAGTTAGACCGAGTAGTGACATGTGGCAAGACGCTCCTCGGGGCGGGTCTTGCTTGGGCCTCTCTCCTGGAGGCGCTCAGTCAGACTGAGTGCTGACATAAGGCAAGATGCTCCTCGCGGCGCGTCTTGCTGGGGCCTCTCTCCTGGAGGTGCTCAATCAGACCCAGTGGTGACACGTGGCAAGACGCTCCTCGGGGCGCGTCTTGCTTGGGCCTCTCTCCTGGAGGAGCTCAGTCAGACCCAGTGGTGACACGTGGCAAGACGCTCCTCGGGGCGCATCTTGCTTGGGCCTCTCTCCTGGAGGCGCTAAGTCAGACCCAGTGTTGACACGTGGCAAGACGCTCCTCGGGGCGCGTCTTGCTTGGGCCTCTCTCCTGGAGGCGCTCAGTCAGACCCAGTGTTGACATGTGGCAAGACACTCCTCGGGGCGCGTCTTGCTTGGGCCTCTCTCATGGAGGCCCTCTGTCAGACCCAGCGTTGACATGTGTCAAGACGCTCCTCGGGGCGCATCTTGCTTTGGCCTCTCTCCTGGAGGCGCTCAGTCAGACCGAGTGCTGACATGTGGCAAGAAGCTCCTCGGGGCGCGACTTCCTTGGGCTTCTCTCCTGGAGGCCCTCAGTCAGACCCATTGTTGACATGTGGCAAGACGCTCCTCGGGGCGCGTATTGCTTGGGCCTCTCTCCTGGATGCCCTCTGTCAGACCCAGTGTTGACATGTGGCAAGACTCTCCTCGGGGCGCGTCTTGCTTGGGCTTCTCACATGGATGCCCTAAGTCATACCCAGTGTTATCATGTGTCAAGACGCTCCTCGGGGCGTGTCTTGCTTGGGCCTCTCTCCTGGAGGCGCTCAGTCAGACCCAGTGTTGACATTTGGCAAGTTGCTCCTCGGGGCGCTTCTTGCTTGGGCTTCTCTCCTGGAGGCCCTCAGTCAGACCCATTGTTGACATGTGGCAAGACGCTCCTCGGGGCACGTCTTGCTTGGGCCTCTATCCTGGAGGCGCTCAGTCAGACCGAGTAGTGACATGTGACAAGACGCTCCTCGGGGTGCGTCTTGCTGGGGCTTCTCTCATGGAGGCACTCAGTCAGACCCAGTGTTGACATGTGGCAAGACGCTCCTCGGGGCGCGTGTTGCTTGGACCTCTCTCCTGGAGGCGCTCAGTCAGACCCAGTGTTGACATGTGTCAAGACGCTCCTCGGGCCTCTCTCCTGGAGGAGCTCAGTCAGACCCAGTGTTGACATGTGGCAAGACGCTCCTCGGGGCGCGTCTTGCTTGGGCTTCTCTCATGGAGGCACTCATTCAGACCCAGTGTTGACATGTGGAAAGACGCTCCTCGGGGAACGTCTTGCTTGGGCCTCTCTCCTGGAGGCGCTCAGTCAGACCCAGAGAAGAAGTGTGTCAAGACGCTCCTCGGGGCGCATCTTGCTTGGGCCTCTCTCCTGGAGGCGCTCAGTCAGACCCAGAGGTGACATGTGTCAAGACGCTCCTCGGGCCTCTCTCCTGGAGGAGCTCAGTCAGACCCAGTGTTGACACGTGGCAAGACTCTCCTCGGGGCGCGTCTTGCTTGGGCCTCTCTCCTGGAGGTGCTCAGTCAGACCCAGTGTTGACATGTGGCAAGACGCTCCTCGGGGCGCGTCTTGCAGGGGCTTCTCTCATGGAGGCACTCATTCAGACCCAGAGTTGACATGTGGAAAGACGCTCCTCGGGGAACGTCTTGCTTGGGCCTCTCTCCTGGAGTCGCTCAGTCAGACCCAGAGAAGAAGTTTGTCAAGACGCTCCTCGGGTCGCGTCTTGCTTGGGCCTCTCTCCTGGAGGCGCTCAGTCAGACCGAGTGTTGACATGTGGCAAGATGCTCCTCGGGGCACGTCTTGCTTGGGCCTCTCTCCTGGAGGCGCTCAGTCAGACCCAGAGGAGACATGTGTCAAGACGCTCCTCGGGGCACGTCTTGCTTGGGCCTCTCTCCTGGAGGCACTCAGTCAGACCCAGTGTTGACATGTGGCAAGACGCTCCTCGGGGCGCGTCTTGCTTGGGCCTCTCTCCTGGAGGCGCTCAGTCTGACCCAGTGTTGACATGTGGCAAGACGCTCCTCGGGGCGCGTCTTATTTGGGCCTCTATCCTGGGGGCCCTCAGTCAGACCCAGTGTTGACATGTGGCAAGACGCTCCTCCGGGCGCGTCTTGCTTGGGCTTCTCTCCTGGAGGCCCTCAGTCAGACCCATTGTTGACATGTGGCAAGACGCTCCTCGGGGCACGTCTTGCTTGGACCTCCCTCCTGGAGGCCCTCAGTCAGACCCATTGTTGACATGTGGCAAGACGCTCCTCGGGGCACGTCTTGCTTGGACCTCCCTCCTGGAGGCGCTCAGTCAGACCGAGTAGTGACATATGGCAACACGCTCCTCGGGGCGTGTCTTGCTTGGACCTCTCTCCTGGAGGCGCTCAGTTAGACCGAGTAGTGACATGTGGCAAGACGCTCCTCGGGGCGGGTCTTGCTTGGGCCTCTCTCCTGGAGGCGCTCAGTCAGACCGAGTGCTGACATAAGGCAAGATGCTCCTCGTGGCGCGTCTTGCTGGGGCCTCTCTCCTGGAGGTGCTCAATCAGACCCAGTGTTCACATGTGGCAAGACGCTCCTCGGGGCGCGTCTTGCTCGGGCTTTTCTCCTGGAGGCCCTCAGTCAGACCCATTGTTGACATGTGGCAAGTCGCTCCTCGGGGCATGTCTTGCTTGGGCCTCTCTCCTGGAGGCGCTCAGTCAGACCAAGTAGTGACATGTGACAAGACGCTCCTCGGGGCGCGTCTTGCTGGGGCTTCTCTCATGGAGGCACTCAGTCAGACCCAGTGTTGACATGTGGCAAGACGCTCCTCGGGGCGCGTGTTGCTTGGACCTCTCTCCTGGAGGCGCTCAGTCAGACCCTGTGTTGACATGTGTCAAGACGCTCCTCGGGCGTTTCTTGCTTGGGCCTCGCTCCTGGAGGCGCTCAGTCAGACCCAGTGTTGACATGTGACAAGATGCTCCTCGGGGCGCGTCTTGCTTGGGCCTCTCTCCTGGAGGCGCTCAGTCAGACCCAGAGGTGACATGTGTCAAGACGCTCCTCGGGCCTCTCTCCTGGAGGCGCTCAGTCAGACCCAGTGTTGACATGTGGCAAGACGCTCCTCGGGGCGCGTCTTGCTGGGGCTTCTCTCATGGAGGCACTCAGTCAGACCCAGTGTTGACATGTGGAAAGACGCTCCTCGGGGCACGTCTTGCTTGGGCCTCTCTCCTGGAGGCGCTCAGTCAGACCCATAGGAGACATGTGTCAAGACGCTCCTCGGGGAGCGTCTTGCTTGGGCCTCTCTCCTGGAGGCGCTCAGTCAGACCGAGTGCTGACATGTGGCAAGACGCTCCTCGGGGCGCGTCTTGCTTGGGCTACTCTCCTGGAGGCCCTCAGTCAGACCCATTGTTGACATGTGGCAAGATGCTCCTCGGGGCGCGTCTTATTTGGGCCTCTCTCCTGGAGGCCCTCAGTCAGACCCAGTGTTGACATGTGGCAAGACGCTCCTCGGGGCGCGTCTTGCTTGGGCTTCTCTCCTGGAGGCCCTCAGTCAGACCCATTGTTGACATGTGTTAAGACGCTCCTCGGGGCACGTCTTGCTTGGGCCTCTCTCCTGGAGGCGCTCAGTCAGACCGAGTAGTGACATGTGGCAAGACGCTCCTCGGGGCGCGTCTTGCTTGGGCCTCTCTCCTAGAGGCGCTCAGTCAGACCGAGTGCTGAAATGTGGCAAGACGCTCCTCCGGGCGCGTCTTGCTTGGGCCTCTCTCCTGGAGGCGCTCAGTCAGACCCAGTGTTGACATGTGTCAAGACGCTCCTCGGGCGTTTCTTGCTTGGGCCTCGCTCCTGGAGGCGCTCAGTCAGACCCAGAGGTGACATGTGTCAAGACGCTCCTCGGGCCTCTCTCCTGGAGGCGCTCAGTCAGACCCAGTGTTGACATGTGGCAAGACGCTCCTCGGGGCGCGTCTTGCTGGGGCTTCTCTCATGGAGGCACTCAGTCAGACCCAGTGTTGACATGTGGAAAGACGCTCCTCGGGGAACGTCTTGCTTGGGCCTCTCTCCTGGAGGCGCTCAGTCAGACCCAGAGGAGAAATGTGTCAAGACGCTCCTCGGGGCGCGTCTTGCTTGGGCCTCTCTCCTGGAGGCGCTCAGTCAGACCGAGTGCTGACATGTGGCAAGACTCTCCTCGGGGCGCGTCTTGCTTGGGCCTCTCTCCTGGAGGCGCTCAGTCAGACCCAGTGTTGACATGTGGCAAGACGCTCCTCGGGGCGCGTCTTGCTTGGGCCTCTCTCCTGGAGGCGCTCAGTCAGACCGAGTGCTGACATGTGGCAAGACGCTCCTCGGGGCGCATCTTGCTTGGGCTTCTCTCCTGGAGGCCCTCAGTCAGACCCATTGTTGACATGTGGCAAGACGCTCCTCGGGGCTCGTCTTGCTTGGGCCTCTCTCCTGGAGGCGCTCAGTCAGACCGAGTACTGACATGTGGCAAGACGCTCCTCGGGGCGTGTCTTGCTTGGACCTCTCTCCTGGAGGCGCTCAGTTAGACCGAGTAGTGACATGTGGCAAGACGCTCCTCGCCGCGGGTCTTGCTTGGGCCTCTCTCCTGGAGGCGCTCAGTCAGACCGAGTGCTGACATAAGGCAAGATGCTCCTCGGGGCGCATCTTGCTTGGGCCTCTCTCCTGGAGGCGCTAAGTCAGACCCAGTGTTGACACGTGGCAGGACGCTCCTCGGTGCGCATCTTGCTTGGGCCTCTCTCCTGGAGGCGCTCAGTCAGACACAGTGTTGACATGTGGCAAGACACTCCTCGGGGCGCGTCTTGCTTGGGCTTCTCTCATGGAGGCCCTCTGTAAGACCCATTGTTGACATGTGGAAAGAAGCTCCTCGGGGCGCGTCTTGCTTTGGCTTCTCTCCTGGAGGCCCTCAGTCAGACCCATTGTTGACCTGTGGCAAGACGCTCCTTGGGGCGCGTCTTGCTTGGACCTCCCTCCTGGAGGCGCTCAGTCAGACCGAGTAGTGACATGTGGCAAGACGCTCCTCGGGGCGTGTCTTGCTTGGACCTCTCTCCTGGAGGCGCTCAGTTAGACCGAGTAGTGACATGTGGCAAGACGCTCCTCGTGGCGGGTCTTGCTCCGGCCTCTCTCCTGGAGGCGCTCAGTCAGACCGAGTGCTGACATAAGGCAAGATGCTCCTCGGGGCGCATCTTGCTTGGGCCTCTCTCCTGGAGGCGCTAAGTCAGACCCAGTGTTGACACGTGGCAGGACGCTCCTCGGTGCGCGTCTTGCTTGGGCCTCTCTCCTGGAGGCGCTCAGTCAGACACAGTGTTGACATGTGGCAAGACACTCCTCGGGGCGCGTCTTGCTTGGGCTTCTCTCATGGAGGCCCTCAGTAAGACCCATTGTTGACATGTGGAAAGAAGCTCCTCGGGGCACGTCTTGCTTTGGCTTCTCTCCTGGAGGCCCTCAGTCAGACCCATTGTTGACAAGTGGCAAGACGCTCCTTGGGGCGCGTATTGCTTGGGCCTCTCTCCTGGATGCCCTCTGTCAGACCCAGTGTTGACATGTGGCAAGACTCTCCTCGGGGCGCGTCTTGCTTGGGCTTCTCTCATGGAGGCCCTCAGTCAGACCCAGTGTTGACATGGGTCAAGACGCTCCTCGGGGCGTGTCTTGCTTGGGCCTCTCTCCTGGAGGCGCTCAGTCAGACCCAGTGTTGACATGTGGCAAGACGCTCCTCGGGGCGCTTCTTGCTTGGGCTTCTGTCCTGGAGGCCCTCAGTCAGACCCATTGTTGACATGTGGCAAGACGCTCCTCGGGGCACGTCTTGCTTGGGCCTCTCTCCTGGAGGCGCTCAGTCAGACCGAGTAGTGACATGTGGCAAGACGCTCCTCGGGGCGCGTCTTGCTGGGGCTTCTCTCATGGAGGCACTCAGTCAGACCCAGTGTTGACATGTGGCAAGACGCTCCTCGGGGCGCGTGTGGCTTGGACCTCTCTCCTGGAGGCGATCAGTCAGACCGAGTATTGACATGAGGCAAGACGCTCCTCGGGGCGCGTCTTGCTTGGGCCTCTCTCCTGGAGGCGCTCAATTAGACCCAGTGTTGACATGTGGCAAGAAGCTCCTCGGGCGCGTCTTGCTTGGGCTTCTCTCCTGGAGGCCCTCAGTCAGACCCATTGTTGACATGTGGCAAGACGCTCCTCGGGGCGCGTCTTGCTGGGGCCTCTCTCCTGGAGGCACTCAGTCAGACCCAGTGTTGACATGTGTCAAGACGCTTCTCGGGCGTTTCTTGCTTGCGCCTATCTCCTGGAGGCGCTCAGTCAGACCCAGAGGTGACATGTGGCAAGACGCTCCTCGGGCCTCTCTCCTGGAGGCGCTCAGTCAGACCCAGTGTTGACATGTGGCAAGACGCTCCTCGGGACGCGTCTTGCCTGGGCCTCTCTCCTGGAGGTGCTCAGTCAGACCCAGTGTTGACATGTGGCAAGACTTTCCTCGGGGCGCATCTTGCTGGGGATTCTCTCATGGAGGCACTCAGTCAGACCCAGTGTTGACATGTGGCAAGATGCTCATCGGGGCACGTCTTGCTTGGGCCTCTCTCCTGGAGGCGCTCAGTCAGACCAAGAGGAGACATGTGTCAAGACGCTCCTCAGGGCGCGTCTTGCTTGGGCCTCTCTCCTGGAGGCGCTCAGTCAGACCGAGTGCTGACATGTGGCAAGACGCTCCTCGGGGCGCGTCTTGCTTGGACCTCCCTCCTGGAGGCGCTCAGTCAGACCGAGTAGTGACATGTGGCAAGACGCTCCTCGGGGCGCGTGTGGCTTGGACCTCTCTCCTGGAGGCGATCAGTCAGACCGAGTATTGACATGAGGCAAGACGCTCCTCGGGGCGCGTCTTGCTTGGGCCTCTCTCCTGGAGGCGCTCAATTAGACCCAGTGTTGACATGTGGCAAGAAGCTCCTCGGGCGCGTCTTGCTTGGGCTTCTCTCCTGGAGGCCCTCAGTCAGACCCATTGTTGACATGTGGCAAGACGCTCCTCGGGGCGCGTCTTGCTGGGGCCTCTCTCCTGGAGGCACTCAGTCAGACCCAGTGTTGACATGTGTCAAGACGCTTCTCGGGCGTTTCTTGCTTGCGCCTATCTCCTGGAGGCGCTCAGTCAGACCCAGAGGTGACATGTGGCAAGACGCTCCTCGGGCCTCTCTCCTGGAGGCGCTCAGTCAGACCCAGTGTTGACATGTGGCAAGACGCTCCTCGGGACGCGTCTTGCCTGGGCCTCTCTCCTGGAGGTGCTCAGTCAGACCCAGTGTTGACATGTGGCAAGACTTTCCTCGGGGCGCATCTTGCTGGGGATTCTCTCATGGAGGCACTCAGTCAGACCCAGTGTTGACATGTGGCAAGATGCTCATCGGGGCACGTCTTGCTTGGGCCTCTCTCCTGGAGGCGCTCAGTCAGACCAAGAGGAGACATGTGTCAAGACGCTCCTCAGGGCGCGTCTTGCTTGGGCCTCTCTCCTGGAGGCGCTCAGTCAGACCGAGTGCTGACATGTGGCAAGACGCTCCTCGGGGCGCGTCTTGCTTGGACCTCCCTCCTGGAGGCGCTCAGTCAGACCGAGTAGTGACATGTGGCAAGACGCTCCTCGGGGCGTGTCTTGCTTGGACCTCTCTCCTGGAGGCGCTCAGTTAGACCGAGTAGTGACATGTGGCAAGACGCTCCTCGGGGCGGGTCTTGCTTGGGCCTCTCTCCTGGAGGCGCTCAGTCAGACTGAGTGCTGACATAAGGCAAGATGCTCCTCGCGGCGCGTCTTGCTGGGGCCTCTCTCCTGGAGGTGCTCAATCAGACCCAGTGGTGACACGTGGCAAGACGCTCCTCGGGGCGCGTCTTGCTTGGGCCTCTCTCCTGGAGGAGCTCAGTCAGACCCAGTGGTGACACGTGGCAAGACGCTCCTCGGGGCGCATCTTGCTTGGGCCTCTCTCCTGGAGGCGCTAAGTCAGACCCAGTGTTGACACGTGGCAAGACGCTCCTCGGGGCGCGTCTTGCTTGGGCCTCTCTCCTGGAGGCGCTCAGTCAGACCCAGTGTTGACATGTGGCAAGACACTCCTCGGGGCGCGTCTTGCTTGGGCCTCTCTCATGGAGGCCCTCTGTCAGACCCAGCGTTGACATGTGTCAAGACGCTCCTCGGGGCGCATCTTGCTTTGGCCTCTCTCCTGGAGGCGCTCAGTCAGACCGAGTGCTGACATGTGGCAAGAAGCTCCTCGGGGCGCGACTTCCTTGGGCTTCTCTCCTGGAGGCCCTCAGTCAGACCCATTGTTGACATGTGGCAAGACGCTCCTCGGGGCGCGTATTGCTTGGGCCTCTCTCCTGGATGCCCTCTGTCAGACCCAGTGTTGACATGTGGCAAGACTCTCCTCGGGGCGCGTCTTGCTTGGGCTTCTCACATGGATGCCCTAAGTCAGACCCAGTGTTATCATGTGTCAAGACGCTCCTCGGGGCGTGTCTTGCTTGGGCCTCTCTCCTGGAGGCGCTCAGTCAGACCCAGTGTTGACATTTGGCAAGTTGCTCCTCGGGGCGCTTCTTGCTTGGGCTTCTCTCCTGGAGGCCCTCAGTCAGACCCATTGTTGACATGTGGCAAGACGCTCCTCGGGGCACGTCTTGCTTGGGCCTCTATCCTGGAGGTGCTCAGTCAGACCGAGTAGTGACATGTGACAAGACGCTCCTCGGGGTGCGTCTTGCTGGGGCTTCTCTCATGGAGGCACTCAGTCAGACCCAGTGTTGACATGTGGCAAGACGCTCCTCGGGGCGCGTGTTGCTTGGACCTCTCTCCTGGAGGCGCTCAGTCAGACCCAGTGTTGACATGTGTCAAGACGCTCCTCGGGCCTCTCTCCTGGAGGAGCTCAGTCAGACCCAGTGTTGACATGTGGCAAGACGCTCCTCGGGGCGCGTCTTGCTTGGGCTTCTCTCATGGAGGCACTCATTCAGACCCAGTGTTGACATGTGGAAAGACGCTCCTCGGGGAACGTCTTGCTTGGGCCTCTCTCCTGGAGGCGCTCAGTCAGACCCAGAGAAGAAGTGTGTCAAGACGCTCCTCGGGGCGCATCTTGCTTGGGCCTCTCTCCTGGAGGCGCTCAGTCAGACCCAGAGGTGACATGTGTCAAGACGCTCCTCGGGCCTCTCTCCTGGAGGAGCTCAGTCAGACCCAGTGTTGACACGTGGCAAGACTCTCCTCGGGGCGCGTCTTGCTTGGGCCTCTCTCCTGGAGGTGCTCAGTCAGACCCAGTGTTGACATGTGGCAAGACGCTCCTCGGGGCGCGTCTTGCAGGGGCTTCTCTCATGGAGGCACTCATTCAGACCCAGAGTTGACATGTGGAAAGACGCTCCTCGGGGAACGTCTTGCTTGGGCCTCTCTCCTGGAGTCGCTCAGTCAGACCCAGAGAAGAAGTGTGTCAAGACGCTCCTCGGGTCGCGTCTTGCTTGGGCCTCTCTCCTGGAGGCGCTCAGTCAGACCGAGTGTTGACATGTGGCAAGATGCTCCTCGGGGCACGTCTTGCTTGGGACTCTCTCCTGGAGGCGCTCAGTCAGACCCAGAGGAGACATGTGTCAAGACACTCCTCGGGGCACGTCTTGCTTGGGCCTCTCTCCTGGAGGCACTCAGTCAGACCCAGTGTTGACATGTGGCAAGACGCTCCTCGGGGCGCGTCTTGCTTGGGCCTCTCTCCTGGAGGCGCTCAGTCTGACCCAGTGTTGACATGTGGCAAGACGCTCCTCGGGGCGCGTCTTATTTGGGCCTCTATCCTGGGGGCCCTCAGTCAGACCCAGTGTTGACATGTGGCAAGACGCTCCTCCGGGCGCGTCTTGCTTGGGCTTCTCTCCTGGAGGCCCTCAGTCAGACCCATTGTTGACATGTGGCATGACGCTCCTCGGGGCACGTCTTGCTTGGACCTCCCTCCTGGAGGCCCTCAGTCAGACCCATTGTTGACATGTGGCAAGACGCTCCTCGGGGCACGTCTTGCTTGGACCTCCCTCCTGGAGGCGCTCAGTCAGACCGAGTAGTGACATATGGCAACACGCTCCTCGGGGCGTGTCTTGCTTGGACCTCTCTCCTGGAGGCGCTCAGTTAGACCGAGTAGTGACATGTGGCAAGACGCTCCTCGGGGCGGGTCTTGCTTGGGCCTCTCTCCTGGAGGCGCTCAGTCAGACCGAGTGCTGACATAAGGCAAGATGCTCCTCGTGGCGCGTCTTGCTGGGGCCTCTCTCCTGGAGGTGCTCAATCAGACCCAGTGTTCACATGTGGCAAGACGCTCCTCGGGGCGCGTCTTGCTTGGGCCTCTCTCCTGGAGGCGCTCAGTCAGACCCAGTGTTGACATGTGGCAAGACGCTCCTCGGGGCGCATCTTGCTTGGGCCTCTCTCCTGGAGGCGCTCAGTCAGACAGAGTGCTGACATGTGGCAAGACGCTCCTCGGGGCGCATCTTGCGTGGGCTTCTCTCCTGGAGGCCCTCAGTCAGACCCAGTGTTGACATGTGGCAAGACGCTCCTCGGGGCGTGTCTTATTTGGGCCTCTCTCCTGGGGGCCCTCTGTCAGACCCAGTGTTGACATGTGTCAAGACGCTCCTCGGGGCGCATCTTGCTTTGGCCTCTCTCCTGGAGGCGCTCAGTCAGACCGAGTGCTGACATGTGGCAAGAAGCTCCTCGGGGCGCGTCTTCCTTGGGCTTCTCTCCTGGAGGCCCTCAGTCAGACCCATTGTTGACATGTGGCAAGACGCTCCTCGGGGCGCGTATTGCTTGGGCCTCTCTCCTGGATGCCCTCTGTCAGACCCAGTGTTGACATGTGGCAAGACTCTCCTCGGGGCGTGTCTTGCTTGGGCCTCTCTCCTGGAGGCGCTCAGTCAGACCCAGTGTTGACATGTGGCAAGACGCTCCTCGGGACGCTTCTTGCTTGGGCTTCTCTCCTGGAGGCCCTCAGTCAGACCCATTGTTGACATGTGGCAAGACGCTCCTCGGGGCACGTCTTGCTTGGGCCTCTCTCCTGGAGGCGCTCAGTCAGACCAAGTAGTGACATGTGACAAGACGCTCCTCGGGGCGCGTCTTGCTGGGGCTTCTCTCATGGAGGCACTCAGTCAGACCCAGTGTTGACATGTGGCAAGACGCTCCTCGGGGCGCGTGTTGCTTGGACCTCTCTCCTGGAGGCGCTCAGTCAGACCCAGTGTTGACATGTGTCAAGACGCTCCTCGGGGCGCGTCTTGCTTGGGCCGCTCTCCTGGAGGCGCTCAGTCAGACCCAGAGGTGACATGTGTCAAGACGCTCCTCGGGCCTGTCTCCTGGAGGCGCTCAGTCAGACCCAGTGTTGACATGTGGCAAGACGCTCCTCGGGGCGCGTCTTGCTGGGGCTTCTCTCATGGAGGCACTCAGTCAGACCCAGTGTTGACATGTGGAAAGACGCTCCTCGGGGCACGTCTTGCTTGGGCCTCTCTCCTGGAGGCGCTCAGTCAGACCCATAGGAGACATGTGTCAAGACGCTCCTCGGGGCGCGTCTTGCTTGGGCCTCTCTCCTGGAGGCGCTCAGTCAGACCCAGTGTTCACATGTGGCAAGACGCTCCTCGGGGCCCGTCTTGCTTGGGCCTCTCTCCTGGAGGCGCTCAGTCAGACCCAGTGTTGACATGTGGCAAGACGCTCCACGGGGCGCGTCTTGCTTGGGCCTCTCTCCTGGAGGCGCTCAGTCAGACCGAGTGCTGACATGTGGCAAGACGCTCCTCGGGGTGCATCTTGCTTGGGCTTCTCTCCTGGAGGCCCTCAGTCAGACCCAGTGTTGACATGTGGCAAGACGCTCCTCGGGGCACGTCTTGCTTGGGCCTCTCTCCTGGAGGCGCTCAGTCAGACCGAGTAGTGACATGTGGCAAAACGCTCCTCGGGGCGCGTCTTGCTTGGACCTCCCTCCTGGAGGCGCTCAGTCAGACCGAGTAGTGACATGTGGCAAGACGCTCCTCGGGGCGTAACTTGCTTGGACCTCTCTCCTGGAGGCGCTCAGTTAGACCGAGTAGTGACATGTGGCACAATTTCACATAATTCTGGGTTCATTTGTGTGAAAACAAGGTCAAATCAGGCTGAAACGTTACAGGAAGGTAGAATCTATTGAGTTGTAAGTGATCTGAACGTTTCATGATGATAGCACTTTCCTAAGGGGGTCAAACCATGTCCCAAAAGTCACCGGATCTGGTGTCACTTTTAAGAAGTAGTCCAGTTACACATTTGTGAGCTTATAACTTGGCTTCTGAATGTCCTAGAGAGGTCAGGTTTGTTTTAGTGTACTCCAATCAACAGCCCCTACAACCACAAAAAGGAATGGAGTCATTAGCACTTATGGTTTGTAAATGGCACCCAGAATTATGTTGCACGAAGCACAATTTCACATCATTCTGGGTCCATTGGTGTGAAAACAAGGTCCAATCAGGCTGAAATCCTACAAGAAGGTAGAATCTATTGAGTTGTAAGTGATCTGAACGTTTCAAGATGATCGCACATTCCTATAGGGGGTAAAACCATGTCCCAAAGGTCACCGGGCCTGGTGTCACTTTAAAGAAGTAGTCCAGTTACACCTTTGTGGGCTTATAACTTGGCTCTGAATGTCCTAGAGAGGTCAGGTTTGTTTTAGTGTACTCCAATCAACAGCCCCTACAACCACAAAAAGGAATGGAGTCATTAGCACTTATGGTTTGTAAATGGCACCCAGAATTATGTTGCACAAAGCACAATTTCACATCATTCTGGGTCCATTTGTGAGAAAACAAGATCCAATCAGGCTGAAACGTTACAAGAAGGTAGAATCTATTGAGTTGTAAGTGATCTGAACGTTTCAAGATGATCGCACATTCCTATAGGGGGTAAAACCATGTCCCAAAGGTCACCGGGCATGGTGTCACTTTAAAGAAGTAGTCCAGTTACACCTTTGTGGGCTTATAACTTGGCTTCTGAATGTCCTAGAGAGGTCAGGTTTGTTTTAGTGTACTCCAATCAACAGCCCCTACAACCACAAAAAGGAATGGAGTCATTAGCACTTATGGTTTGTAAATGACACCCAGAATTATGTTGCACGAAGCACAATTTCACATCATTATGGGTCCATTTGTGTGAAAACAAGGTCCATTCAGGCTGAAACGTTACAAGAAGGTAGAATCTATTGAGTTGTAAGTGATCTGAACGTTTCAAGATGATCGCACATTCCTATAGGGGGTAAAACCATGTCCCAAAGGTCACCGGATCTGGTGTCAATTTAAAAAGTAGTCCAGTTACACATTTGTGGGCTTATAACCTGGCTTCTGAATGTCCTAGAGAGATCAGGTTTGTTTTAGTGCACTCCAATCAACAGCCCCTACAACCACAAAAAGGAATGGAGTCATTAGCACTTATGGTTTGTAAATGGCACCCAGAATTATGTTGCACGAAGCACAATTTCACATCATTCTGGGTCCATTTGTGTGAAAACAAGGTCGAATCAGGCTGAAACGTTACAAGAAGGTAGAATCTATTGAGTTGTAAGTGATCTGAACGTTTCAAGATGATCACACATTCCTATAGGGGGTAAAACCATGTGCCAAAGGTCACCGGGCCTGGTGTCACTTTAAAGAAGCAGTCCAGTTACACCTTTGTGGGCTTATAACTTGGCTTCTGAATGTCCTGGAGAGGTTAGGTTTGTTTTAGTTTACTCCAATCAACAGCCCCTACAACCACAAAAAGGAATGGAGTCATTAGCACTTATGGTTTGTAAATGGCACCCAGAATTATGTTGCACGAAGCACAATTTCACATCATTCTGGGTCCATTTGTGTGAAAACAAGGTCCAATCAAGCTGAAACGTTACAGGAAGGTAGAATCTATTGAGTTGTAAGTGATCTGAACGTGTCATGATGATAGCACTTTCCTAAGGGGGTCAAACCATGTCCCAAAGGTCACCGGATCTGGTGTCACTTTAAAGAATAGTCCAGTTACACATTTGTGGGCTTATAACTTGGCTTCTGAATGTCCTAGAGAGGTCAGGTTTGTTTTAGTGTGCTCCAATCAACAGCCCCTACAACCAGAAAAAGGAATGGAGTCATTAGCACTTATGGTTTGTAAATGGCACCCAGAATTATGTTGCACGAAGCACAATTTCACATCATTCTGGGTCCATTTGTGTGAAAACAAGGTCCAATCAGGCTGAAACATTACAGGAAGGTAGAATCTATTCAGTTGTAAGTGATCTGAACGTTTCATGATGATAGCACTTTCCTAAGGGGGTCAAACCATGTCCCAAAGGTCACCGGATCTGGTGTCAATTTAAAGAAGTAGTCCAGTTACACATTTGTGGGCTTATAACTTTGCTTCTGAATGTCCTAGAGAGATCAGGTTTGTTTTAGTGTACTCCAATCAACAGCCCCTACAACCACAAATAGGAATGGAGTCATTAGCACTTAAGGTTTGTAAATGGCACCCAGAATTATGTTGCACGAAGCACAATTTCACATCATTCTGGGTCCATTTGTGTGAAAACAAGGTCCAATCAGGCTGAAACGCTACAAGAAGGTAGAATCTATTGAGTTGTAAGTGATCTGAACGTTTCATGATGATAGCACTTTCCTAAGGGGGTCAAACCATGTCCCAAAGGTCACCGGATCTGGTGTCACTTTAAAGAAGTAGTCCAGTTACACATTTGTGAGCTTATAACTTGGCTTCTGAATGTCCTAGAGAGGTCAGGTTTTTTTTAGTGTACTCCAATCAACAGCCCCTACAACCACAAAAAGGAATGGAGTCATTTGCACTTATGGGTTGTAAATGGCACCCAGAATTATGTTGCACGAAGCACAATTTCACATCATTCTGGGTCCATTTGTGTGAAAACAAGGTCCAATCAGGCTGAAACGTACAAGAAGGTAGAATCTATTGAGTTGTAAGTGATCTGAACGTTTCAAGATGATTGCACATTCCTATAGGGGGTAAAACGATGTCCCAAAGGTCACCGGGCCTGGTGTCACTTTAAAGAAGTAGTCCAGTTACACCTTTGTGGGCTTATAACTTGGCTTCTGAATGGCCTAGAGAGGTTAGGTTTGTTTTAGTGTACTCCAATCAACAGCCCCTACAACCACAAAAAGGAATGGAGTCATTAGCACTTATGGTTTGTAAATGGCACCCAGAATTATGTTGCACGAAGCACAATTTCACATCATTCTGGGTTCATTTGTGTGAAAACAAGGTCCAATCAGGCTGAAACGTTACAAGAAGGTAGAATCTATTGAGTTGTAAGTGATTTGAACGTTTCAAGATGATCGCACTTTCCTAAGGGGGTCAAACCATGTCCCAAAGGTCACCGGATCTGGTGTCAATTTAAAGAAGTAGTCCAGTTACACATTTGTGAGCTTATAACTTGGCTTCTGAATATCCTAGAGAGGTCAGGTTTGTTTTAGAGTACTCCAATTAACAGCCCCCGTTACCCCAAAAAGGAATGGAGTCATTAGCTCTTATGGTGTTTAAATGGCACCCAGAATTATGTTGCACGAAGCACAATTTCACATCATTCTGGGTTCATTTGTGTGAAAACAAGGTCCAATCAGGCTGAAACGTTACAGGAAGGTAGAATCTATTGAGTTGTAAGTGATCTGAACGTTTCTTGATGATAGCACTTTCCTAAGGGGGTCAAACCATGTCCCAAAGGTCACCAGATCTGGTGTCAATTTAAAGAAGTAGTCCAGTTACACATTTGTGAGCTTATAACTTGGCTTCTGAATGTCCTAGAGAGATCAGGTTTGTTTTAATGTACTCCAACCAACAGCCCCTACAACCACAAAAAGGAATCGAGTCATAAGCACTTATGGTTTGTAAATGGCACCCAGAATTATGTTGCACGAAGCACAATTTCACATCATTCTGGGTCCATTTGTGTGAAAACAAGGTCCAATCAGGCTGAAACGTTACAAGAAGTTAGAATCTATTGAGTTGTAAGTGATCTGAACGTTTCATGATGATCGCACATTCCTATAGGGGGTCAAACCATGTCCCAAAGGTCACCGGGCCTGGTGTCACTTTAAAGAAGTAGTCCAGTTACACCTTTGTGGGCTTATAACTTGGCTTCTGAATATCCTAGAGAGGTCAGGTTTTTTTAGAGTACTCCAATTAACAGCCCCCGTTACCCCAAAAAGGAATGGAGTCATTAGCTCTTATGGTTTTTAAATGGCACCCAGAATTATGTTGCACTAAGCACAATTTCACATCATTCTGGGTTCATTTGTGTGAAAACAAGGTCCAATCAGGCTTAAACGTTACAGGAAGGTAGAATCTATTGAGTTGTAAGTGATCTGAACGTTTCATGATGATAGCACTTTCCTAAGGGGGTCAAACCATGTCCCAAAGGTCACCGGATCTGGTGTCAATTTAAAGAAGTAGTCCAGTTACACATTTGTGGGCTTGTAACGTGGCTTCTGAATGTCCTAGAGAGATCAGGTTTGTTTTAGTGTACTCCAATCAACAGCCCCTACAACCACAAAAAGGAATGGAGTCTTTAGCACTTATGGTTTGTAAATGGCAACCAGAATTATGTTGCACGAAGCACAATTTCACATCATTCTGGGTCCATTTGTGTGAAAACAAGGTCCAATCAGGCTGAAACGTTACAAGAAGGTAGAGTCTATTGAGTTGTAAGTGATCTGAACGTTTCATGATGATCACACATTCCTATAGGGGGTCAAACCATGTCTCAAAGGTCACCGGGCCTGGTGTCAATTTAAAGAAGTAGTCCAGTTACACATTTGTGGGCTTATAACTTGGCTTCTGAATAACCTAGAGAGTTCAGGTTTATTTTAAAGTACTCCAATTAACAGCCCCCATTACACCAAAAAGGTGTGGAGTCATTAGCACTTATGGTTTTTAAATGGCACCCAGAATTATGTTGCACGAAGCACAATTTCACATCATTCTGGGTTCATTTGTGTGAAAACAAGGTCCAATCAGGCTGAAACGTTACAAGAAGGTAGAATCTATTGAGTTGTAAGTGATCTGAACGTTTCATGATGATCGCACATTCCTATAGGGGGTCAAACCATGTCCCAAAGGTCACCGGGCCTGTTGTCACTTTAAAGAAGTAGTCCATTTACACCTTTGTGGGCTTATAACTTGGCTTCTGAATATCCTAAAGAGGTCAGGTTTGTTTTAGTGTACTCCAATCAACATCCCCCACAACCACAAAAAGGAATGGAGTCATTAGCACTTATGGTTTGTAAATGGCACCCAGAATTATGTTGCACGAAGCACAATTTCACATCATTCTGGGTCCATTTGTGTGAAAACAAGGTCCAATCAGGCTGAAACGCTACAGGAAGGTAGAATCTATTGAGTTGTAAGTGATCTGAACGTTTCATGATGATAGCACATTCCTATAGGGGGTCAAACCATGTCCCAAAGGTCACCGGATCTGGTGTCAATTTAAAGAAGTAGTCCAGTTACACATTTGTGGGCTTATAACTTGGCTTCTGAATGTCCTAGAGAGATCAGGTTTATTTTAGTATACTCCAATCAACAGCCCCTAGAACCACAAAAAGAAATGGATTCATTAGCACTTATGGTTTGTAAATGGCACCCAGAATTATGTTGCACGAAGCATAATTTCACATCATTCTGGGTCCATTTGTGTGAAAACAAGGTCCAATCAGGCTGAAACGTTACAAGAAGTTAGAATCTATTGAGTTGTAAGTGATCTGAACGTTTCATGATGATAGCACTTTCCTAAGGGGGTCAAACCATGTCCCAAAGGTCACCGGATCTGGTGTCAATTTAAAGAAGTAGTCCAGTTACACATTTGTGGGCTTATAACTTGGCTTCTCAATGTCCTAGAGAGATCAGGTTTGTTTTAATGTACTCCAACCAACAGCCCCTACAACCACAAAAAGGAATGGAGTCATTAGCACTTATGGTCTGTAAATGGCACCCAGAATTATGTTGCACGAAGCACAATTTCACATCATTCTGGGTCCATTTGTGTGAAAACAAGGTCCAATCAGGCTGAAACGTTACAAGAAGGTAGAATCTATTGAGTTGTAAGTGATCTGAACGTTTCAAGATGATCGCACATTCCTAAGGGGGTAAAACCATGTCCCAAAGGTCACCGGGCCTGGTGTCACTTTAAAGAAGTAGTCCGGTTACACCTTTATGGGCTTATAACTTGGCTTTTGAATGTCCTAGAGAGGTCAGGTTTGTTTTAGTGTACTCCAATCAACAGCCCCTACAACCACAAAAAGGAATGGAGTCATTAGCACTTATGGTTTGTAAATGGCACCCAGAATTATGTTGCACGAAGCACAATTTCACATCATTCTGGGTCCATTTGTGTGAAAACAAGGTCCAATCAGGCTGAAACGTTACAGGAAGGTAGAATCTATTGAGTTGTAAGTGATCTGAAAGTTTCATGATGATAGCACATTCCTATTGGGGGTCAAACCATGTCCCAAAGGTCACCGGATCTGGTGTCAATTTAAAGTAGTAGTCCAGTTACACATTTGTGGGCTTATAACTTGGCTTCTGAATGTCCTAGAGAGGTTAGGTTTGTTTTAGTGTACTCCAATCAACAGCCCCTACAACCACAAAAAGGAATGGAGTCATTAGCACTTATGGTCTTTAAATGGCACCCAGAATTATGGTGCACGAAGCACAATTTCTCATCATTCTGGGTCCATTTGTGTGAAAACAAGGTCCAATCAGGCTGAAACGTTACAAGAAGGTAGAATCTATTGAGTTGTAAGTCTCCATGAGAGAAGCCCAAGCAAGACGCGCCCCGAGGAGAGTCTTGCCACATGTCAACACTGGGTCTGACAGAGGGCATCCAGGAGAGAGGCCCAAGCAATACGCGCCCCGAGGAGCGTCTTGCCATATGTCACCACTGGGTCTGACTGAGCGCCTCCAGGAGAGAGGCCCAAGCAAGAAGCGCCCCGAGGAGCGTCTTGCCACATGTCAGCACTCGGTCTGACTGAGCGCCTCCAGGAGAGAGGCCCAAGCAAGACGTGCCCCGAGGAGCGTCTTGCCACATGTCAACACTGGGTCTGACTGAGCGCCTCCAGGAGAAAGGCCCAAGCAAGACGCGCCCCGAGGAGCGTCTTGCCACATGTGAACACTGGGTCTGACTGAGCGCCTCCAGGAGAGAGGCCCAAGCAAGATGCGCCCGGAGGAGCGTCTTGCCACATGTCAGCACTCGGTCTGACTGAGCGCCTCCAGGAGAGAGGCCCAAGCAAGACGCGCCCCGAGGAGCATCTTGACACATGTCTCCTCTGGGTCTGACTGAGCGCCTCCAGGAGAGAGGCCCAAGCAAGACCTGCCCCGAGGAGCGTCTTGCCACATGTCAACACTGGGTCTGACTGAGTGCCTCCATGAGAGAAGCCCCAGCAAGACGCGCCCCGAGGAGCATCTTGCCACATGTCAACACTGGGTCTGACTGAGAACCTCCAGGAGAGAGGCCCAAGCACGACGCGCCCCGAGGAGCGTCTTGCCACATGTCAACACTGGGTCTGACTGAGCACCTCCAGGAGAGAGGCCCAAGCAAGACGCGCCCCGAGGAGCGTCTTGTCACATGTCACTACTCGGTCTGACTGAGCGCCTCCAGGAGAGAGGCCCAAGCAAGACGTGCCCCGAGGAGGGTCTTGCCACATGTCAACAATGGGTCTGACTGAGGGCCTCCAGGAGAGAAGCCCAAGCAAGAAGCGCCCCGAGGAGCGTCTTGCCACATGTCAGCACTGGGTCTGACTGAGCGCCTCCAGGAGAGAGGCCCAAGCAAGACACGCCCCGAGGAGCGTCTTGCCACATGTGAACACTGGGTCTGACTGAACGCCTCCAGGAGAGAGGCCCAAGCAAGACGCGCCCGGAGGAGCGTCTTGCCACATGTCAGCACTCGGTCTGACTGAGCGCCTCCAGGAGAGAGGCCCAAGCAAGACGTGCCCCGAGGAGCGTCTTGCCACATGTCAACACTAGGTCTGACTGAGCTTCTCCAGGAGAGAGGCCCAAGCAAGACGCGCCCCGAGGAGCGTCTTGCCACATGTCACCTCTGGGTCTGACTGAGCACCTCCAGGAGAGAGGCCCAAGCAAGACGCGCCCCGAGGAGCGTCTTGTCACATGTCAACACTGGGTCTGACTGAGCGCCTCCAGGAGAGAGGCCCAAGCAAGAAACGCCCGAGGAGCGTCTTGACACATGTCAACACTGGGTCTGACTGATCGCATCCCCAGGAGAGAGACCCAAGCAAGACGCGCCCTGAGGAGCGTCTTGCCACATGTCAACACTGGGTCTGACTGAGTGCCTCCATGAGAGAAGCCCCAGCAAGACGCGCCCCAAGGAGCGTCTTGCCACATGTCAACACTGGGTCTGATTGAGGGCCTTCTGGAGAGAGGCCCAAGCAAGACGCGCCCAGAGGAGCGTCTTGCCACATGTCAACAATGGGTCTGACTGAGGGCCTCCAGGAGAGAAGCCCAAGCAAGAAGCGCCGCGAGGAGCGTCTTGCCACATGTCAACACTGGGTCTGACTGAGCGCCTCCAGGAGAGAGGCCCAAGCAATACGGGCCCCGAGGAGCGTCTTGCCACATGTCACCACTGGGTCTGACACAGGGCATCCAGGAGAGAGGCCCAAGCAATACGCGCCCCGAGGAGCGTCTTGCCACATGTCACCACTGGGTCTGACTGAGCGCCTCCAGGAGAGAGGCCCAAGCAAGAAGCGCCCCGAGGAGCGTCTTGCCACATGTCAGCACTCGGTCTGACTGAGCGCCTCCAGGAGAGAGACCCAAGCAAGACATGCCCCGAGGAGCGTCTTGCCACATGTGAACACTGGGTCTGACTGAGCGCCTCCAGGAGAGAGGCCCAAGCAAGACGCGCCCGGAGGAGCGTCTTGCCACATGTCAGCACTCGGTCTGACTGAGCGCCTCCAGGAGAGAGGCCCAAGCAAGACGCGCCCCGAGGAGCATCTTGACACATGTCTCCTCTGGGTCTGACTGAGCGCCTCCAGGAGAGAGGCCCAAGCAAGACGTGCCCCGAGGAGCGTCTTGCCACATGTCAACACTGGGTCTGACTGAGTGCCTCCATGAGAGAAGCCCCAGCAAGACGCGCCCCGAGGAGCATCTTGCCACATGTCAACACTGGGTCTGACTGAGAACCTCCAGGAGAGAGGCCCAAGCACAACGCGCCCCGAGGAGCGTCTTGCCACATGTCAACACTGGGTCTGACTGAGCGCCTCCAGGAGAGAGGCCCAAGCAAGACGCGCCCCGAGGACTGTCTTGTCACATGTCACTACTCGGTCTGACTGAGCGCCTCCAGGAGAGAGGCCCAAGCAAGACGTGCCCCGAGGAGCGTCTTGCCACATGTCAACAATGGGTCTGACTGAGGGCCTCCAGGAGAGAAGCCCAAGCAAGAAGCGCCCCGAGGAGCGTCTTGCCACATGTCAGCACTGGGTCTGACTGAGCGCCTCCAGGAGAGAGGCCCAAGCAAGACACGCCCCGAGGAGCGTCTTGACACATGTCAACACTGGGTCTGACTGAGGGCCTCCATGAGAGAAGCCCAAGCAAGACGCGCCCCGAGGAGAGTCTTGCCACATGTCAACACTGGGTCTGACAGAGGGCATCCAGGAGAGAGGCCCAAGCAATACGCACCCTGAGGAGCGTCTTGCCACATGTCACCACTGGGTCTGACTGAGCGCCTCCAGGAGAGAGGCCCAAGAAAGGAGCACCCCGAGGAGCGTCTTGCCACGTGTCAACACTGGGTCTGATTGAGGGCCTTCTGGAGAGAGGCCCAAGCAAGACGCGCCCAGAGGAGCGTCTTGCCACATGTCAACAATGGGTCTGACTGAGGGCCTCCAGGAGAGAAGCCCAAGCAAGACGCGCCCCGAGGAGCGTCTTGCCACATGTCAACACTGGGTCTGACTGATTGCCTCCATTAGAGACGCCCCAGCAAGACGCGCCCCGAAGAGCATCTTGCCACATGTCACTACTCGGTCTGACTGAGCGCCTCCAGGAGAGAGGCCCAAGTAAGACGTGCCCCGAGGAGCGTATTGCCACATGTCAACAATGGGTCTGACTGAGGGCCTCCAGGAGAGAAGCCCAAGCAAGAAGCGCCCCGATGAGCGTCTTGCCACATGTCAACACTGGGTCTGACTGAGCGCCTCCAGGAGAGAGGCCCAAGCACAACGCGCCCCGAGGAGCGTCTTGCCACATGTCAACACTGGGTCTGACTGAGCGCCTCCAGGAGAGAGGCCCAAGCAAGACGCGCCCCGAGGAGCGTCTTGTCACATGTCACTACTCGGTCTGACTGAGCGCCTCCAGGAGAGAAGCCCAAGCAAGACGCGCCCCGAGGAGCGTCTTGCCACATGTCAGCACTCGGTCTGAGTGAGCGCCTCCAGGAGAGAGGCCCAAGCAAGACGCGCCCCGAGGAGCGTCTTGTCACATGTCACTACTCGGTCTGACTGAGCGCCTCCAGGAGAGAGGCCCAAGCAAGACGTGCCCCGAGGAGCGTCTTGCCACATGTCAACAATGGGTCTGACTGAGGGCCTCCAGGAGAGAAGCCCAAGCAAGAAGCGCCGCGAGGAGCGTCTTGCCACATGTCAACACTGGGTCTGACTGAGCGCCTCCAGGAGAGAGGCCCAAGCAATACGGGCCGCGAGGAGCGTCTTGCCACATGTCACCACTGGGTCTGACAGAGGGCATCCAGGAGAGAGGCCCAAGCAATACGCGCCCCGAGGAGCGTCTTGCCACATGTCACCACTGGGTCTGACTGAGCGCCTCCAGGAGAGAGGCCCAAGCAAGAAGCGCCCCGAGGAGCGTCTTGCCACATGTCAGCACCCGGTCTGACTGAGCGCCTCCAGGAGAGAGGCCCAAGCAAGACGTGCCCCGAGGAGCGTCTTGCCACATGTGAACACTGGGTCTGACTGAGCGCCTCCAGGAGAGAGGCCCAAGCAAGACGCGCCCGGAGGAGCGTCTTGCCACATGTCAGCACTCGGTCTGACTGAGCGCCTCCAGGAGAGAGGCCCAAGCAAGACGCGCCCCGAGGAGCATCTTGACACATGTCTCCTCTGGGTCTGACTGAGCGCCTCCAGGAGAGAGGCCCAAGCAAGACGTGCCCCGAGGAGCGTCTTGCCACATGTCAACACTGGGTCTGACTGAGTGCCTCCATGAGAGAAGCCCCAGCAAGACGCGCCCCGAGGAGCATCTTGCCACATGTCAACACTGGGTCTGACTGAGAACCTCCAGGAGAGAGGCCCAAGCAAAACGCGCCCCGAGGAGCGTCTTGCCACATGTCAACACTGGGTCTGACTGAGCGCCTCCAGGAGAGAGGCCCAAGCAAGACGCGCCCCGAGGAGTGTCTTGTCACATGTCACTACTCGGTCTGACTGAGCGCCTCCAGGAGAGAGGCCCAAGCAAGACGTGCCCCGAGGAGCGTCTTGCCACATGTCAACAATGGGTCTGACTGAGGGCCTCCAGGAGAGAAGCCCAAGCAAGAAGCGCCCCGAGGAGCGTCTTGCCACATGTCAGCACTGGGTCTGACTGAGCGCCTCCAGGAGAGAGGCCCAAGCAAGACACGCCCCGAGGAGCGTCTTGACACATGTCAACACTGGGTCTGACTGAGGGCCTCCATGAGAGAAGCCCAAGCAAGACGCGCCCCGAGGAGAGTCTTGCCACATGTCAACACTGGGTCTGACAGAGGGCATCCAGGAGAGAGGCCCAAGCAATACGCGCCCCGAGGAGCGTCTTGCCACATGTCACCACTGGGTCTGACTGAGCGCCTCCAGGAGAGAGGCCCAAGAAAGAAGCGCCCCGAGGAGCGTCTTGCCACGTGTCAACACTGGGTCTGATTGAGGGCCTTCTGGAGAGAGGCCCAAGCAAGACGCGCCCAGAGGAGCGTCTTGCCACATGTCAACAATGGGTCTGACTGACGGCCTCCAGGAGAGAAGCCCAAGCAAGACGCGCCCCGAGGAGCGTCTTGCCACATGTCAGCACTCGGTCTGACTGAGCGCCTCCAGGAGAGAGGCCCAAGCAAGACGTGCCCCGAGGAGCGTCTTGCCACATGTGAACACTGGGTCTGACTGAGCGCCTCCAGGAGAGAGGCCCAAGCAAGACGCGCCCGGAGGAGCGTCTTGCCACATGTCAGCACTCGGTCTGACTGAGCGCCTCCAGGAGAGAGGCCCAAGCAAGACGCGCCCCGAGGAGCATCTTGACACATGTCTCCTCTGGGTCTGACTGAGCGCCTCCAGGAGAGAGGCCCAAGCAAGACGTGCCCCGAGGAGCGTCTTGCCACATGTCACCACTGGGTCTGACTGAGTGCCTCCATGAGAGAAGCCCCAGCAAGACGCGCCCCGAGGAGCATCTTGCCACATGTCAACACTGGGTCTGACTGAGAACCTCCAGGAGAGAGGCCCAAGCACAACGCGCCCCGAGGAGCGTCTTGCCACATGTCAACACTGGGTCTGACTGAGCGCCTCCAGGAGAGAGGCCCAAGCAAGACGCGCCCCGAGGAGTGTCTTGTCACATGTCACTACTCGGTCTGACTGAGCGCCTCCAGGAGAGAGGCCCAAGCAAGACGTGCCCCGAGGAGCGTCTTGCCACATGTCAACAATGGGTCTGACTGAGGGCCTCCAGGAGAGAAGCCCAAGCAAGAAGCGCCCCGAGGAGCGTCTTGCCATATGTCAGCACTGGGTCTGACTGAGCGCCTCCAGGAGAGAGGCCCAAGCAAGACACGCCCCGAGGAGCGTCTTGACACATGTCAACACTGGGTCTGACTGAGGGCCTCCATGAGAGAAGCCCAAGCAAGACGCGCCCCGAGGAGAGTCTTGCCACATGTCAACACTGGGTCTGACAGAGGGCATCCAGGAGAGAGGCCCAAGCAATACGCGCCCCGAGGAGCGTCTTGCCACATGTCACCACTGGGTCTGACTGAGCGCCTCCAGGAGAGAGGCCCAAGAAAGAAGCGCCCCGAGGAGCGTCTTGCCACGTGTCAACACTGGGTCTGATTGAGGGCCTTCTGGAGAGAGGCCCAAGCAAGACGCGCCCAGAGGAGCGTCTTGCCACATGTCAACAATGGGTCTGACTGACGGCCTCCAGGAGAGAAGCCCAAGCAAGACGCGCCCCGAGGAGCGTCTTGCCACATGTCAGCACTCGGTCTGACTGAGCGCCTCCAGGAGAGAGGCCCAAGCAAGACGTGCCCCGAGGAGCGTCTTGCCACATGTCAACACTGGGTCTGACTGAGTGCCTCCAGGAGAGAGGCCCAAGCAAGACGCGCCCCGAGGAGCGTCTTGCCACATGTGAACACTGGGTCTGACTGAGCGCCTCCAGGAGAGAGGCCCAAGCAAGACGCGCCCGGAGGAGCGTCTTGCCACATGTCAGCACTCGGTCTGACTGAGCACCTCCAGGAGAGAGGCCCAAGCAAGACGCGCCCCGAGGAGCGTCTTGTCACATGTCAACACTAGGTCTGACTGAGCTTCTCCAGGAGAGAGGCCCAAGCAAGACGCGCCCCGAGGAGCGTCTTGCCACATGTCACCTCTGGGTCTGACTGAGCACCTCCAGGAGAGAGGCCCAAGCAAGACGCGCCCCGAGGAGCGTCTTGTCACATGTCAACACTGGGTCTGACTGAGCGCCTCCAGGAGAGAGGCCCAAGCAAGAAACGCCCGAGGAGCGTCTTGACACTTGTCAACACTGGGTCTGACTGATCGCCTCCCCAGGAGAGAGGCCCAAGCAAGACGCGCCCTGAGGAGCGTCTTGCCACATGTCAACACTGGGTCTGACTGAGCGCCTCCAGGAGAGAGGCCCAAATGAGACACGCCCCGAGGAGCGTCTTGCCACATGTCAACACTGGGTCTGACTGAGTGCCTCCATTAGAGAAGCCCCAGCAAGACGCGCCCCGAAGAGCATCTTGCCACATGTCACTACTCGGTCTGACTGAGCGCCTCCAGGAGAGAGGCCCAAGCAAGACGTGCCCCGAGGAGTGTCTTGCCACATATCAACAATGGGTCTGACTGAGGGCCTCCAGGAGAGAAGCCCAAGCAAGAAGCGCCCCGAGGAGCGTCTTGCCACATGTCACCACTGGGTCTGACTGAGCGCCTCCAGGAGAGAGGCCCAAGCAAGAAGCGCCCCGAGGAGCGTCTTGCCACGTGTCAACACTGGGTCTGATTGAGGGCCTTCTAGAGAGAGGCCCAAGCAAGACGCGCCCCGAGGAGCGTCTTGCCACATGTCAACAATGGGTCTGACTGAGGGCCTCCAGGAGAGAAGCCCAAGCAAGACGCGCCCCGAGGAGCGTCTTGTCACATGTCACTACTCGGTCTGACTGAGCGCCTCCAGGAGAGAGGCCCAAGCAAGACGTGCCCCGAGGAGCGTCTTGCCACATGTCAACAATGGGTCTGACTGAGCGCCTCCAGGAGAGAAGCCCAAGCAAGAAGCGCCGCGAGGAGCGTCTTGCCACATGTCAACACTGGGTCTGACTGAGCGCCTCCAGGAGAGAGGCCCAAGCAATACGCGCCCCGAGGAGCGTCTTGCCACATGTCACCACTGGGTCTGACAGAGGGCATCCAGGAGAGAGGCCCAAGCAATACGCGCCCCGAGGAGCGTCTTGCCACATGTCACCACTGGGTCTGACTGAGCGCCTCCAGGAGAGAGGCCCAAGCAAGAAGCGCCCCGAGGAGCGTCTTGCCACATGTCAGCACTCGGTCTGACTGAGCGCCTCCAGGAGAGAGGCCCAAGCAAGACGTGCCCCGAGGAGCGTCTTCCCACATGTGAACACTGGGTCTGACTGAGCGCCTCCAGGAGAGAGGCCCAAGCAAGACGCGCCCGGAGGAGCGTCTTGCCACATGTCAGCACTCGGTCTGACTGAGCGCCTCCAGGAGAGAGGCCCAAGCAAGACGCGCCCCGAGGAGCATCTTGACACATGTCTCCTCTGGGTCTGACTGAGCGCCTCCAGGAGAGAGGCCCAAGCAAGACGTGCCCCGAGGAGCGTCTTGCCACATGTCAACACTGGGTCTGACTGAGTGCCTCCATGAGAGAAACCCCAGCAAGACGCGCCCCGAGGAGCATCTTGCCACATGTCAACACTGGGTCTGACTGAGAACCTCCAGGAGAGAGGCCCAAGCACAACGCGCCCCGAGGAGCGTCTTGCCACATGTCAACACTGGGTCTGACTGAGCGCCTCCAGGAGAGAGGCCCAAGCAAGACGTGCCCCGAGGAGCGTCTTGTCACATGTCACTACTCGGTCTGACTGAGCGCCTCCAGGAGAGAGGCCCAAGCAAGACGTGCCCCGAGGAGCGTCTTGCCACATGTCAACAATGGGTCTGACTGAGGGCCTCCAGGAGAGAAGCCCAAGCAAGAAGCGCCCCGAGGAGCGTCTTGCCACATGTCAGCACTGGGTCTGACTGAGCGCCTCCAGGAGAGAGGCCCAAGCAAGACACGCCCCGAGGAGCGTCTTGACACATGTCAGCACTGGGTCTGACTGAGGGCCTCCATGAGAGAAGCCCAAGCAAGAAACGCCCGAGGAGCGTCTTGACACATGTCAACACTGGGTCTGACTGATCGCCTTCCCAGGAGAGAGGCCCAAGCAAGACGCGCCCTGAGGAGCGTCTTGCCACATGTCAACACTGGGTCTGACTGAGTGCCTCCATGAGAGAAGCCCCAGCAAGACGCGCCCCAAGGAGCGTCTTGCCACATGTCAACACTGGGTCTGACTGAGCGCCTCCAGGAGAGAGGCCCAAATGAGACGTGCCCCGAGGAGCGTCTTGCCACATGTCAACACTGGGTCTGACTGAGTGCCTCCATTAGAGAAGCCCCAGCAAGACGCGCCCCGAAGAGCATCTTGCCACATGTCACTACTCGGTCTGACTGAGCGCCTCAAGGAGAGAGGCCCAAGCAAGACGTGCCCCGAGGAGCGTCTTGCCACATATCAACAATGGGTCTGACTGAGGGCCTCCAGGAGAGAAGCCCAAGCAAGAAGCGCCCCGAGGAGCGTCTTGCCACATGTCAACACTGGGTCTGACTGAGCGCCTCCAGGAGAGAGGCCCAAGCAAGACACGCCCCGAGGAGCGTCTTGACCAAGCCCCCACAATGCCGCTCTAAAAATGGTCCCATCCCGGAAGTAAGAAAAATTGCAGTTCCACCCTCATCCGCTGGGGGCTGGTGCCAGAAGCGAGCAAATCCTCATTGACTCCCATGTTAAAAATGCCGATTTCACAGCAGAAATAAACATGTTTACAGCCTGGTGCCAAAACATGTTTTTTGTCTAAATTATCTAGTTTATACTCATGACAACTCTGAGGGGGGTGAATTTTTTTCTCACTCTTCTGTTTAAGTGTATTGAAAGCCTAAAATTCTGTATAATTAATGAGCATCCGACACACGTGACCGCCGCCTCAGACCCACGTGACCACAGAGCTAGCTCCGTGGAAAGGCCTCAGTACAGCCTCGGTCTGGCTTGGAAACTGCTCCGGCATTTTGAGTCTCTGTGTTTGTGTATTCTTCTTTGGATATTATTGGTGCAATTGTTGGACAAAATGACTTGCAGTGGTATTAATTGCACTAATAGAGCGTCCAAGGAGTCTCCACTTCATTTTTTTCGGTAAGTTAAAATCTATATTTGTATTTTATGTCCATGCCACCTTTAAACTAGCTGAGTTTACCGAAGTAGCTAGCTAACTATCAGTTTAACATGTAGCATGTACTGTTTAACCATGAAATTTAAATGTAAAATACGGTAAAATAATTAATAGGGCATATTTAGATGGGTAATAGGGTAAAACCCAGTGCATTTAAGATAAAAAATGGGTTGAAATATGACGGAGCGCTAAGAGGGAGACTTCTGTGTCCATTCTTCCATCCGGTAATCCCCAGCGGTCAGGCCGGGCAGCCTGACCGATCTGGCGCCTACTTGCTGCGCCTAGCTGCTGCGCGGTCTGACCGCTTGTGGAGTTTTTCATGTCTGACTTTAACCGCATCTAATAATGTATTACGGCGTGAGCGCAACAGCGACAACTTAATATCGATGTGTAAGCAGCCTTAGTGGTAGGGTGTTTTCATCTGAACCCTTAAAACCTCCAGCAAGCTACGCTGCACTATTGACGTGTTAGCGCGCGGCGCTAACAACTTAGCAACGTGACTTGTCTCTGACAAAGCATAAAAACACAGACGCTTCTTCTGAAGCGGGAAAATAACACTTCTTCTTAAGCAGAGCAGGATGTCGCCTCGGCTCATTCACGGCCGAGCTGGACTGAGCTCAATAACATTGACCAAGCACAGCCACTGGGCCTACTGAAAGAACATCACTAGCTAGTTTCATCCTATGGTTGTTTCATCACACTCATAAAGTTTTCTTTAGCTGGGGACCCCTGTATTTCACCGCTCCCTTCTGCAGTCTTTCCCTATTAAAATTTAAAATGATTCTGTTAATTCCGTGTATCAATAGAAAAAATGTCTGCTTCTGCCAGCTGCAGTAAATGTAGACTCCATATTAAAATTAAGAGGTGCATTCATCTGTGCATCTCCTTTGATCCGCATTAGTGATATTTTCAGCACCAGAACAGTGAAGCAACAGATTCCTGAGTTTGTTATTAATTTTATTTATTCGGTGCATCTTTCCTGTTCTATTTCTCTCTGAAATTAGATCAAATCAGTGCTTCTATGGGTTGTCTCCTCTCTGCAGTAGATATTTTTACTTAATTTAAAGACGTGTCATATTTTCTCCCCAAGCCTGAGCTGACCGCAGAAATACTGCAGCTCGGTGGTTTGGAAGATAGTGCTTGATGTTAGAAGTCTGTATGCCATCAGATAAACTCTTTTTTTGGGGGGGTGAGGCTTATTTTGCTGTACGCTCGAGTCAGTAATTTCCGGTAAGTATTTTAAAGCCATATACTTAATTAGTTCTTTGTATGAAGTTTTCCTCTAGGTGATCCAGAGAGGCTTGACCTTTGGGTGAGCAACCAAAGAAGAGAGTGTTGGACTCCCAATTCATTCTCCCGCTTGTGCAGTGAACACTTTGAGAGTCATCACTTCACCACGGACTCCAGGGTACAAACACATTACTTCATATTTTGGTTGAGATTTAAAAAATTGAAGCATTAGCTGTATAATATACCGACGTTACATTGCTGTGTAACTAGAAGAACATCTTCCCCACCCTTGAATTGTCTGTGACTAGGGCTGTTTAGATGTGAAACAATCATGTTATTAATTTCCATCTAATTCTATGGTTAATTACTCAGAGAAACAAATTAATTTTTGGACAGTCTTTAATGAGTAACTTTATGTATTGGGATGAATGACAAATATTCATGTTAAACTAAAACGTTAGGCATTTAGGGGGAAAAAACAAAATAATAGACATTATACAGATGTCAAATAAATCAAACTGTAATTAAACTATATATTTTCAAAGTCTTGATTCTGGATAAAATCCAACAACATATGCTTTATAAATAACAAACACTACACATGCCTTTTACACACACACACACACACACACACACACGCATGCATGCACACAAGCACATTCACTCACACACACACAGTGCTCTGGTGTACCAGTGTGTTCTTCAGAAGCTGACCTTGTCTGATGTGTTTATATGTGAATCTCTTTTTTTTAATTAAGTACTTATGTTTTTGTTATTTTAGGGGAGAGTTTGCCTGAAGGACACAGCCGTACCTACTATCTTCTCGTCCTTTCAGGTCAAAAAACCTGTTCCAAGAAGGGAAGAACAGGTAAGTAGGAATGAGAAGGTAAGTTTTGAGAAGGTTGCAGATGTAGATGCAGGTTTACACAGTCCCATAAAAGTTGGTGTTGATCTGAGCAACATATTGATTTGTGAAGATTCACCTCAAGAGGTCTTTGTTACTCAAAATGTAACGCATGATGACATTCCTCTGCAAGCAGTTCAGTGTGATAATGCTCATTTTGGTCACAGTGTTCAACACCAGAATGACTCAGACTCTGGTCAGTTTAACGCTGTCAGTTTACACCCAAATAGCATCCTCAGTGACCATTGCTATCAGATCACAGAGTCTCCCAAAACGCTTAAAAGGAGAGTTCTCTCGGCAAATGAAAAGGTACGCGTAGTTCAGAAAAAGCTTAGACTGCAATCCCGGAAGACAAGGAGACTGAAGGCAAGAATTTCTTCTTTGAAAAGTGTCACCAAAATTCTTCAGAAGCAGCTTTTAATATCAACTGAATGTGCCTCTCTTCTTGATGGTTTGGATGGTGTTCCAAAAGAGTTGTTTCAGAAAATGAATCAGAAGAAAAGATCATCTTTTTCTGAGAACTTGAAGCAATTTGCAACTACGCTGCATTTTTACTCTCCTAAGGCTTATGACTATGCTAGAGAACACTTTCACTTGGCTTTGCCTCATCCACAGACCATTCGCAACTGGTACAGCAGTATCTCTGCAGATCCTGGTTTTACTCTTGCTTCATTTACAGCTTTAAAAGGTCATGTTCTTGAGAAGAAGAAGGAAGGAAAAGAAACTGTTTGCTCTTTGATGTTAGATGAAATGTATATTCATAAGCAAACTGAGTTTGATGGGAACCAGATTCATGGCTATGTTGACATCGGAGCTGGTGAGATTGAAAATGTTGTTGCGACACAAGCATTGGTCATCATGGTTGTTGCCATCAACCAGTCTTGGAAGCTCCCGATTGCCTACTTTCTTATCAACAGCATGAATGGGAAAGAAAGAGCTAGCCTCATTCAAGAGAGTCTGTGTAGGCTTCATGACATCGGAGTTAGGGTTGTATCCTTGACATGTGATGGCCCCTCCCAAAACATGGCCATGATCAGGGAGCTTGGTGCCAATCTGGACATAATGGACATGAGATCATACTTTGTCCATCCAGCAGATCACACACTGAAAATCCATGTTCTCTTGGACCCATGTCACATGCTCAAGCTTCTTCGCAATGTCTTTGCAACTGTTAAAGTTATTGTTAGGGAAGATGGCCAGCTGATACGTTGGCAGTACATTGAGGAGTTGCACAAGCTTCAGGAGAGGGAAGGCTTGCGTCTTGGCAACAAACTCAAAATGGCTCACATTCAGTGGCAACATCAAAAAATGAAGGTTCATCTTGCGGCCGAAATCTTTAGCAGCAGCGTGGCTGCTGCTCTTGAGTACTGCGAGCAACAACTGAGGTATCCACAGTTTAGTGGATGTGCAGCCACAGTTGATTTCCTGCGCACAGTTGATGCTGCTTTTGATGTCCTCAATAGCCGCAATCCACTGGGAAAAGGACACAAAGCACCCATCACACCAACAACTAAAGAACATGTCATGGTCACTTTAAAAGAAACAGAGTCTCTCCTCAGAGGGCTCAAAATCATAGGGAAAGACAACAGTGTGGTACATTTGCATTCCACACAGAAAAGGACACCCATCTTTGGTTTCATTGCCTGCTTTAAAAGTGTGATCGGCATCTATGAAGACCTTGTAGAGCATCCAGCTGCTCTTTGTCGATATCTTCTGACTTACAAACTCAGTCAGGACCACTTGGAGCTGTTCTTCTCTGCAATCAGAGCACGTGGTGGTCACAACAACAACCCCAATGTGAGGCAGTTCAGAGGGGCATACAAGCGTCTTCTTGTAAGGCACCAGGTTAAAAAGGGCACAGGTAACTGTCTTCTTCGTGACAACACAGCCATCCTTGACTCTACACCAGCAACTGTGAACATTGCACGCAGGTTGGATGTGGTGCCTGTCGAAGCACTTGTACTTGACGATGACTCCATCAGTGATCTTCCAGATGTCAACAACCTGTCTGAGTACAAGGAAGCAGCGATTTCTTACATCACTGGTTTCATTGTCAAAAAGTTGAAGCAGAAGATTACATGTATGCCTTGCTCACAGGCATTGACATCGGATGAATCGGTGCATCCACTCTTGGCTTTGAAGGACAGAGGTGGATTACAGAAACCATCACAAGGCATCACTGCAGTTTGCCATGCAACAGAAAGATGCTTCCAGCGGATTCTTAAAGCCAATGAAGGAAAGGCTCCACGTGGAAGAGGAACTACAGCAGCCATTGTTGCCCAGGTTGTCACTGACTGCTCAGACAAAAATCTCTTCCCGCAGCTGCACAGCCACATGTTTGACATGTGTGCTGAAAGTAATCATATCCATGTTCTTGTAAAGATGGCTTCAGCGTGGTACTGCAAAATTAGATTAAATCATATAGCACGGCAGGAGACGGACCGGATGAAAGAAGGCAAAACTGTCCGCAAGAAGCTCACGAAATTAATCCATTTTTATGGAGATTAGAGAAAAGCTGTCCTCGTCATATCTTTTAGTCTGTCTGTACATTTTGTTATGTGCTTGTCAGAAGTTGTGACCATGAACATTTTTCTGATATTTGCAGACAGAACATAACATATGAAGAGCCTTCCTTTTATTGGACGTCCTTTTAAATGTTACTTAGAGCCTGCATGAACGGGGCCTAAGTATACACTGACGAAGCTCTTTATCCTTGAAGTTTGACCCCAACATACAGGATGCTACACTAAGTTGTAAATGGACTTTTAAACAGTCAGGCACTGTTTCATTTACTGTTACATATATGTTACTATCTATCCCTTAGAGTCTGCATGTACGGGACCTAAGGTGATATTATAACATTTATGTAAGTGAATACTTGATAAAGTTCAGAGTAAAAGTTACAACATGCAAAATACAAATGCAACCTTCTCAGTTTTCTGAAATATATTTGATGACAGATTTCTTGATAGGTTGATGTTACATTGAAGAAAAACATAAAATATGTTAAAACTAAAATCATTTTGATATGTTGTTGCACAGATAAGCTGTATTGTTGAATCCCAGCAGTATGGGGGTTTTGGTTTGTTTGTTCTATTTGGTTCCTAGCAGGTACTCATTTTGTCTCTGCGGTGGAGTTCCTGCCAGTTCACCCCCAGTTTCAGCTGCTGAACGTCATCAGCTTATCTGAAAGTAAGATTTGAGAGACCCTATCATCTTTGGTGATCTCACGTCTACACAACATCCTTTGTTCTAATGGTGAAATTAATTTAAGCTGATCTTTTACCTGCTGACCTCTATAACTTTATTCCTGTTCCTAATTACAAAGAAACACCTGTGCAGAGGAGGTGTTTTGAAGGTGACAGTTTCTGCTTATCAAGCAACAATTGACAGCTACAATAAAGCCTGATTCATGCTTCTCTGTCAGCTCCAACAGGGAGAGACACGCACGCACGGACGGAGACGTTTAGCTCTCATAATTCTCCGTCGCCTTGGGAGTGTTGCAAAGCAATTCCTGGACCGGACAGCAGAGGGCGGTGAGGTTCTGTGATATCCTGTCATGTATTTGTCCAAAATAGTGTGATGATATTGTGTTTTTTTTTTTTTTTACATAAGAGCCTTTTTAAGTGACAAATTTGTCTCATTCTCCTACACCTCTTCATGGGCTCGCCACCTCTAAACCCACGATTCCTGTCATTTCCGTCTACAAATAAAATGCTTGCTGTGCATCGTTTCACTCCTCCAGTCACGGGGAATAAAAACGTTCATGTTTTTAGAGTTTTTTTGCGAGATATTCTTCAAGCTTCTCCGTATCTGTTGCTAGTTATCCTCGGCTCTTTGTTTTTGAGTGCGCAATGGCGGCGCCTAAGCGTGACTCTCAGTGACGAGCCAGGTCCCAAAAATGCCCCTCCCGTGGAGAAGTGTAATCACATTTTCCACAAGGGCGGCTCCGGTGCCCGCCAGTAAAGGGTCTGTCAATTCACAGACGCCATTACGCCGTCTGTGTGGTTTCCCCTCACCCAGCCACGTCCATTTAAAGAGCATCACAGCTGGAGATAACACACACACGCAAGCACGCACACACACACGCGCGCAAGCACGCACGCATACACACACACACACACACACACACACACACACACACACACACACACAGGTTCTTTAATGACAGAGTTTAGGCCCTTCTGGCAAAATCTGACAAAGTTTTTCTTTCATGTCGTCGCTGATCGACATAATTATTTCAGTCACACAAACACTTTTAAAACCTCATTTAACTGGTAACAAGGAGAGCAGCTTTGATTTGATTTCCTGAAGGTGTTTCTGTGACATTTAAAGTAGCTTAATTTATTAAGATTTAAACAGAGGAGACAGAATAATTAGAGCAGATCTTTAGGCCCATCCCACCTCTACGTTGGTGGACCGGTTGACGTTCACCAGATAAAAACAAAACCTTTTGAACTGCACATTGCTGAATATTTTGGTGTACTTGCATGATAACGTGCATTCATTTGCATTTGATGTTGCATTTTCACTTCCAGATGAAAGAGAAACCTAAGAAAACCTAAAGTAAGATCCGTTCTAGACCATAAAACAGGATGGAAACGACAACGGCATCCTGACCAATCATCAGCTTGCGCAGTCCGTCTCATTAAACGGATGTTTAAAAAAGTGGGCTCGACTCCATGCGTACCTGCTGGGGCCCTACGCAAGGACGGATAATGGAGTTGCGTGTCTCTGCACTGACGAAGGAGAAGCATGAATCAGGCTTAAGATCAACCCTCCTATATTCATGAAACCAAAGAAGTCCAATTATCTTCTTTAAAAATCCATGTGATGTCATACTGAACAACTGTTGTATTTTATTCTAATTTTAATGATTCTGTTTCAGGTGGAAATGCTGTGTGAATCCTGTGTCCTGTGGCCCATGACCTGTGTCAGCCCGGTTCTGGATGTGGCATAGCTGAGTTCTCTGTTGCAAGGTTTTCTGGTGCTTGGGGCCGTTCCAGAGTGCACCTGGTCCTTGGAGGTGTAACACTTCACATCCCAGCACACGCACGAACACATGCTTGTTGATGTTTGTTGTTCATGATATTTGTGGTTCATGCTCTACATGTTTATAGTTGTTCATCCCACGTTTTCTTGACGACTCTTAGAAATGTTTCTTCACAGGTGCAGCTGCTGGTTGCTATTTTTATGTTGGTTTCCTAGTAGAATTAAATTTTCCTCCTAATTACTTGTTTATCCTCTATCAGCAGTCTTTATTCCAGATTGGTTCAGCATTTACATGCTGATGTGGCGATACATAACCCAAACCAATATTACTCAAGGGGAACCTCGTACACATTAACGCTCCTCTTGATAGAGCAAATCTGTTCAGCACATTCTGACAGACAGACCACCATTCTTCTGTCATGCTGCTGTACAGGACATTTTTAGTTGTTCTATTTAAAAATAAGTAGTATTACATTTAAAGAGCAATACTTTCACGTTATCATTTTCCTACACTTTGTTTACCTGTATTTTGTTGTTTTTCAATAAAGAATGACAAATTATTTAAGTTTGGTTTTTGTTGCACACAAATATCTACAAAGCTAATGTTTGCATAACAAGTATGATTGGGTTTTGAAATACGGCACTCTGTTTATTTTAGTAAGATTTTTAAACCAAGTAAAGTTAGTAAAGAACACATTTCTATTGGCTGCTAAGAAACTGTTGGGATTTAAAATGGGCCTGTTGTACAACTAACTTGTAAATGATTATTTCTCATTTTGTAGTCTTAACCAAAGAAATTCCAGTAATTGAGCAAAAACATTTATTTTTTGCACTACGTTTTATAACACAGGGCACAAAGTGTCGGCACATAAAAAAAAAACTTAATAATAAACTGGGCCCAGAGAGCTGCAGAGTGAGTGCAACATTGTGGTTTGAAGGAGGAACAGTTCAACAGTGTAATGGCTACAGATAAATTACATCATCAACACATTAGCTATAACAGTCAGGGATATGTTTATCCTGTTTGCCTGAAAATAAATCTGTCATAAAGGCTAAATTCAAAAGCAGCGAGACTCCCACCTGGAAGTCTTTCACTGCTTTTGGAGCTGGCCTTTAAGACAATCGGCAATATTAGTTAAAAATATGTCATTTCCCCTATTTGTGAAATGAACTCTGTCTGACAAAAATATCCCTGGACTGTCATGTCTGATGTGAGGATGCACAACAACGGCACCATTTAAACTAGAAATAAAAGTAGCCATTACACTGTTGACGAACCTCCGGGCCTTCTCAATTTTGGCAGGTTTTACACCTGCCCTCCATCTACGCCTTTGGGTAATGGACGACATGATGATAGTCATATGAGGGTGGAGAAGGTGAAGCCGGTGCAGGTCCTCCTTCATCATGTTGACCAGCTTCACACTGCTGACCACCCCCATGTCATTGCCGCCGCAGTGAATGATGAGGACATCAGGAGCTGCTCTTCCATGCCGGGAGTGAAAAAAGGGGAGAAGGTCTTTCCACCTCAGTCCGCCCCAACCAAACCAGGAGACACGGACGTCAGGGAGGCCAAGGTTGTGTCCGACAGTCTCTGCAGCTCTCTGGGCACCACGCCTCACGTAGCTGTCTCCAATGATACAAATGGCTATGGAGGAAAAAATAACAGGTTTGGCCTGTTTAAAGTACAAAACCATTCATGAAGTGGTCAAGACAAGTACTTGGAACTTACACTTGCTTTGTGTAGCTGACGTTGACACACAGGGGTTCATGGTGACCTTTTAACAGATCTAAGAAAAAAAATGTAATAAAAGAATGAAACTTAAAAACTCCCAGACCTCATGTCATATTTACTAATCAGCTATGGCTGATTTATTGTTTGGATCAGAGTGAGTTACACTAATTCTAATATATTTTTATTTCTATTATACATACATACTTTTTAACTGTTATTTTCACATGACTGTTATCAGGCTCTCTTGTTCTGGTTCTGATGATAATTCTGTGTCTTCCAGTAAGTTATCTTGTGCTTACTTCATCTGTATAATGTCTCTTTACTTTTGGTAAATTGTACTGAGTCCAGAATAAAGGCTAGTTGGCTGTACAAGATACAAACAAGTATTACGTTTTGGAAATATATGAAACACCGCCAGCATCTGTTAGAGCCTGTGGCGGGGTGCTGAGGGCCGGCTCCAGACCAGGAATGAGCTCTCCACGCCAGCCGGGAGTGTTTGAAACACCGCCATCCTCTCCTCTGCTGGCTGTTGTTCATTCTGTTATGGTTACCGGTGCTTGTGTTGCAATGTGAAACGCTTGGTCTCAGATTTTGTAAGAAAGATAATAAAATGTCCCCCCAAAATACGACTTAAATATATTTTCTCTTCTTCATGATACATTTAATGGCTGGTGCGACTCAGGAGTGATAGCGCCGAAAAAAACTACTGAAAACTTGCTCAAAGCAAAATGTTTTCATTACGGAAATAAATGATAAACTTACCGATTTAAAACTTTTTTAATACAGGTACTTCTCACGAACAGGCGCAGAAAACCTCCACCTAAACTCCGTGTAAGGTTCAGGTCGATGGGTGTTCCAGTTAGCTCCGGTTGGGTTGAAGCTAGGTGGCTACATCCGTTAGCTCGGCTCCCACCTCCGCTTTAGCATTGGGTTAGCCAGGGTTAGCTTCAGGTTAGCTCGTAGCTAGTTCGCCTGGGTGTCGTCACTCGAGCCCAGCCTTACAGCCCCACCCTCAGCGCCTCCTCTCTTCCCTTTTATGGAATTGTCTGGGCTGGACGGAACCTGTGACACGGTCAAAATGGCGGTGGTGGCCACCTCCCATTATAGACAACAAACGTGTTATTGAAGCCAATGGAAACCGTTTGTCCAGTATTTACAGTCTATGGTCTTGACACATGTCAACACTGGGTCTGACAGAGGGCATCCAGGAGAGAGAGCCAAGCAATACGCACCCCGAGGAGCGTCTTGCCACATGTCACCACTGGGTCTGACTGAGCGCCTCCAGGAGAGAGGCCCAAGAAAGAAGCGCCCCGAGGAGCGTCTTGCCACGTGTCAACACTGGGTCTGATTGAGGGCCTTCTGGAGAGAGGCCCAAGCAAGACGCGCCCCGAGGAGCGTCTTGCCACATGTCAACAATGGGTCTGACTGAGGGCCTCCAGGAGAGAAGCCCAAACAAGACGCGCCCCGAGGAGCGTCTTGCCACATGTCAGCACTCGGTCTGACTGAGCGCCTCCAGGAGAGAGGCCCAAGCAAGACGTGCCCCGAGGAGCGTCTTGCCACATGTCAACACTGGGTCTGACTGAGTGCCTCCAGGAGAGAGGCCCAAGCAAGACGCGCCCCGAGGAGCGTCTTGCCACATGTGAACACTGGGTCCTACTGAGCGCCTCCAGGAGAGAGGCCCAAGCAAGACGCGCCCGGAGAAGCGTCTTGCCACATGTCAGCACTCGGTCTGACTGAGCGCCTCCAGGAGAGAGGCCCAAGCAAGACGCGCCCCGAGGAGCATCTTGACACATGTCTCCTCTGGGTCTGACTGAGCGCCTCCAGGAGAGAGGCACAAGCAAGACGCGCCCCGAGGAGCGTCTTGTCACATGTCACTACTCGGTCTGACTGAGCTCCTCCAGGAGAGAGGCCCAAGCAAGACGTGCCCCGAGGAGCGTCTTGCCACATGTCAACAATGGGTCTGACTGAGGGCCTCCAGGAGAGAAGCCCAAGCAAGAAGCGCCGCGAGGAGCGTCTTGCCACATGTCAACACTGGGTCTGACTGAGCGCCTCCAGGAGAGAGGCCCAAGCAAGACACGCCCCGAGGAGCGTCTTGACACATGTGAACACTGGGTCTGACTGAAGGGCCTCCATGAGAGAAGCCCAAGCAAGACGCGCCCCGAGGAGAGTCTTGCCACATGTCAACACTGTGTCTGACAGAGGGCATTCAGGAGAGAGGCCCAAGCAATACGCGCCCCGAGGAGCGTCTTGCCACATGTCACCACTGGGTCTGACTGAGCGCCTCCAGGAGAGAGGCCCAAGCAAGAAGCGTCCCGAGGAGCGTCTTGCCACATGTCAGCACTCGGTCTGACTGAGCGCCTCCAGGAGAGAGGCCCAAGCAAGACGTGCCCCGAGGAGCGTCTTGCCACATGTCAACACTGGGTCTGACTGAGCGCCTCCAGGAAAGAGGCCCAAGAAAGACGCGCCCGGAGGAGCATCTTGCCACATGTCAGCACTCGGTCTGACTGAGCGCCTCCAGGAGAGAGGCCCAAGCAAGACGCGCCCCGAGGAGCATTTTGACACATGTCTCCTCTGGGTCTGACTGAGCGCCTCCAGGAGAGAGGCCCAAGCAAGAAGAGCCCCGAGGAGCGTCTTGCCACGTGTCAACACTGGGTCTGATTGAGGGCCTTCTGGAGAGAGGCCCAAGCAAGACGCGCCCAGAGGAGCGTCTGGCCACATGTCAACAATGGGTCTGACTGAGGGCCTCTAGGAGAGAAGCCCAAGCAAGACGCGCCCCGAGGAGCGTCTTGCCACATGTCAGCACTCGGTCTGACTGAGCGCCTCCAGGAGAGAGGCCCAAGCAAGACGTGCCCCGAGGAGCGTCTTGCCACATGTCAACACTGGGTCTGACTGAGTGCCTCCAGGAGAGAGGCCCAAGCAAGACGTGTCCTGAGGAGCGTCTTGCCACATGTGAACACTGGGTCTGACTGAGCGCCTCCAGGAGAGAGGCCCAAGCAAGACGCGCCCGGAGGAGTGTCTTGCCACATGTCAGCACTCGGTCTGACTGAGCGCCTCCAGGAGAGAGGCCCAAGCAAGACGCGCCCCGAGGAGCATCTTGACACATGTCTCCCCTGGGTCTGACTGAGCGCCTCCAGGAGAGAGGCCCAAGCAAGACGTGCCCAGAGGAGCGTCTTGCCACATGTCAACACTGGGTCTGACTGAGTGCCTCCATGAGAGAAGCCCCAGCAAGACGCGCCCCGAGGAGCATCTTGCCACATGTCAACACTGGGTCTGACTGAGAACCTCCAGGAGAGAGGCCCAAGCAAGACGCGCCCCGAGGAGCGTCTTGCCACATGTCAACACTGGGTCTGACTGAGCTTCTCCAGGAGAGAGGCCCAAGCAAGACGCGCCCCGAGGAGCGTCTTGTCACATGTCACTACTCGGTCTGACTGAGCGCCTCCAGGAGAGAGGCCCAAGCAAGACGTGCCCCGAGGAGCGTCTTGCCACATGTCAACAATGGGTCTGACTGAGGGCCTCCAGGAGAGAGGCCCAAGCAAGAAGTGCCCCGAGGAGCGTCTTGCCACATGTCAACACTGGGTCTGACTGAGCGCCTCCAGGAGAGAGGCCCAAGCAAGACACGCCCCGAGGAGCGTCTTGACACATGTCAACACTGGGTCTGACTGAGGGCCTCCATGAGAGAAGCCCAAGCAAGACGCGCCCCGAGGAGAGTCTTGCCACATGTCAACACTGGGTCTGACAGAGGGCATCCAGGAGAGAGGCCCAAGCAATACTCGCCCCGAGGAGCGTCTTGCCACATGTCACCACTGGGTCTGACTGAGCGCCTCCAGGAGAGAGGCCCAAGCAAGAAGCGACCCGAGGAGCGTCTTGCCACATGTCAGCACTCGGTCTGACTGAGCGCCTCCAGGAGAGAGGCCCAAGCAAGATGCGCCCCGAGGAGCATCTTGACACATGTCTCCTCTGGGTCTGACTGAGCGCCTCCAGGAGAGAGGCCCAAGCAAGACGTGCCCCGAGGAGCGTCTTGCCACATGTCAACACTGGGTCTGACTGAGTGCCTCCAGGAGAGAGGCCCAAGCAAGACGCGCCCCGAGGAGCGTCTTGTCACATGTCACTACTCGGTCTGACTGAGCGCCTCCAGGAGAGAGGCCCAAGCAAGACGTGCCCCGAGGAGCGTCTTGCCACATGTCAACAATGGGTCTGACTGAGCGCCTCCAGGAGAGAGGCCCAAGCAAGACACACCCCGAGGAGCGTCTTGACACATGTCAACACTGGGTCTGACTGAGCGCCTCCATGAGAGAAGCCCAAGCAAGACACGCCCCGAGGAGAGTCTTGCCACATGTCAACACTGGGTCTGACAGAGGGCATCCAGGAGAGAGGCCCAAGCAATACGCGCCCCGAGGAGCGTCTTGCCACATGTCACCACTGGGTCTGACTGAGCGCCTCCAGAAGAAAGGCCCAAGCAAGAAGCGCCCCGAGGAGCGTCTTGCCACGTGTCAACACTGGGTCTGATTGAGGGCCTTCTGGAGAGAAGCCCCAGCAAGACGCGCCCCGAGGAGCATCTTGCCACATGTCAACACTGGGTCTGACTGAGAACCTCCAGGAGAGAGGCCCAAGCAAGACGCGCCCCGAGGAGCGTCTTGCCACATGTCAGCACTCGGTCTGACAGAACGCCTCCAGGAGAGAGGCCCAAGCAAGACGCGCCCCGAGGAGCATCTTGACACATGTCTCCTCTGGGTCTGACTGAGCGCCTCCAGGAGAGAGGCCCAAGCAAGACGTGCCCCGAGGACCGTCTTGCCACATGTCAACACTGGGTCTGACTGAGTGCCTCCATGAGAGAAGCCCCAGCAAGACGCGCCCCGAGGAGCATCTTGCCACATGTCAACACTGGGTCTGACTGAGAACCTCCAGGAGAGAGGCCCAAGCAAGACGCGCCCCGAGGAGCGTCTTGCCACATGTCAACACTGGGTCTGACTGAGCGCCTCCAGGAGAGAGGCCCAAGCAAGACGCGCCCCGAGGAGCGTCTTGTCACATGTCACTACTCGGTCTGACTGAGCGCCTCCAGGAGAGAGGCCCAAGCAAGACGTGCCCCGAGGAGCGTCTTGCCACATGTCAACAATGTGTCTGACTGACGGCCTCCAGGAGAGAAGCCCAAGCAAGAAGCGCCCCGAGGAGCGTCTTGCCACATGTCAACACTGGGTCTGACTGAGCGCCTCCAGGAGAGAGGCCCAAGCAAGACACGCCCCGAGGAGCGTCTTGACACATGTCAACACTGGGTCTGACTGAGGGCCTCCATGAGAGAAGCCCAAGCAAGACGCGCCCCGAGGAGAGTCTTGCCACATGTCAACACTGGGTCTGACAGAGGGCATCCAGGAGAGAGGCCCAAGCAAGACACGCCCTGAGGAGCGTCTTGCCACATGTCACCACTGGGTCTGACTGAGCGCCTCCAGGAGAGAGGCCCAAGAAAGAAGCACCCCGAGGAGCGTCTTGCCACGTGTCAACACTGGGTCTGACTGAGTGCCTCCAGGAGAGAGGCCCAAGCAAGACGCGCCCCGAGGAGCGTCTTGCCACATGTGAACACTGGGTCTGACTGAGCACCTCCAGGAGAGAGGCCCAAGCAAGATGCGCCCGGAGGAGCGTCTTGCCACATGTCAACACTGGGTCTGACTGAGCGCCTCCAGGAGAGAGGCCCAAGCAAGACGCACCCCGAGGAGCGTCTTGTCACATGTCACTACTCGGTCTGACTGAGCGCCTCCAGGAGAGAGGCCCAAGCAAGACGTGCCCCGAGGAGCGTCTTGCCACATGTCAACAATGGGTCTGACTGAGGGCCTCCAGGAGAGAAGCCCATGCAAGAAGCGTCGCGAGGAGCGTCTTGCCACATGTTAACACTGGGTCTGACTGAGCGCCACCAGGAGAGAAGCCCAAGCAAGACACGCCCCGAGGAGCGTCTTGACACATGTCAACACTGGGTCTGACTGAGGGCCTCCATGAGAGAAGCCCAAGCAATACGCCCCCAAGGAGCGTCTTGCCACATGTCACCACTGGGTCTGACTGAGCGCCTCCAGGAGAGAGGCCCAAGCAAGAAGCGCCCCGAGGAGCGTCTTGCCACATGTCAGCACTCGGTCTGACTGAGCGCCTCCAGGAGAGAGGCCCAAGCAAGACGTGCCCCGAGGAGCATCTTGCCACATGTCAACACTGGGTCTGACTGAGCGCCTCCAGGAGAGAGGCCCAAGCAAGACGCGCCCCGAGGAGCGTCTTGCCACATGTGAACACTGGGTCTGACTGAGCGCCTCCAGGAGAGAGGCCCAAGCAAGATGCGCCCCGAGGAGCATCTTGACACATGACTCCTCTGGGTCTGACTGAGCGCCTCCAGGAGAGAGGCCCAAGCAAGACGTGCCCCGAGGAGCATCTTGCCACATGTCAACACTGGGTCTGACTGAGTGCCTCCTTGAGAGAAGCCCCAGCAAGACGCGCCCCGAGGAGCATCTTGCCACATGTCAACACTGGGTCTGACTGAGAACCTCCAGGAGAGAGGCCCAAGCAAGACGCGCCCCGAGGAGCGTCTTGCCACATGTCAACACTGGGTCTGACTGAGCGCCTCCAGGAGAGAGGCCCAAGCAAGACGCGCCCCGAGGAGCGTCTTGTCACATGTCACTACTCGGTCTGACAGAGCGCCTCCAGGAGAGAAGCCCAAGCAAGACGCGCCCCGAGGAGAGTCTTGCCACATGTCAACACTGGGTCTGACAGAGGGCATCCAGGAGAGAGGCCCAAGCAATACGCGCCCCGAGGAGCGTCTTGCCACATGTCACCACTGGGTCTGACTGAGGGCCTCCAGGAGAGAAGCCCAAGCAAGACGCGCCCCGAGGAGCTTCTTGCCACATGTCAGCACTCGGTTTGACTGAGCGCTTCCAGGAGAGAGGCCCAAGCAATACGCGCCCCGAGGAGTGTCTTGCCACATGTCAATACTGGGTCTGACTGAGCGCGTCCAGGAGAGAGGCCCAAGCAAGACGCGCCCCGAGGAGCGTCTTGCCACGTGTCAACACTGGGTCAGACTTAGCGCCTCCAGGAGAGAGGCCCAAGCAAGATGCGCCCCGAGGAGCGTCTTGCCACGTGTCACCACTGGGTCTGACTGAGCTCCTCCAGGAGAGAGGCCCAAGCAAGACGCGCCCCGAGGAGCGTCTTGCCACGTGTCACCACTGGGTCTGATTGAGCACCTCCAGGAGAGAGGCCCCAGCAAGACGCGCCCCGAGGAGCGTCTTGCCTTATGTCAGCACTTGATCTGACTGAGCGCCTCCAGGAGAGAAGACCAAGCAAGACGCGCCCCGAGGAGCGTCTTGCCACATGTCACTACTCGGTCTAATTGAGCGCCTCCAGGAGAGAGGTCCAAGCAAGACGCGCCCCGAGGAGCGTCTTGCCACATGTCACTACTCGGTCTGACTGAGCGCCTCCAGGAGAGAGGCCCAAGCAAGATGTGCCCCGAGGAGCGTCTTGCCACATGTCAACACTGGGTCTGACTGAGGGCCTCCAGGAGAGAGGCCCAAATAAGACGCGCCCCGAGGAGCGTCTTGCCACATGTCAACAATGGGTCTGACTGAGGGCCTCCAGGAGAGAAGCCCAAGCAAGACGCGCCCCGAGGAGCGTCTTGCCACATGTCAACACTGGGTCTGACTGAGGGCCTCCAGGAGAGAGGCCCAAATAAGTCGCGCCCCGAGGAGCGTCTTGCCACATGTCAACAATGGGTCTGACTGAGGGCCTCCAGGAGAGAAGCCCAAGCAAGACGCGACCCGAGGAGCGTCTTGCCACATGTCAGCACTCGGTCTGACTGAGCGCCTCCAGGAGAGAGGCCCAAGCAAGACGCGCCCCGAGGAGCGTCTTGCCACATGTCAACACTGGGTCTGACTGAGCTCCTCCAGGAGAGAGGCCCAAGCAAGACGCGCCCCGAGGAGAGTCTTGCCACATGTCAGTACTCGGTCTGACTGAGCGCCTCCAGGAGAGAGGCCCAAGCAAGACGCGCCCAAAGGAGCGTCTTGACACATTTCTCCTCTGGGTCTGACTGAGCGCCTCCAGGAGAGAAGCCCAAGCAAGACGCGCCCCGAGGAGTGTCTTGCCACATGTGAACACTGGGTCTGACTGAGCGCCTCCAGGAGAGAGGCCCAAGCAAGACGCGCCCGGAGGAGCGTCTTGCCACATGTCAGCACTCGGTCTGACTGAGCGCCTCCAGGAGAGAGGCCCAAGCAAGATGCGCCCCGAGGAGCATCTTGACACATGTCTCCTCTGGGTCTGACTGAGCGCCTCCAGGAGAGAGGCCCAAGCAAGACGTGCCCCGAGGAGCGTCTTGCCACATGTCAACAATGGGTCTGACTGAGTGCCTCCATGAGAGAAGCCCCAGCAAGACGCGCCCCGAGGAGCGTCTTGCCACATGTCAACACTGGGTCTGACTGAGCGCCTCCAGGAGAGAGGCCCAAGCAAGACGCGCCCCGAGGAGCGTCTTGTCACATGTCACTACTCGGTCTGACTGAGCGCCTCCAGGAGAGAGGCCCAAGCAAGATGTGCCCCGAGGAGCGTCTTGCCACATGTCAACACTGGGTCTGACTGAGGGCCTCCAGGAGAGAGGCCCAAATAAGACGCGCCCCGAGGAGCGTCTTGCCACATGTCAACAATGGGTCTGACTGAGGGCCTCCAGGAGAGAAGCCCAAGCAAGACGCGCCCCGAGGAGCGTCTTGCCACATGTCAACACTGGGTCTGACTGAGGGCCTCCAGGAGAGAGGCCCAAATAAGTCGCGCCCCGAGGAGCGTCTTGCCACATGTCAACACTGGGTCTGACTGAGCTCCTCCAGGAGAGAGGCCCAAGCAAGACGCGCCCCGAGGAGAGTCTTGCCACATGTCAGTACTCGGTCTGACTGAGCGCCTCCAGGAGAGAGGCCCAAGCAAGACGCGCCCAAAGGAGCGTCTTGACACATTTCTCCTCTGGGTCTGACTGAGCGCCTCCAGGAGAGAAGCCCAAGCAAGACGCGCCCCGAGGAGTGTCTTGCCACATGTGAACACTGGGTCTGACTGAGCGCCTCCAGGAGAGAGGCCCAAGCAAGACGCGCCCGGAGGAGCGTCTTGCCACATGTCAGCACTCGGTCTGACTGAGCGCCTCCAGGAGAGAGGCCCAAGCAAGATGCGCCCCGAGGAGCATCTTGACACATGTCTCCTCTGGGTCTGACTGAGCGCCTCCAGGAGAGAGGCCCAAGCAAGACGTGCCCCGAGGAGCGTCTTGCCACATGTCAACAATGGTTCTGACTGAGTGCCTCCATGAGAGAAGCCCCAGCAAGACGCGCCCCGAGGAGCGTCTTGCCACATGTCAACACTGGGTCTGACTGAGCGCCTCCAGGAGAGAGGCCCAAGCAAGACGCGCCCCGAGGAGCGTCTTGTCACATGTCACTACTCGGTCTGACTGAGCGCCTCCAGGAGAGAGGCCCAAGCAAGACGTGCCCCGAGGAGCGTCTTGCCACATGTCAACAATGGGTCTGACTGAGGGCCTACAGGAGAGAAGCCCAAGCAAGAAGCGCCCCGAGGAGCGTCTTGCCACATGTCAACACTGGGTCTGACTGAGCGCCTCCAGGAGAGAGGCCCAAGCAAGACACACCCCGAGGAGCGTCTTGACACATGTCAACACTGGGTCTGACTGAGGGCCTTCACGAGAGAAGCCCAAGCAAGACGCGCCCCGAGGAGAGTCTTGCCACATGTCAACACTGGGTCTGACAGAGGGCATCCAGGAGAGAGGCCCAAGCAATACGAGCCCCGAGGAGCGTCTTGCCACATGTCACAACTGGGTCTGACTGAGCGCCTCCAGGAGAGAGGCCCAAGCAAAACGCGCCCCGAGGAGCGTCTTGCCACATGTCAACAATGGGTCTGACTGAGGACCTCCAGGAGAGAAGCCCAAGCAAGACGCGCCCCGAGGAGCTTCTTGCCACATGTCAGCACTCGGTTTGACTGAGCGCTTCCAGGAGAGAGGCCCAAGCAATACGCGCCCCGAGGAGTGTCTTGCCACATGTCAATACTGGGTCTGACTGAGCGCCTCCAGGAGAGAGGCCCAAGCAAGACGCGCCCTGAGGAGCGTCTTGCCACGTGTCAACACTGGGTCTGAGTTAGTGCCTCCAGGAGAGAGGCCCAAGCAAGATGCGCCCCAAGGAGCGTCTTGCCACGTGTCACCACTGGGTCTGACTGAGCTCCTCCAGGAGAGAGGCCCAAGCAAGACGTGCCCCGAGGAGCGTCTTGCCACGTGTCACCACTGGGTCTGATTGAGCACCTCCAGGAGAGAGGCCCCAACAAGACGCGCACCGAGGAGCGTCTTGCCTTATGTCAGCACTCGGTCTGACTGAGCGCCTCCAGGAGAGAGGCCCAAGCAGGACGCGCCCCGAGGAGCGTCTTGCCACGTGTCACCACTGGGTCTGACTGAGCTCCTCCAGGAGAGAGGCCCAAGCAAGACGCGCCCCGAGGAGCGTCTTGCCACATGTCACTACTCGGTCTAACTGAGGGCCTCCAGGAGAGAGGTCCAAGCAAGACGCGCCCCGAGGAGCGTCTTGCCACATGTCACTACTCGGTCTGACTGAGGGCCTCCAGGAGAGAAGCCCAAGCAAGACGCGCCCCGAGGAGCGTCTTGCCACATGTCAACACTGGGTCTGACTGAGGGCCTCCAGGATTGAGGCCCAAATAAGACGCGCCCCGAGGAGCGTCTTGCCACTTGTCAACAATGGGTCTGACTGAGGGCCTCCAGGAGAGAAGCCCAAGCACGACGCGCCCCGAGGAGCGTCTTGCCACATGTCAACACTGGGTCTGACAGAGGGCATCCAGGAGAGAGGCCCAAGCAATACGCGCCCCGAGGAGCGTCTTGCCACATGTCACCACTGGGTCTGACTGAGCGCCTCCAGAAGAGAGGCCCAAGCAAGAAGCGCCCCGAGGAGCGTCTTGCCACGTGTCAACACTGGGTCTGATTGAGGGCCTTTTGGAGAGAAGCCCCAGCAAGACGCGCCCCGAGGAGCATCTTGCCACATGTCAACACAGGGTCTGACTGAGAACCTCCAGGAGAGAGACCCAAGCAAGACGCGCCCCGAGGAGCGTCTTGCCACATGTCAGCACTCGGTCTAACTGAGCGCCTCCAGGAGAGAGGCCCAAGCAAGACGCGCCCCGAGGAGCATCTTGACACATGTCTCCTCTGGGTCTGACTGAGCGCCTCCAGGAGAGAGGCCCAAGCAAGACGTGCCCCGAGGAGCGTCTTGCCACATGTCAACACTGGGTCTGACTGAGTGCCTCCATGAGAGAAGCCCCAGCAAGAGGCGCCCCGAGGAGCATCTTGCCACATGTCAACACTGGGTCTGACTGAGAACCTCCAGGAGAGAGGCCCAAGCAAGACGCGCCCCGAGGAGCGTCTTGCCACATGTCAACACTGGGTCTGACTGAGCGCCTCCAGGAGAGAGGCCCAAGCAAGACGCGCCCCGAGGAGCGTCTTGTCACATGTCACTACTCGGTCTGACTGAGCGCCTCCAGGAGAGAGGCCCAAGCAAGACGTGCCCCGAGGAGCGTCTTGCCACATGTCAACAATGGGTCTGACTGACGGCCTCCAGGAGAGAAGCCCAAGCAAGAAGCGCCCGGAGGAGCGTCTTGCCACATGTCAACACTGGGTCTGACTGAGCGCCTCCAGGAGAGAGGCCCAAGCAAGACACGCCCCGAGGAGCGTCTTGACACATGTCAACACTGGGTCTGACTGAGGGCCTCCATGAGAGAAGCCGAAGCAAGACGTGCCCCGAGGAGAGTCTTGCCACATGTCAACACTGGGTCTGACAGAGGGCATCCAGGAGAGAGGCCCAAGCAATACGCCCCCCGAGGAGCGTCTTGCCACATGTCACCACTGGGTCTGACTGAGTGCCTCCAGGAGAGAGGCCCAAGAAAGAAGCGCCCCGAGGAGCGTCTTGCCACGTGTCAACACTGGGTCTGACTGAGTGCCTCCAGGAGAGAGGCCCAAGCAAGACGCGTCCCAAGGAGCGTCTTGCCACATGTGAACACTGGGTCTGACTGAGCGCTTCCAGGAGAGAGGCCCAAGCAAGACGCGCCCGGAGGAGCGTCTTGCCACATGTCAGCACTCGGTCTGACTGAGCGCCTCCAGGAGAGAGGCCCAAGCAAGACGCGCCCCGAGGAGCATCTTGACACATGTCTCCTCTGGGTCTGACTGAGCACCTCCAGGAGAGAGGCCCAAGCAAGACGTGCCCCGAGGAGCGTCTTGCCACATGTCAACACTGGGTCTGACTGAGTGCCTCCATGAGAGAAGCCCCAGCAAGACGCGCCCGGAGGAGCATCTTGCCACATGTCAACACTGGGTCTGACTGAGAACCTCCAGGAGAGAGGCCCAAGCAAGACGCGCCCCGAGGAGCGTCTTGCCACATGTCAACACTGGGTCTGACTGAGCGCCTCCAGGAGAGAGGTCCAAGCAAGACGCGCCCCGAGGAGCGTCTTGCCACATGTCACTACTCGGTCTGACTGAGCGCCTCCAGGAGAGAGGCCCAAGCAAGATGTGCCCCGAGGAGCGTCTTGCCACATGTCAACAATGGGTCTGACTGAGGGCCTCCAGGAGAGAAGCCCAAGCAAGACGCGCCCCGAGGAGCGTCTTGCAACATGTCAACACTGGGTCTGACTGAGGGCCTCCAGGAGAGAGGTCCAAATAAGACGCGCCCCGAGGAGCGTCTTGCCACATGTCAACACTGGGTCTGACTGAGGGCCTCCAGGAGAGAGGCCCAAATAAGACGCGCCCCGAGGAGCGTCTTGCCACATGTCAACAATGGGTCTAACTGAGGGCCTCCAGGAGAGAAGCCCAAGCAAGACGCGCCCCGAGGAGCGTCTTGCCACATGTCAGCACTCGGTCTGACTGAGCGCCTCCAGGAGAGAGGCCCAAGCAAGACCCGCCCCGAGGAGCGTCTTGCCACATGTCAACACTGGGTCTGACTGAGCTCCTCCAGGAGAGAGGCCCAAGCAAGACGCGCCCCGAGGAGAGTCTTGCCACATGTCAGCACTCGGTCTGACTGAGCGCCTCCAGGAGAGAGGCCCAAGCAAGACGCGCCCCGAGGAGCGTCTTGACACATTTCTCCTCTGGGTCTGACTGAGCGCCTCCAGGAGAGAGGCCCAAGCAAGACGCGCCCCGAGGAGTGTCTTGCCACATGTGAACACTGGGTCTGACTGAGCGCCTCCAGGAGAGAGGCCCAAGCAAGACGCGCCCGAGGAGCGTCTTGCCACATGTCAACACTGGGTCTGACTGAGCGCCTCCAGGAGAGAGGCCCAAGCAAGACGCGCCCCGAGGAGCGTCTTGTCACATGTCACTACTCGGTCTGACTGAGCGCCTCCAGGAGAGAGGCCCAAGCAAGACGTGCCCCGGGAGCGTCTTGCCACATGTCAACAATGGGTCTGACTGAGGGCCTCCAGGAGAGAAGCCCAAGCAAGAAGCGCCCCGAGGAGCGTCTTGCCACATGTCAACACTGGGTCTGACTGAGCGCCTCCAGGAGAGAGGCCCAAGCAAGACACACCCCGAGGAGCGTCTTGACACATGTCAACACTGGGTCTGACTGAGGGCCTCCATGAGAGAAGCCCAAGCAAGACGCGCCCCGAGGAGAGTCTTGCCACATGTCAACACTGGGTCTGACAGAGGGCATCCAGGAGAGAGGCCCAAGCAAAACGCGCCCCGAGGAGCGTCTTGCCACATGTCACCACTGGGTCTGACTGAGCGCCTCCAGGAGAGAGGCCCAAGCAAGACGCGCCCCGAGGAGCGTCTTGCCACATGTCAACAATGGGTCTGACTGAGGGCCTCCAGGAGAGAAGCCCAAGCAAGACGCGCCCCGAGGAGCTTCTTGCCACATGTCAGCACTCGGTTTGACTGAGCGCTTCCAGGAGAGAGGCCCAAGCAATACGCGCCCCGAGGAGTGTCTTGCCACATGTCAATACTGGGTCTGACTGAGCGCCTCCAGGAGAGAGGCCCAAGCAAGACGCGCCCTGAGGAGCGTCTTGCCACGTGTCAACACTGGGTCTGACTTAGCGCCTCCAGGAGAGAGGCCGAAGCAAGACGCGCCCCGAGGAGCGTCTTGTCACATGTCACTACTCGGTCTGACTGAGCGCCTCCAGGAGAGAGGCCCAAGCAAGACGTGCCCCGAGGAGCGTCTTGCCACATGTCAACAATGGGTCTGACTGACGGCCTCCAGGAGAGAAGCCCAAGCAAGAAGCGCCCCGAGGAGCGTCTTGCCACATGTCAACACTGGGTCTGAGTGAGCGCCTCCAGGAGAGAGGCCCAAGCAAGACACGCCCCGAGGAGCGTCTTGACACATGTCAACACTGGGTCTGACTGAGGGCGTCCATGAGAGAAGCCCAAGCAAGACGCGCCCCGAGGAGAGTCTTGCCACATGTCAACACTGGGTCTGACAGAGGGCATCCAGGAGAGAGGCCCAAGCAATACGCGCCCCGAGGAGCGTCTTGCCACATGTCACCACTTGGTCTGACTGAGCGCCTCCAGGAGAGAGGCCCAAGAAAGAAGCGCCCCGAGGAGCGTCTTGCCACGTGTCAACACTGGGTCTGACTGAGTGCCTCCAGGAGAGAGGCCCAAGCAAGACGCGCCCCGAGGAGCGTCTTGCCACATGTGAACACTGGGTCTGACTGAGCGCCTCCAGGAGAGAGGCCCAAGCAAGACGCGCCCGGAGGAGCGTCTTGCCACATGTCAGCACTCGGTCTGACTGAGCGCCTCCAGGAGAGAGGCCCAAGCAAGACGCACCCCGAGGAGCATCTTGACACATGTCTCCTCTGGGTCTGACTGAGCGCCTCCAGGAGAGAGGCCCAAGCAAGACGTGCCCCGAGGAGCATCTTGCCACATGTCAACACTGGGTCTGACTGAGTGCCTCCATGAGAGAAGCCCCAGCAAGACGCGCCCCGAGGAGCATCTTGCCACATGTCAACACTGGGTCTGACTGAGAACCTCCAGGAGAGAGGCCCAAGCAAGACGCGCCCCGAGGAGCGTCTTGCCACATGTCAACACTGGGTGTGACTGAGCGCCTCCAGGAGAGAGGCCCAAGCAAGACGCGCCCCGAGGAGCTTCTTGTCACATGTCACTACTCGGTCTGACTGAGCGCCTCCAGGAGAGAGGCCCAAGCAAGACTCGCCCCGAGGAGCGTCTTGCCACATGTCAACAATGAGTCTGACTGAGGGCCTCCAGGAGAGAAGCCCATGCAAGAAGCGTCGCGAGGAGGGTCTTGCCACATGTCAACACTGGGTCTGACTGAGCGCCTCCAGGAGAGAGGCCCAAGCAAGAAGCGCCTCGAGGAGCATCTTGCCACATGTCAGCACTCGGTCTGACTGAGCGCCTCCAGGAGAGAGGCCCAAGCAAGACGTGCCCCGAGGAGCATCTTGCCACATGTCAACACTGGGTCTGACTGAGCGCCTCCAGGAGAGAGGCCCAAGCAAGACGCGCCCCGAGGAGCGTCTTGCCACATGTGAACACTGGGTCTGACTGAGCGCCTCCAGGAGAGAAGCCCAAGCAAGACGCGCCCCGAGGAGCTTCTTGCCACATGTCAGCACTCGGTTTGACTGAGCGCTTCCAGGAGAGAGGCCCAAGCAATACGCGCCCCGAGGAGTGTCTTGCCACATGTCAATACTGGGTCTGACTGAGCGCCTCCAGGAGAGAGGCCCAAGCAAGATGCGCCCCGAGGAGCGTCTTGCCACGTGTCACCACTGGGTCTGACTGAGCTCCTCCAGGAGAGAGGCCCAAGCAAGACGCGCCCCGAGGAGCGTCTTGCCACGTGTCACCACTGGGTCTGATTGAGCACCTCCAGCAGAGAGGCCCCAGCAAGACGCGCAACGAGGAGCGTCTTGCCTTATGTCAGCACTCGGTCTGACTGAGCGCCTCCAGGAGAGAGGCCCAAGCAAGACGCGCCCCGAGGAGCGTCTTGCCACGTGTCACCACTGGGTCTGACTGAGCTCCTCCAGGAGAGAGGCCCAAGCAAGACGCGCCCCGAGGAGCGTCTTGCCACATGTCACTACTCGGTCTAACTGAGCGCCTCCAGGAGAGAGGTCCAAGCAATACGCGCCCCGAGGAGCGTCTTGCCACATGTCACTACTCGGTCTGACTGAGGGCCTCCAGGAGAGAAGCCCAAGCAAGACGCGCCCCGAGGAGCGTCTTGCCACATGTCAACACTGGGTCTGACTGAGGGCCTCCAGGAGAGAGGCCCAAATAAAACGCGCCCCGAGGAGCATCTTGCCACATGTCAACAATGGGTCTGACTGAGGGCCTCCAGGAGAGAAGCCCAAGCAAGACGCGCCCCGAGGAGCGTCTTGCCACATGTCAGCACTCGGTCTGACTGAGCGCCTCCAGGAGAGAGGCCCAAGCAAGACGCGCCCCGAGGAGCGTCTTGCCACATGTCAACACTGGGTCTGACTGAGCTCCTCCAGGAGAGAGGCCCAAGCAAGAAGCGCCCCGAGGAGCGTCTTGACACATTTCTCCTCAGGGTCTGACTGAGCGCTTCCAGGAGAGAGGCCCGAGGAGCGTCTTGACACATGTCACCTCTGGGTCTGACTGAGCGCCTCCAGGAGAGAGGCCCAAGCAAGACGCGCCCCGAGGAGCGTCTTGTCACATGTCAACACTGGGTCTGACTGAGCGCCTCCAGGAGGGAGGCCCAAGCAAGAAACGCCCGAGGAGCGTCTTGACACATGTCAACACTGGGTCTGACTGAGTGCCTCCATGAGAGAAGCCCCAGCAAGACGCGCCCCAAGGAGCGTCTTGTCACATGTCACTACTCGGTCTGACTGAGCGCCTCCAGGAGAGAGGCCCAAGCAAGACGTGCCCCGGGGAGCGTCTTGCCACATGTCAACAATGGGTCTGACTGAGGGCCTCCAGGAGAGAAGCCCAAGCAAGAAGCGCCCCGAGTGGCGTCTTGCCACATGTCATCACTGGGTCTGACTGAGCGCCTCCAGGACAGAGGCCCAAGCAAGACACGCCCCAAGGAGCGTCTTGACACATGTTAACACTGGGTCTGACTGAGGGCCTCCATGTGAGAAGCCCAAGCAAGACGCGCCCCGAGGAGAGTCTTGCCACATGTCAACACTGGGTCTGACAGAGGGCATCCAGGAGAGAGGCCCAAGCAATACGCTGCCCCGAGGAGCGTCTTGCCACATGTCAACAATGGGTCTGACTGAGGGCCTCCAGTAGAGAAGCCCAAGGAAGACGCGCCCCGAGGAGCTTCTTGCCACATGTCAGCACTCGGTCTGACTGAGCGCCTCCAGGAGAGAGGCCAAAGCAAGATGCGCCCCGAGGAGCGTCTTGACACATGTCAACGCTGGGTCTGACTGAGCGCCTCCAGGAGAGAGGCCCAAGCAAGACGCGCCCCGAGGAGCGTCTTGTCACATGTCAACACTGGGTCTGACTGAGCGCCTCCAGGAGGAAGGCCCAAGCAAGAAACGCCCGAGGAGCGTCTTGACACATGTCAACACTGGGTCTGACTGAGTGCCTCCATGAGAGAAGCCCCAGCAAGACGCGCCCCAAGGAGCGTCTTGTCACATGTCACTACTCGGTCTGACTGAGCGCCTCCAGGAGAGAGGCCCAAGCAAGACGTGCCCCGGGGAGCGTCTTGCCACATGTCAACAATGGGTCTGACTGAGGGCCTCCAGGAGAGAAGCCCAAGCAAGAAGCGCCCCGAGTGGCGTCTTGCCACATGTCATCACTGGGTCTGACTGAGCGCCTCCAGGACAGAGGCCCAAGCAAGACACGCCCCAAGGAGCGTCTTGACACATGTTAACACTGGGTCTGACTGAGGGCCTCCATGTGAGAAGCCCAAGCAAGACGCGCCCCGAGGAGAGTCTTGCCACATGTCAACACTGGGTCTGACAGAGGGCATCCAGGAGAGAGGCCCCAGCAATACGCTGCCCCGAGGAGCGTCTTGCCACATGTCAACAATGGGTCTGACTGAGGGCCTCCAGTAGAGAAGCCCAAGGAAGACGCGCCCCGAGGAGCTTCTTGCCACATGTCAGCACTCGGTCTGACTGAGCGCCTCCAGGAGAGAGGCCAAAGCAAGATGCGCCCCGAGGAGCGTCTTGACACATGTCAACGCTGGGTCTGACAGAGGGCCTCCATGAGAGAGGCCCAAGCAAGACGCGCCCCGAGGAGCGTCTTGCAACGTGTCACCACTGGGTCTGATGGAGCACCTCCAGCAGAGAGTCCCCAGCAAGACGCGCCGCGAGGAGCATCTTGCCTTATGTCAGCACTCGGTCTGACTGAGCGCCTCCAGGAGAGAGGCCCAAGCAAGACGCGCCCCGAGGAGCGTCTTGCCACATGTCAACACTGGGTCTGACTGAGCGCCTCCAGGAGAGAGGTCCAAGCAAGACACGCCCCGAGGAGCGTCTTGCCACATGTCACTACTCGGTCTGACTGAGCGCCTCCAGGAGGGAGGTCCAAGCAAGACGCGCCCCGAGGAGCGTCTTGCCACATGCCACTACTCGGTCTGACTGAGCGCCTCCAGGAGAGAGGCCCAAGCAAGACGTGCCCAGAGGAGCATCTTGCCACATGTCAACACTGGGTCTGACTGAGGGCCCCCAGGAGAGAGGCCCAAATAAGACGCGCCCCGAGGAGCGTCTTGCCACATGTCAACACTGGGTCTGACTGAGGGCCTCCAGGAGAGAAGCCCAAGCAAGATGCGCCCCGAGGAGCGTCTTGCCACATGTCAGCACTCGGTCTGACTGAGCGCCTCCAGGAGAGAGGCCCAAGCAAGACGCGCCCCGAGGAGCGTCTTGCCACATGTCAACACTGGGTCTGACTGAGCGCCTCCAGGAGAGAGGCCCAAGCAAGACGCGCCCCGAGGAGCGTCTTGCCACATGTGAACACTGGGTCTGACTGAGCGCCTCCAGGAGAGAGGCCCAAGCAAGACGCGCCCCGAGGAGCGTCTTGTCACATGTCACTTCTCGGTCTGACTGAGCGCCTCCAGGAGAGAGGCCCAATCAAGACGTGCCCCGAGGAGCGTCTTGCCACATGTCAACAATGGGTCTGACTGAGGGCCTCCAGGAGAGAAGCCCAAGCAAGAAGCGCCGCGAGGAGCGTCTTGCCACATGTCAACACTGGGTCTGACTGAGCGCCTCCAGGAGAGAGGCCCAAGCAAGACACGCCCCGAGGAGCGTCTTGACACATGTCAACACTGGGTCTGACTGAGGGCCTCCATGAGAGAAGCCCAAGCAAGACGGGCCCCGAGGAGAGTATTGCCACATGTCAACACTGGGTCTGACAGAGGGCATCCAGGAGAGAGGCCCAAGCAATACGCGCCCCGAGGAGCGTCTTGCCACATGTCACCAATGGGTCTGACTGAGCGCCTCCAGGAGAGAGGCCCAAGCAAGAAGCGCCCCGAGGAGCGTCTTGCCACATGTCAGCACTCGGTCTGACTGAGCGCCTCCAGGAGAGAGGCCCAAGCAAGACGTGCCCCGAGAAGCGTCTTGCCACATGTCAACACTGGATCTGACTGAGCGCCACCAGGAGAGAGGCCCAAGCAAGACGCGCCCCGAGGAGCGTCTTGCCAAATGTGAACACTGGGTCTGACTGAGCGCCTCCAGAAGAGAGGCCCAAGCAAGAAGCGCCCGGAGGAGCGTCTTGCCACATGTCAGCACTCGGTCTGACTGAGCGCCTCCAGGAGAGAGGCCCAAGCAAGATGCGCCCCGAGGAGCATCTTGACACATGTCTCCTCTGGGTCTGACTGAGCGCCTCCAGGAGAGAGGCCCAAGCAAGACGTGCCCCGAGGAGCGTCTTGCCACATGTCAACACTGGGTCTGACTGAGTGCCTCCATGAGAGAAGCCCCAGCAAGACGCGCCCCGAGGAGCATCTTGCCACATGTCAACACTGGGTCTGACTGAGAACCTCCAGGAGAGAGGCCCAAGCAAGACGCGCCCCGAGGAGCGTCTTGCCACATGTCAACACTGGGTCTGACTGAGCGCCTCCAGGAGAGAGGCCCAAGCAAGACGCGCCCCGAGGAGCGTCTTGTCACATGTCAACACTGGGTCTGACTGAGCGCCTCCAGGAGCGAGGCCCAAGCAAGAAACGCCCGAGGAGCGTCTTGACACATGTCAACACTGGGTCTGACTGAGCGCCTACAGGAGAGAGGTCCAAGCAACACGCGCCCCGAGGAACGTCTTGCCACATGTCAACACTGGGTCTGACTGAGTGCCTCCATGAGAGAAGCCCCAGCAAGACGCGCCCCGAGGAGCGTCTTGTCACATGTCACTACTCGGTCTGACTGAGCGTCTCCAGGAGAGAGGCCCAAGCAAGACGTGCCCCGAGGAGCGTCTTGCCACATGTCAACAATGGGTCTGACTGAGGGCCTCTAGGAGAGAAGCCCAAGCAAGAAGCGCCCCGAGGAGCGTCTTGCCACATGTCATCACTGGGTCTGACTGAGCGCCTCCAGGAGAGAGGCCCAAGCAAGACACGCCCCGAGGAGCATCTTGACACATGTTAACACTGGGTGTGACTGAGGGCCTCCATGTGAGAAGCCCAAGCAAGACGCGCCCCGAGGAGAGTCTTACCACATGTCAACACTGGGTCTGACAGAGGGCATCCAGGAGAGAGGCCCAAGCAATACGAGCCCCGAGGAGCGTCTTGCCACATGTCAACAATGGGTCTGACTGAGGGCCTCCAGGAGAGAAGCCCAAGGAAGACGCGCCCCGAGGAGCTTCTTGCCACATGTCAGCACTCGGTCTGACTGAGCGCCTCCAGGAGAGAGGCCAAAGCAAGATGCAGAAAATACAACCAGTACTACAGTGTCGCGGTCTAACGTTATGTTGGTGTCTCGCATCGACCGTCGACGGCCGTTTGCCAGCGGCTGAAAATGGCACAGTTGACGAAATGAAAACGCCGACCGTCGATAGTGCACTCTCGCAAGTTCCAACCGCACCATCTCAGGAGACAGACCACAGATTCATATTAGCGGAGGGTAGATAGAAAATGCGCAAACCGCCACAACCGTCCATATACATACTATACGAGTTCAACATAGAGTGGAGTAAGAAGTTACTACCGATTGTATTTCCAACGTGCAAGCAGCTGGTGTGTGACGCTTTACTTGAGTATCACAGAAGTTGCGATGTCCTGTGTTCCACAAGCGCATGGAAACAAGTGAACGAACTTCTACGGACCGTACTGTTGGGGTTTGAGCGAGCTTTAAAATCAATACACGCTAGACACGCGGACTTTGCCGCATTACTGGACACGCATATCGCCACAACAAAACCGGGTCAAGTGTTCGGGGCGTCACCGCGCTCGACTATACACGTCTTGGCCTACCACGAGTACATGAGCCCACAAGATCCTAAGCGAGGTCGAAGCCGTTGTGTCTACCCAACGCAAATTCAGCACAGCCGTGCGCGCTAAGACAAGTCCCTCTAGACTGCTGGAAACTTTGGAAACGTGGAAGGCTGGCGTGTACGCGCTTTCTACACATCTCAATGGTATGATCTTGATACTCTCGGCCGCACAACAACTAATGGTCATGTGTTCGGAAGGTCTGATCAGGTCTGACATGACCGGTTGTCAATCGACGTCGAGCGTGCACTCACACACGGATATCCTGGCGTACGGTAAAGCGACGGCGACCTCTACGCTCACGTTGATCGCCGATGTGTCGAAGGGCAATCGAGTGTGTTGGCTGATGAAAGCTATGGTGACCGACGGTCGCGTCGACTACAATGTGCCTCATTGCGACTGGAGAGGCGTATGTGATCCTTTGCAAATCGACAACACCACCGCGGTCGAGTGCGAAGTCACGGTCGGCGGCGTGTTGTCCTTACTGTGCCCCATACAATGTGACGGTCCGTGTCACGGACCGGTGTGTTACGACCCGACTAACGAAACATACCAGGTGATAACATTGCATCCGCCCATTACAGCGGAGCGAGCGTTTCGCCACACTCCCAAACCAAGGTTAATAGTTGTAGCGCACGCCCTTTCGGACCTCGGTGCACGCGAAACACTGGCGTACGCTCACAACATCACGCTCGAGACAGCTCAAGCGTTACGCGAAACAAAGGACGTGATCAAATCCATAGAGAATATACGGTCTTTAGCGTATGCGTATATAAAGAAGGTCGATGACATTTGCAGACCCGGCGGCGTGGGCACCACAGTAGAACAACAAGGTGCTCTCAAGCGCACACAGATACTGGCCGCATTATCACTCGTGATGTCTATCCTGACATGCCCGTTTCTGATATCTATGTATATTAAATTATGACAAGAGCTACTTTAGGTGGTTACGATTACACTCTGACCACGTGCCTTAGTTTCTGCTAGTGACCTATAAATACATTTGCCCACTTGCTCTCACTGCCATTAAAGCGGCTGCACCGACACGTACAACACCCAAGAAAAAAAATGATCTCGCTGTCTGTACTGGGTGTACTCTCAGTAGTCGCAGTTGCTCAGGCCATGGTGGTACGCTCACATAACGCCTCTGAGATACGTCCCATCACACCATCTCCTAGACTACTCGCGAAGGAGTATTCAACACCCCCTTTGTACGAAGACAACCATTACAACGAGCACAGCACAACGCTTGCCGCACGCGAAGACAACATGCAGGAGACAACGCTACCACCTGTCGTGAGAACAACGGATTCGAGTGACAACGATCGCGACTATGACGAGCACATTACAACACCCTCTGTGCACGAACACCAGGTGCAGGAGACAACGCTACCACCTGTCGTGAGAAACAAGAGTTTGGTTAACAATGATCATCGTCGTGTCCCATTGTAAACGGGCGCGCCATCGCACACATCGTACATGTGTGTTAACCCACCTGTATGCGACAGACTTTGTGTGTTGCATGACATCGAGATGGATTGACGTCTGTGTCAATACAGGACTCTCTATAAGCTGGGAGCTGGACGCTAACGACCCGTGCATGCGCCACACAAAAGGTAACTCGACTAACTACAAAACGCATATTGTGATGTAGAAAGTTGGCTCGACAGTTTGAATCACCTGCAGCTGCGGTTTACTCACGAAGTGAATCGCACGCTTGTTAGAAGTACATTCGGAGCACTTAAAAAATACATCGCTCTCATCGAGTTCCGTCTCAGCGTTCACCGGCTGATGGGCAAGAGCGTGACATGGGATCGCCAGGAACTTACTTAAGGACTATCATCTCATTTGGCATTTACTCACGGACCCAAGAAACCAGTTCCGAAAAATGGTCGAGAATTATAACTTGTCTAATAGCAACTGGAAGATATGTTGCGTCATAAGCCTCTGATGGTTCACAAGGTGCACGGTCCACTCAAAATCCTAATGCTGTATTTGTAGTACATACACTAAGTCTTCTCTGTTGATGTCAGACTAGAGTTTTATTAGAGTTTTACTTTGCAACAATGGGATTCAAGCAATTGATGTGTATATTTTTAATAGTGCACAATGCTACTATTCCTAGGCTGAATGTATGACATGGCTCTTATGTATCATTATGTATCGTTTCCATTAAGTACTAATTTAAATAAAGTCCCTCTGTCCTCAGTGCTAGGTTGTGGGTTTAATACACATTATTATGATCAACCTGTTGAATAGTATAATAACAATATTCCTGTAAAAGTCATTTAGTAATGAAAAACCTCAGTTCTGTGAAAGAACATCATGTCTCTGATGTGTACACTGCAGGCCTGACCGGGGTTTGCACGCAAGGGCCTGTGTGTGTGTGTGTGTGTGTGTGTGTGTGTGTGTGTGTGTGTGTGTGTGTGTGTGTATGTGTGTGTGAAACAAATAAAGATAAATATAGCTAGTGCGGCCACGAGCGGTCGTGCAGGGTAGAGGCTGCGCGAAAACGCCTCTAATAACAAGCGCGTGCCCACGCCCGATCCGTGGAAGCACGTAGAACTAGCAAACGTACTAGCAGAAATCAACGATCGCACACGGGTCATTGAGTGTGTACAGGGTTCGTCTGCGTGTGTGGCATTGGGCAATCTAGCAGCAACCGAGTGGCCTGAAGGCAGAACCGGCCAACCCGTCGCCCTCACCATCGTTGCGCTTCGAGATGAACTATTGCTAAAGATGATCGTCCTCATCAACCACGGCGCTACCAGAGTAGCTCGTAACGAAGACCCTCTCCGCGACCTCGCGGCCAGTGTGCGCAGTGTACAGCAAATGACAAACGATGTTGCGAGCGATATATTGGAAAAACTTTGCACTGACGCGACGGTCACCACTGCAGGTTGTGTGAGTCTCGCGCAAAGTGCCATATCAAACGTGCGCAAGCTAGTGACAAGCAACTTCACCAGATCCGTAGATTCTGCATACGCTCGGATACAAATGAAAGTATTGAGAGATAACACCGACACGAGTTGCGCGACGGCGCTGGCTGCAGTCGCTACAACACTGGATTTATTAATCAACGTAATTGTGATCGTAATGACGTATCGAGTGTGCACCAGAAACTACAACCAGTACTACAGAAAACTGGCATGAGGGTCACGGTCTAACGTTATGTTGGTGTCTCGCATCGACCGTCGACGGCCGTTTGCCAGCGGCTGAAAATGGAACAGTTGACGAAATGGAAAAGCCGACCGTCGATAGTGCACTCTCGCAAGTTCCAACCGCACCATCTCAGGAGACAGACCACAGAGTCATATTAGCGGAGGGTAGATAGAAAATGCGCAAATCGCCGCAACCGCCCATATACATACTATACGAGTTCAACATAGAGTAGAGTAAGAAGTTACTACCGATTGTATTTCCAACGTGCAAGCAGCTGGTGTGTGACGCTTTACTTGAGTATCACAGAGGTTGCGATGTCCTGTGTTCCACGAGCGCATGGAAACAAGTGAACGAACTTCTACGGACCGTACTGTTGGGGTATGAGCGAGCTGTAAAATCAATACACGCTAGACACGCGGACTTTGCCGCATTACTGGACACGCATATCGCCACAACAAAACCGGGTCAAGTGTTCGGGGCGTCACCGCGCTCGACTATACACGTCTTGGCCTACCACGAGTACATGAGCCCACAAGATCCTAAGCGAGGTCGAAGCCGTTGTGTCTACCCAACGCAAATTCAGCACAGCCGTGCACGCTAAGACAAGTCCCTCTAGACTGCTGGAAACTTTGGAAACGTGGAAGGCTGGCGTGTACGCGCTTTCTACACATCTCAATGGTATGATCGTGATACTCTCGGCCGCACAACAACTAATGGTCATGTGTTCGGAAGGTCTGATCAGGTCTGACATGACCGGTTGTCAATCGACGTCGAGCGTGCACTCACACACGGATATCCTGGCGTACGGTAAAGTGACGGCGACCTCTACGCTCACGTTGATCGCCGATGTGTCGAAGGGCAATCGAGTGTGTTGGCTGATGAAAGCTATGGTGACCGACGGTCGCGTCGACTACAATGTGCCTCATTGCGACTGGAGAGGCGTATGTGATCCTTTGCAAATCGACAACACCACCGCGGTCGAGTGCGAAGTCACGGTCGGCGGCGTGTTGTCCTTACTGTGCCCCATACAATGTGACGGTCCGTGTCACGGACCGGTGTGTTACGACCCGACTAACGAAACGTACCAGGTGATAACATTGCATCCGCCCATTACAGCGGAGCGAGCGTTTCGCCACACTCCCAAACCAAGGTTAATAGTTGTAGCGCACGCCCTTTCGGACCTCGGTGCACGCGAAACACTGGCGTACGCTCACAACATCACGCTCGAGACAGCTCAAGCGTTACGCGAAACAAAGGACGTGATCAAATCCATAGAGAATATACGGTCTTTAGCGTATGCGTATATAAAGAAGGTCGATGACATTTGCAGACCCGGCGGCGTGGGCACCACAGTAGAACAACAAGGTGCTCTCAAGCGCACACAGATACTGGCCGCATTATCACTCGTGATGTCTATCCTGACATGCCCGTTTCTGATTTCTATGTATATTAAATTATGACAAGAGCTACTTTAGGTGGTTACGATTACACTCTGACCACGTGCCTTAGTTTCTGCTAGTGACCTATAAATACATTTGCCCACTTGCTCTCACTGCCATTAAAGCGGCTGCACCGACACGTACAACACCCAAGAAAAAAAATGATCTCGCTGTCTGTACTGGGTGTACTCTCAGTAGTCGCAGTTGCTCAGGCCATGGTGGTACGCTCACATAACGCCTCTGAGATACGTCCCATCACACCATCTCCTAGACTACTCGCGAAGGAGTATTCAACACCCCCTTTGTACGAAGACAACCATTACAACGAGCACAGCACAACGCTTGCCGCACGTGAAGACAACATGCAGGAGACAACGCTACCACCTGTCGTGAGAACAACGGATTCGAGTGACAACGATCGCGACTATGACGAGCACATTACAACACCCTCTGTGCACGAAGACCAGGTGCAGGAGACAACGCTACCACCTGTCGTGAGAAACAAGAGTTTGGTTAACAATGATCATCGTCGTGTCCCATTGTAAACGGGCGCGCCATCGCACACATCGTACATGTGTGTTAACCCACCTGTATGCGACAGACTTTGTGTGTTGCATGACATCGAGATGGATTGACGTCTGTGTCAATACAGGACTCTCTATCAGCTGGGAGCTGGACGCTAACGACCCGTGCATGCGCCACACAAAAGGTAACTCGACTAACTACAAAACGCATATTGTGATGTAGAAAGTTGGCTCGACAGTTTGAATCACCTGCAGCTGCGGTTTACTCACGAAGTGAATCGCACGCTTGTTAGAAGTACATTCGGAGCACTTAAAAAATACATCGCTCTCATCGAGTTCCGTCTCAGCGTTCACCGGCTGATGGGCAAGAGCGTGACATGGGATCGCCAGGAACTTACTTAAGGACTATCATCTCATTTGGCATTTACTCACGGACCCAAGAAACCAGTTCCGAAAAATGGTCGAGAATTATAACTTGTCTAATAGCAACTGGAAGATATGTTGCGTCATAAGCCTCTGATGGTTCACAAGGTGCACGGTCCACTCGAAATCCTAATGCTGTATTTGTAGTACATACACTAAGTCTTCTCTGTTGATGTCAGACTAGAGTTTTATTAGAGTTTTACTTTGCAACAATGGGATTCAAGCAATTGATGTGTATATTTTTAATAGTGCACAATGCTACTATTCCTAGGCTGAATGTATGACATGGCTCTTATGTATCATTATGTATCGTTTCCATTAAGTACTAATTTAAATAAAGTCCCTCTGTCCTCAGTGCTAGGTTGTGGGTTTAATACACATTATTATGATCAACCTGTTGAATAGTATAATAACAATATTCCTGTAAAAGTCATTTAGTAATGAAAAACCTCAGTTCTGTGAAAGAACATCATGTCTCTGATGTGTACACTGCAGGCCTGACCGGGGTTTGCACGCAAGGGCCTGTGTGTGTGTGTGTGTGTGTGTGTGTTTGTGTATGTGTGTGTGAAACAAATAAAGATAAATATAGCTAGTGCGGCCACGAGCGGTCGTGCAGGGTAGAGGCTGCGCGAAAACGCCTCTAATAACAAGCGCGTGCCCACGCCCGATCCGTGGAAGCACGTAGAACTAGCAAACATACTAGCAGAAATCAACGATCGCACACGGGTCATTGAGTGTGTACAGGGTTCGTCTGCGTGTGTGGCATTGGGCAATCTAGCGGCAACCGAGTGGCCTGAAGGCAGAACCGGCCAACCCGTCGCCCTCACCATCGTTGCGCTTCGAGATGAACTATTGCTAAAGATGATCGTCCTCATCAACCACGGCGCTACCAGAGTAGCTCGTAACGAAGACCCTCTCCGCGACCTCGCGGCCAGTGTGCGCAGTGTACAGCAAATGACAAACGATGTTGCGAGCGATATATTGGAAAAACTTTGCACTGACGCGACGGTCACCACTGCAGGTTGTGTGAGTCTCGCGCAAAGTGCCATATCAAACGTGCGCAAGCTAGTGACAAGCAACTTCACCAGATCCGTAGATTCTGCATACGCTCGGATACAAATGAAAGTATTGAGAGATAACACCGACACGAGTTGCGCGACGGCGCTGGCTGCAGTCGCTACAACACTGGATTTATTAATCAACGTAATTGTGATCGTAATGACGTATCGAGTGTGCACCAGAAACTACAACCAGTACTACAGAAAACTGGCATGAGGGTCACGGTCTAACGTTATGTTGGTGTCTCGCATCGACCGTCGACGGCCGTTTGCCAGCGGCTGAAAATGGAACAGTTGACGAAATGGAAAAGCCGACCGTCGATAGTGCACTCTCGCAAGTTCCAACCGCACCATCTCAGGAGACAGACCACAGAGTCATATTAGCGGAGGGTAGATAGAAAATGCGCAAATCGCCGCAACCGCCCATATACATACTATACGAGTTCAACATAGAGTAGAGTAAGAAGTTACTACCGATTGTATTTCCAACGTGCAAGCAGCTGGTGTGTGACGCTTTACTTGAGTATCACAGAGGTTGCGATGTCCTGTGTTCCACGAGCGCATGGAAACAAGTGAACGAACTTCTACGGACCGTACTGTTGGGGTATGAGCGAGCTGTAAAATCAATACACGCTAGACACGCGGACTTTGCCGCATTACTGGACACGCATATCGCCACAACAAAACCGGGTCAAGTGTTCGGGGCGTCACCGCGCTCGACTATACACGTCTTGGCCTACCACGAGTACATGAGCCCACAAGATCCTAAGCGAGGTCGAAGCCGTTGTGTCTACCCAACGCAAATTCAGCACATCCGTGCACGCTAAGACAAGTCCCTCTAGACTGCTGGAAACTTTGGAAACGTGGAAGGCTGGCGTGTACGCGCTTTCTACACATCTCAATGGTATGATCGTGATACTCTCGGCCGCACAACAACTAATGGTCATGTGTTCGGAAGGTCTGATCAGGTCTGACATGACCGGTTGTCAATCGACGTCGAGCGTGCACTCACACACGGATATCCTGGCGTACGGTAAAGTGACGGCGACCTCTACGCTCACGTTGATCGCCGATGTGTCGAAGGGCAATCGAGTGTGTTGGCTGATGAAAGCTATGGTGACCGACGGTCGCGTCGACTACAATGTGCCTCATTGCGACTGGAGAGGCGTATGTGATCCTTTGCAAATCGACAACACCACCGCGGTCGAGTGCGAAGTCACGGTCGGCGGCGTGTTGTCCTTACTGTGCCCCATACAATGTGACGGTCCGTGTCACGGACCGGTGTGTTACGACCCGACTAACGAAACGTACCAGGTGATAACATTGCATCCGCCCATTACAGCGGAGCGAGCGTTTCGCCACACTCCCAAACCAAGGTTAATAGTTGTAGCGCACGCCCTTTCGGACCTCGGTGCACGCGAAACACTGGCGTACGCTCACAACATCACGCTCGAGACAGCTCAAGCGTTACGCGAAACAAAGGACGTGATCAAATCCATAGAGAATATACGGTCTTTAGCGTATGCGTATATAAAGAAGGTCGATGACATTTGCAGACCCGGCGGCGTGGGCACCACAGTAGAACAACAAGGTGCTCTCAAGCGCACACAGATACTGGCCGCATTATCACTCGTGATGTCTATCCTGACATGCCCGTTTCTGATTTCTATGTATATTAAATTATGACAAGAGCTACTTTAGGTGGTTACGATTACACTCTGACCACGTGCCTTAGTTTCTGCTAGTGACCTATAAATACATTTGCCCACTTGCTCTCACTGCCATTAAAGCGGCTGCACCGACACGTACAACACCCAAGAAAAAAAATGATCTCGCTGTCTGTACTGGGTGTACTCTCAGTAGTCGCAGTTGCTCAGGCCATGGTGGTACGCTCACATAACGCCTCTGAGATACGTCCCATCACACCATCTCCTAGACTACTCGCGAAGGAGTATTCAACACCCCCTTTGTACGAAGACAACCATTACAACGAGCACAGCACAACGCTTGCCGCACGTGAAGACAACATGCAGGAGACAACGCTACCACCTGTCGTGAGAACAACGGATTCGAGTGACAACGATCGCGACTATGACGAGCACATTACAACACCCTCTGTGCAGGAAGACCAGGTGCAGGAGACAACGCTACCACCTGTCGTGAGAAACAAGAGTTTGGTTAACAATGATCATCGTCGTGTCCCATTGTAAACGGGCGCGCCATCGCACACATCGTACATGTGTGTTAACCCACCTGTATGCGACAGACTTTGTGTGTTGCATGACATCGAGATGGATTGACGTCTGTGTCAATACAGGACTCTCTATCAGCTGGGAGCTGGACGCTAACGACCCGTGCATGCGCCACACAAAAGGTAACTCGACTAACTACAAAACGCATATTGTGATGTAGAAAGTTGGCTCGACAGTTTGAATCACCTGCAGCTGCGGTTTACTCACGAAGTGAATCGCACGCTTGTTAGAAGTACATTCGGAGCACTTAAAAAATACATCGCTCTCATCGAGTTCCGTCTCAGCGTTCACCGGCTGATGGGCAAGAGCGTGACATGGGATCGCCAGGAACTTACTTAAGGACTATCATCTCATTTGGCATTTACTCACGGACCCAAGAAACCAGTTCCGAAAAATGGTCGAGAATTATAACTTGTCTAATAGCAACTGGAAGATATGTTGCGTCATAAGCCTCTGATGGTTCACAAGGTGCACGGTCCACTCGAAATCCTAATGCTGTATTTGTAGTACATACACTAAGTCTTCTCTGTTGATGTCAGACTAGAGTTTTATTAGAGTTTTACTTTGCAACAATGGGATTCAAGCAATTGATGTGTATATTTTTAATAGTGCACAATGCTACTATTCCTAGGCTGAATGTATGACATGGCTCTTATGTATCATTATGTATCGTTTCCATTAAGTACTAATTTAAATAAAGTCCCTCTGTCCTCAGTGCTAGGTTGTGGGTTTAATACACATTATTATGATCAACCTGTTGAATAGTATAATAACAATATTCCTGTAAAAGTCATTTAGTAATGAAAAACCTCAGTTCTGTGAAAGAACATCATGTCTCTGATGTGTACACTGCAGGCCTGACCGGGGTTTGCACGCAAGGGCCTGTGTGTGTGTGTGTGTGTGTGTGTGTGTGTATGTGTGTGTGAAACAAATAAAGATAAATATAGCTAGTGCGGCCACGAGCGGTCGTGCAGGGTAGAGGCTGCGCGAAAACGCCTCTAATAACAAGCGCGTGCCCACGCCCGATCCGTGGAAGCACGTAGAACTAGCAAACATACTAGCAGAAATCAACGATCGCACACGGGTCATTGAGTGTGTACAGGGTTCGTCTGCGTGTGTGGCATTGGGCAATCTAGCGGCAACCGAGTGGCCTGAAGGCAGAACCGGCCAACCCGTCGCCCTCACCATCGTTGCGCTTCGAGATGAACTATTGCTAAAGATGATCGTCCTCATCAACCACGGCGCTACCAGAGTAGCTCGTAACGAAGACCCTCTCCGCGACCTCGCGGCCAGTGTGCGCAGTGTACAGCAAATGACAAACGATGTTGCGAGCGATATATTGGAAAAACTTTGCACTGACGCGACGGTCACCACTGCAGGTTGTGTGAGTCTCGCGCAAAGTGCCATATCAAACGTGCGCAAGCTAGTGACAAGCAACTTCACCAGATCCGTAGATTCTGCATACGCTCGGATACAAATGAAAGTATCGAGAGATAACACCGACACGAGTTGCGCGACGGCGCTGGCTGCAGTCGCTACAACACTGGATTTATTAATCAACGTAATTGTGATCGTAATGACGTATCGAGTGTGCACCAGAAACTACAACCAGTACTACAGAAAACTGGCATGAGGGTCACGGTCTAACGTTATGTTGGTGTCTCGCATCGACCGTCGACGGCCGTTTGCCAGCGGCTGAAAATGGAACAGTTGACGAAATGGAAAAGCCGACCGTCGATAGTGCACTCTCGAAAGTTCCAACCGCACCATCTCAGGAGACAGACCACAGAGTCATATTAGCGGAGGGTAGATAGAAAATGCGCAAATCGCCGCAACCGCCCATATACATACTATACGAGTTCAACATAGAGTGGAGTAAGAAGTTACTACCGATTTTATTTCCAACGTGCAAGCAGCTGGTGAGTGACGCTTTACTTGAGTATCACAGAGGTTGCGATGTCCTGTGTTCCACGAGCGCATGGAAACAAGTGAACGAACTTCTACGGACCGTATTGTTGGGGTATGAGCGAGCTGTAAAATCAATACACGCTAGACACGCGGACTTTGCCGCGTTACTGGACACGCATATCGCCAGAACAAAACCGGGTCAAGTGTTCGGGGCATCACCGCGCTCGACTATACACGTTTTGGCCTACCACGAGTACATGAGCCCACAGATCCTAAGCGAGGTCGAAGCCGTTGTGTCTACTCAACGCAAATTCAGCACAGCCGTAGCGCTAAGACAAGTCCCTCTAGACTGCTGGAAACTTTGGAAACGTGGAAGGCTGGCGTGTACGCGCTTTCTACACATCTCAACGGTATGATCGCGATACTCTCGGCCGCACAACAACTAATGGTCATGTGTTCGGAAGGTCTGATCAGGTCTGACATGACCGGTTGTCAATCGACGTCGAGCGTGCACTCACACACGGATATCCTGGCGTACAGTAAAGCGACGGCGACCTCTATGCTCACGTTGATCGCCGATGTTTCGAAGGGCAATCGAGTGTGTTGGCTGACGAAAGCTATGGTGACCGACGGTCGCGTTGACTACAATGTGCCTCATTGAGACTGGAGAGGCGTATGTGATCCTTTGCAAATTGACAACACCACCGCGGTCGAGTGCGAAGTCACGGTCAGCGGCGTGTTGTCCTTACTTTGCCCCATACAATGTGACGGTCCGTGACACGGACCGGTGTGTTACGACCTGACTAACGAAACGTACCAGGTGATAACATTGCATCCGCCCATTACAGCGGAGCGAGCGTTTCGCCACACTCCCAAACCAAGGTTAATAGTTGTAGCGCACGCCCTTTCGGACCTTGGTGCACGCGAAACTCTGGCGTATGCTCACAACATCACGCTCGAGACAGCTCAAGCGTTACGCGAAACAAAGGACGTGTTCAAATCCATAGAGAATATACGGTCTTTAGCGTATGCGTATATAAAGAAGGTGGATGACATTTACAGACCCGGCGGCATGGGCACCACAGTAGAACAACAAGGTGCTCTCAAGCGCACACAGATACTGGCCGCATTATCACTCGTGATGTCTATCCTGACATGCCCGTTTCTGATTTCTATGTATATTAAATTATGACAAGAGCTACTTTAGGTGGTTACGATTACACTATGACCACGTGCCTTAGTTTCTGCTAGTGACCTATAAATACATATACCCACTTGCTCTCACTGCCATTAAAGCGGCTGTACCCACACGTACAACACCCAAGAAAAAAAATGATCTCGCTGTCTGTACTGGGTGTACTCTCAGTAGTCGCAGTATCTCAGGCCATGGTGATACGCTCACATAACGCCTCTGAGATACGTCCCATCACACCACCTCCTAGACTACTCGCGAAGGAGTATTCAACACCCCCTTTGTACGAAGACAACCATTATAACGAGCACAGCACAACGCTTGCCGCACGCGAAGACAACATGCAGGAGACAACGCTACCACCTGTCGTGAGAACAACGGATTCGAGTGACAACGATCGCGACTATGACGAGCACATTACAACACCCTCTGTGCACAAAGACCAGGTGCAGGAGACAACGTTACCACCTGTCGTGAGAAACAAGAGTTTGGTTAACAATGATCATCGTCGTGTCCCATTGTAAACGGGCGCGCCATCGCAGACATTTTACATGTGTGTTAACCCACCTGTATGCGACAGACTTTGTGTGTTGCATGACATCGAGATGTATTGACGTCTGTGTCAATACAGGACTCTCTATAAGCCGGGAGCTGGACGCTAACGACCCATGCATGCGCCACACAAAAGGTATCGTACATGTGTTAACCCACCTGTATACGACAGACTTTGTGTGTTGCATGACATCGAGATGTATTGACGTCTGTGTCAATACAGGACTCTATAAGCTGGGAGCTGGACGCTAACGACCCGTGCATGCGCCACACAAAAAGGTAACTCGACTAACTACAAAACGCATATTGTGATGTAGAAAGTAGGCTCGACTGTTTGAATCAGCTGCAGCTGCGGTTTACTCACGAAGTGAATCGCACGCTTGTTAGAAGTACATTCGGAGCACTTAAAAAATACATCGCTCTCATCGAGTTCCGTCTCAGCGTTCACCGGCTGATGGGCAAGAGCGTGACATGGGATCGCCAGGAACTTACTTAAGGACTATCATCTCATTTGGCATTTACTCACGGACCCAAGAAACCAGTTCCGAAAAATGGTCGAGAATTATAACTTGTCTAATAGCAACTGGAAGATATGTTGCGTCATAAGCCTCTGATGGTTCACAAGGTGCACGGTCCACTCGAAATCCTAATGCTGTATTTGTAGTACATACACTAAGTCTTCTCTGTTGATGTCAGACTAGAGTTTTATTAGTTTTACTTTGCAACAATGGGATTCGAGCAATTGATGTGTATATTTTTAATAGTGCACAATGCTACTATTCCTAGGCTGAATGTATGACATGGCTCTTATGTATCATTATGTATCGTTTCCATTAAGTACTAATTTAAATAAAGTCCCTCTGTCCTCAGTGCTAGGTTGTGGGTTTAATACACATTATTATGATCAACCTGTTGAATAGTATAATAACAATATTCCTGTAAAAGTCATTTAGTAATGAACAACCTCAGTTCTGTGAAAGAACATCATGTCTCTGATGTGTACACTGCAGGCCTGACTGGGGTTTGCACGCAAGGGCCTGTGTGTGTGTGTGTGTGTGTGTGTGTGTGTGTGTGTGTGTGTGTGTGTGTGTGTGTGTGTGTGTGTGTGTGTGTGTGTGTGTGTGTGTGTGTGTGAAACAAATAAAGATAAATATAGCTAGTGCGGCCACGAGCGGTCGTGCAGGGTAGAGGCTGCGCAAAAACGCCTCTAAAACAAGCGCGTGCCCACGCCCGATCCGTAGAAGCACGTAGAACTAGCAAACGTACTAGCAGAAATCAACGATCGCACACGGGTCATTGAGTGTGTACAGGGTTCGTCTGCGTGTGTGGCATTGGGCAATCTAGCGGCAACCGAGTGGCCTGAAGGCAGAACCGGCCAACCCGTCGCCCTCACCATCGTTGCCTTTCGAGATGAACTATTGCTAAAGATGATCGTCCTCATCAACCACGACGCTACCAGAGTTACCACGACATGCGCCTTAAAAGCGTTCTCGTTTGGGTCAGCGCCACCAGAATTGAATCGGCAAGTCAGCGGATATTACACAACTCGTAACGAAGACCCTCTCCGCGACCTCGCGGCCAGTGTGCGCAGTGTACAGCAAATGACAAACGATGTTGCGAGCTATATATCGGAAAAACTTTGCACTGACGCGACGGTCGCCACTGCAGGTTGTGTGAGTCTCGCGCAAAGTGCCATATCAAACGTGCGCAAGCTAGTGACAAGCAACTTCACCAGATCCGTAGATTCTGCATACGCTCGGATACAAATGAAAGTATCGAGAGATAACACCGGCGCGACGGCGCTGGCTGCAGTCGCTACAACACTGGATTTATTAATCAACGTAATTGTGATCGTAATGACGTATCGAGTGTGCACCAGAAACTACAACCAGTACTACAGAAAACTGGCATGAGGGTCACGGTCTAACGTTATGTTGGTGTCTCACATCGACCGTCGACGGCCGTTTGCCAGCGGCTGAAAATGGAACAGTTGACGAAATGGAAAAGCTGACCGTCGATAGTGCACTCTCGAAAGTTCCAACCGCACCATCTCAGGAGACAGACCACAGAGTCATATTAGCGGAGGGTAGATAGAAAATGCACAAATCGCCGCAACCGCCCATATACATACTATACGAGTTCAACATAGAGTAGAGTAAGAAGTTACTACCGATTTTATTTCCAACGTGCAAGCAGCTGGTGTGTGACGCTTTACTTGAGTATCACAGAGGTTGCGATGTCCTGTGTTCCACGAGCGCATGGAAACAAGTGAACGAACTTCTACGGACCGTACTGTTGGGGTATGAGCGAGCTGTAAAATCAATACACGCTAGACACGCGGACTTTGCCGCGTTACTGGACACGCATATCGCCAGAACAAAACCGGGTCAAGTGTTCGGGGCATCACCGCGCTCGACTATACACGTCTTGGCCTACCACGAGTACATGAGCCCACAGATCCTAAGCGAGGTCGAAGCCGTTGTGTCTACTCAACGCAAATTCAGCACAGCCGTAGCGCTAAGACAAGTCCCTCTAGACTGCTGGAAACTTTGGAAACGTGGAAGGCTGGCGTGTACGCGCTTTCTACACATCTCAACGGTATGATCGCGATACTCTCGGCCGCACAACAACTAATGGTCATGTGTTCGGAAGGTCTGATCAGGTCTGACATGACCGGTTGTCAATCGACGTCGAGCGTGCACTCACACACGGATATCCTGGCGTACAGTAAAGCGACGGCGACCTCTACGCTCACGTTGATCGCCGATGTTTCGAAGGGCAATCGAGTGTGTTGGCTGACGAAAGCTATGGTGACCGACGGTCGCGTTGACTACAATGTGCCTCATTGAGACTGGAGAGGCGTATGTGATCCTTTGCAAATCGACAACACCACCGCGGTCGAGTGCGAAGTCACGGTCGGCGGCGTGTTGTCCTTACTTTGCCCCATACAATGTGACGGTCCGTGACACGGACCGGTGTGTTACGACCCGACTAACGAAACGTACCAGGTGATAACATTGCATCCGCCCATTACAGCGGAGTGAGCGTTTCGCCACACTCCCAAACCAAGGTTAATAGTTGTAGCGCACGCCCTTTCGGACCTTGGTGCACGCGAAACTCTGGCGTACGCTCAAAACATCACGCTCGAGACAGCTCAAGCGTTACGCGAAACAAAGGACGTGTTCAAATCCATAGAGAATATACGGTCTTTAGCGTATGCGTATATAAAGAAGGTGGATGACATTAACAGACCCGGCGGCATGGGCACCACAGTAGAACAACAAGGTGCTCTCAAGCGCACACAGATACTGGCCGCATTATCACTCGTGATGTCTATCCTGACATGCCCGTTTCTGATTTCTATGTATATTAAATTATGAAAAGAGCTACTTTAGGTGGTTACGATTACACTATGACCACGTGCCTTAGTTTCTGCTAGTGACCTATAAATACATATACCCACTTGCTCTCACTGCCATTAAAGCGGCTGTACCCACACGTACAACACCCAAGAAAAAAAATGATCTCGCTGTCTGTACTGGGTGTACTCTCAGTAGTCGCAGTATCTCAGGCCATGGTGATACGCTCACATAACGCCTCTGAGATACGTCCCATCACACCACCTCCTAGACTACTCGCGAAGGAGTATTCAACACCCCCTTTGTACGAAGACAACCATTATAACGAGCACAGCACAATGCTTGCCGCACGCGAAGACAACATGCAGGAGACAACGCTACCACCTGTCGTGAGAACAACGGATTCGAGTGACAACGATCGCGACTATGACGAGCACATTACAACACCCTCTGTGCACGAAGACCAGGTGCAGGAGACAACGTTACCACCTGTCGTGAGAAACAAGAGTTTGGTTAACAATGATCATCGTCGTGTCCCATTGTAAACGGGCGCGCCATCGCACACATTTTACATGTGTGTTAACCCACCTGTATGCGACAGACTTTGTGTGTTGCATGACATCGAGATGTATTGACGTCTGTGTCAATACAGGACTCTCTATAAGCCGGGAGCTGGACGCTAACGACCCATGCATGCGCCACACAAAAGGTATCGTACATGTGTTAACCCACCTGTATACGACAGACTTTGTGTGTTGCATGACATCGAGATGTATTGACGTCTGTGTCAATACAGGACTCTATAAGCTGGGAGCTGGACGCTAACGACCCGTGCATGCGCCACACAAAAAGGTAACTTGACTAACTACAAAACGCATATTGTGATGTAGAAAGTAGGCTCGACTGTTTGAATCAGCTGCAGCTGCGGTTTACTCACGAAGTGAATCGCACGCTTGTTAGAAGTACATTCGGAGCACTTAAAAAATACATCGCTCTCATCGAGTTCCGTCTCAGCGTTCACCGGCTGATGGGCAAGAGCGTGACATGGGATCGCCAGGAACTTACTTAAGGACTATCATCTCATTTGGCATTTACTCACGGACCCAAGAAACCAGTTCCGAAAAATGGTCGAGAATTATAACTTGTCTAATAGCAACTGGAAGATATGTTGCGTCATAAGCCTCTGATGGTTCACAAGGTGCACGGTCCACTCGAAATCCTAATGCTGTATTTGTAGTACATACACTAAGTCTTCTCTGTTGATGTCAGACTAGAGTTTTATTAGTTTTACTTTGCAACAATGGGATTCGAGCAATTGATGTGTATATTTTTAATAGTGCACAATGCTACTATTCCTAGGCTGAATGTATGACATGGCTCTTATGTATCATTATGTATCGTTTCCATTAAGTACTAATTTAAATAAAGTCCCTCTGTCCTCAGTGCTAGGTTGTGGGTTTAATACACATTATTATGATCAACCTGTTGAATAGTATAATAACAATATTCCTGTAAAAGTCATTTAGTAATGAACAACCTCAGTTCTGTGAAAGAACATCATGTCTCTGATGTGTACACTGCAGGCCTGACTGGGGTTTGCACGCAAGGGCCTGTGTGTGTGTGTGTGTGTGTGTGTGTGTGTGTGTGTGTGTGTGTGTGTGTGTGTGTGTGTGTGTGTGTGTGTGTGTGTGTGTGTGTGTGTGTGTGTGTGTGTGTGTGTGTGTGTGTGTGTGTGAAACAAATAAAGATAAATATAGCTAGTGCGGCCACGAGCGGTCGTGCAGGGTAGAGGCTGCGCAAAAACGCCTCTAAAACAAGCGAGTGCCCACGCCCGATCCGTGGAAGCACGTAGAACTAGCAAACGTACTAGCAGAAATCAACGATCGCACACGGGTCATTGAGTGTGTACAGGGTTCGTCTGCGTGTGTGGCATTGGGCAATCTAGCGGCAACCGAGTGGCCTGAAGGCAGAACCGGCCAACCCGTCGCCCTCACCATCGTTGCGTTTCGAGATGAACTATTGCTAAAGATGATCGTCCTCATCAACCACGACGCTACCAGAGTTACCACGACATGCGCCTTAAAAGCGTTCTCGTTTGGGTCAGCGCCACCAGAATTGAATCGGCAAGTCAGCGTATATTACACAACTCGTAACGAAGACCCTCTCCGCGACCTCGCGGCCAGTGTGCGCAGTGTACAGCAAATGACAAACGATGTTGCGAGCTATATATCGGAAAAACTTTGCACTGACGCGACGGTCGCCACTGCAGGTTGTGTGAGTCTCGCGCAAAGTGCCATATCAAACGTGCGCAAGCTAGTGACAAGCAACTTCACCAGATCCGTAGATTCTGCATACGCTCGGATACAAATGAAAGTATCGAGAGATAACACCGGCGCGACGGCGCTGGCTGCAGTCGCTACAACACTGGATTTATTAATCAACGTAATTGTGATCGTAATGACGTATCGAGTGTGCACCAGAAACTACAACCAGTACTACAGAAAACTGGCATGAGGGTCACGGTCTAACGTTATGTTGGTGTCTCACATCGACCGTCGACGGCCGTTTGCCAGCGGCTGAAAATGGAACAGTTGACGAAATGGAAAAGCCGACCGTCGATAGTGCACTCTCGAAAGTTCCAACCGCACCATCTCAGGAGACAGACCACAGAGTCATATTAGCGGAGGGTAGATAGAAAATGCGCAAATCGCCGCAACCGCCCATATACATACTATACGAGTTCAACATAGAGTAGAGTAAGAAGTTACTACCGATTTTATTTCCAACGTGCAAGCAGCTGGTGTGTGACGCTTTACTTGAGTATCACAGAGGTTGCGATGTCCTGTGTTCCACGAGCGCATGGAAACAAGTGAACGAACTTCTACGGACCGTACTGTTGGGGTATGAGCGAGCTGTAAAATCAATACACGCTAGACACGCGGACTTTGCCGCGTTACTGGACACGCATATCGCCAGAACAAAACCGGGTCAAGTGTTCGGGGCATCACCGCGCTCGACTATACACGTCTTGGCCTACCACGAGTACATGAGCCCACAGATCCTAAGCGAGGTCGAAGCCGTTGTGTCTACTCAACGCAAATTCAGCACAGCCGTAGCGCTAAGACAAGTCCCTCTAGACTGCTGGAAACTTTGGAAACGTGGAAGGCTGGCGTGTACGCGCTTTCTACACATCTCAACGGTATGATCGCGATACTCTCGGCCGCACAACAACTAATGGTCATGTGTTCGGAAGGTCTGATCAGGTCTGACATGACCGGTTGTCAATCGACGTCGAGCGTGCACTCACACACGGATATCCTGGCGTACAGTAAAGCGACGGCGACCTCTACGCTCACGTTGATCGCCGATGTTTCGAAGGGCAATCGAGTGTGTTGGCTGACGAAAGCTATGGTGACCGACGGTCGCGTTGACTACAATGTGCCTCATTGAGACTGGAGAGGCGTATGTGATCCTTTGCAAATCGACAACACCACCGCGGTCGAGTGCGAAGTCACGGTCGGCGGCGTGTTGTCCTTACTTTGCCCCATACAATGTGACGGTCCGTGACACGGACCGGTGTGTTACGACCCGACTAACGAAACGTACCAGGTGATAACATTGCATCCGCCCATTACAGCGGAGTGAGCGTTTCGCCACACTCCCAAACCAAGGTTAATAGTTGTAGCGCACGCCCTTTCGGACCTTGGTGCACGCGAAACTCTGGCGTACGCTCAAAACATCACGCTCGAGACAGCTCAAGCGTTACGCGAAACAAAGGACGTGTTCAAATCCATAGAGAATATACGGTCTTTAGCGTATGCGTATATAAAGAAGGTGGATGACATTAACAGACCCGGCGGCATGGGCACCACAGTAGAACAACAAGGTGCTCTCAAGCGCACACAGATACTGGCCGCATTATCACTCGTGATGTCTATCCTGACATGCCCGTTTCTGATTTCTATGTATATTAAATTATGAAAAGAGCTACTTTAGGTGGTTACGATTACACTATGACCACGTGCCTTAGTTTCTGCTAGTGACCTATAAATACATATACCCACTTGCTCTCACTGCCATTAAAGCGGCTGTACCCACACGTACAACACCCAAGAAAAAAAATTATCTCGCTGTCTGTACTGGGTGTACTCTCAGTAGTCGCAGTATCTCAGGCCATGGTGATACGCTCACATAACGCCTCTGAGATACGTCCCATCACACCACCTCCTAGACTACTCGCGAAGGAGTATTCAACACCCCCTTTGTACGAAGACAACCATTATAACGAGCACAGCACAACGCTTGCCGCACGCGAAGACAACATGCAGGAGACAACGCTACCACCTGTCGTGAGAACAACGGATTCGAGTGACAACGATCGCGACTATGACGAGCACATTACAACACCCTCTGTGCACGAAGACCAGGTGCAGGAGACAACGCTACCACCTGTCGTGAGAAACAAGAGTTTGGTTAACAATGATCATCGTCGTGTCCCATTGTAAACGGGCGCGCCATCGCACACATTGTACATGTGTGTTAACCCACCTGTATGCGACAGACTTTGTGTGTTGCATGACATCGAGATGTATTGACGTCTGTGTCAATACAGGACTCTCTATAAGCCGGGAGCTGGACGCTAACGACCCATGCATGCGCCACACAAAAGGTATCGTACATGTGTTAACCCACCTGTATACGACAGACTTTGTGTGTTGCATGACATCGAGATGTATTGACGTCTGTGTCAATACAGGACTCTATAAGCTGGGAGCTGGACGCTAACGACCCGTGCATGCGCCACACAAAAAGGTAACTCGACTAACTACAAAACGCATATTGTGATGTAGAAAGTAGGCTCGACTGTTTGAATCAGCTGCAGCTGCGGTTTACTCACGAAGTGAATCGCACGCTTGTTAGAAGTACATTCGGAGCACTTAAAAAATACATCGCTCTCATCGAGTTCCGTCTCAGCGTTCACCGGCTGATGGGCAAGAGCGTGACATGGGATCGCCAGGAACTTACTTAAGGACTATCATCTCATTTGGCATTTACTCACGGACCCAAGAAACCAGTTCCGAAAAATGGTCGAGAATTATAACTTGTCTAATAGCAACTGGAAGATATGTTGCGTCATAAGCCTCTGATGGTTCACAAGGTGCACGGTCCACTCGAAATCCTAATGCTGTATTTGTAGTACATACACTAAGTCTTCTCTGTTGATGTCAGACTAGAGTTTTATTAGAGTTTTACTTTGCAACAATGGGATTCGAGCAATTGATGTGTATATTTTTAATAGTGCACAATGCTACTATTCCTAGGCTGAATGTATGACATGGCTCTTATGTATCATTATGTATCGTTTCCATTAAGTACTAATTTAAATAAAGTCCCTCTGTCCTCAGTGCTAGGTTGTGGGTTTAATACACATTATTATGATCAACCTGTTGAATAGTATAATAACAATATTCCTGTAAAAGTCATTTAGTAATGAACAACCTCAGTTCTGTGAAAGAACATCATGTCTCTGATGTGTACACTGCAGGCCTGACTGGGGTTTGCACGCAAGGGCCTGTGTGTGTGTGTGTGTGTGTGTGTGTGTGTGTGTGTGTGTGTGTGTGTGTGTGTGAAACAAATAAAGATAAATATAGCTAGTGCGGCCACGAGCGGTCGTGCAGGGTAGAGGCTGCGCAAAAACGCCTCTAAAACAAGCGCGTGCCCACGCCCGATCCGTGGAAGCACGTAGAACTAGCAAACGTACTAGCAGAAATCAACGATCGCACACGGGTCATTGAGTGTGTACAGGGTTCGTCTGCGTGTGTGGCATTGGGCAATCTAGCGGCAACCGAGTGGCCTGAAGGCAGAACCGGCCAACCCGTCGCCCTCACCATCGTTGCGTTTTGAGATGAACTATTGCTAAAGATGATCGTCCTCATCAACCACGACGCTACCAGAGTTACCACGACATGCGCCTTAAAAGCGTTGTCGTTTGGGTCAGCGCCACCAGAATTGAATCGGCAAGTCAGCGGATATTACACAACTCGTAACGAAGACCCTCTCCGCGACCTCGCGGCCAGTGTGCGCAGTGTACAGCAAATGACAAACGATGTTGCGAGCTATATATCGGAAAAACTTTGCACTGACGCGACGGTCGCCACTGCAGGTTGTGTGAGTCTCGCGCAAAGTGCCATATCAAACGTGCGCAAGCTAGTGACAAGCAACTTCACCAGATCCGTAGATTCTGCATACGCTCGGATACAAATGAAAGTATCGAGAGATAACACCGGCGCGACGGCGCTGGCTGCAGTCGCTACAACACTGGATTTATTAATCAACGTAATTGTGATCGTAATGACGTATCGAGTGTGCACCAGAAACTACAACCAGTACTACAGAAAACTGGCATGAGGGTCACGGTCTAACGTTATGTTGGTGTCTCACATCGACCGTCGACGGCCGTTTGCCAGCGGCTGAAAATGGAACAGTTGACGAAATGGAAAAGCCGACCGTCGATAGTGCACTCTCGAAAGTTCCAACCGCACCATCTCAGGAGACAGACCACAGAGTCATATTAGCGGAGGGTAGATAGAAAATGCGCAAATCGCCGCAACCGCCCATATACATACTATACGAGTTCAACATAGAGTAGAGTAAGAAGTTACTACCGATTTTATTTCCAACGTGCAAGCAGCTGGTGTGTGACGCTTTACTTGAGTATCACAGAGGTTGCGATGTCCTGTGTTCCACGAGCGCATGGAAACAAGTGAACGAACTTCTACGGACCGTACTGTTGGGGTATGAGCGAGCTGTAAAATCAATACACGCTAGACACGCGGACTTTGCCGCGTTACTGGACACGCATATCGCCAGAACAAAACCGGGTCAAGTGTTCGGGGCATCACCGCGCTCGACTATACACGTCTTGGCCTACCACGAGTACATGAGCCCACAGATCCTAAGCGAGGTCGAAGCCGTTGTGTCTACTCAACACAAATTCAGCACAGCCGTAGCGCTAAGACAAGTCCCTCTAGACTGCTGGAAACTTTGGAAACGTGGAAGGCTGGCATGTACGCGCTTTCTACACATCTCAACGGTATGATCGCGATACTCTCGGCCGCACAACAACTAATGGTCATGTGTTCGGAAGGTCTGATCAGGTCTGACATGACCGGTTGTCAATCGACGTCGAGCGTGCACTCACACACGGATATCCTGGCGTACAGTAAAGCGACTGCGACCTCTACACTCACGTTGATCGCCGATGTTTCGAAGGGCAATCGAGTGTGTTGGCTGACGAAAGCTATGGTGACCGACGGTCGCGTTGACTACAATGTGCCTCATTGAGACTGGAGAGGCGTATGTGATCCTTTGCAAATCGACAACACCACCGCGGTCGAGTGCGAAGTCACGGTCGGCGGCGTGTTGTCCTTACTTTGCCCCATACAATGTGACGGTCCGTGACACGGACCGGTGTGTTACGACCCGACTAACGAAACGTACCAGGTGATAACATTGCATCCGCCCATTACAGCGGAGTGAGCGTTTCGCCACACTCCCAAACCAAGGTTAATAGTTGTAGCGCACGCCCTTTCGGACCTTGGTGCACGCGAAACTCTGGCGTACGCTCAAAACATCACGCTCGAGACAGCTCAAGCGTTACGCGAAACAAAGGACGTGTTCAAATCCATAGAGAATATACGGTCTTTAGCGTATGCGTATATAAAGAAGGTGGATGACATTAACAGACCCGGCGGCATGGGCACCACAGTAGAACAACAAGGTGCTCTCAAGCGCACACAGATACTGGCCGCATTATCACTCGTGATGTCTATCCTGACATGCCCGTTTCTGATTTCTATGTATAATAAATTATGAAAAGAGCTACTTTAGGTGGTTACGATTACACTATGACCACGTGCCTTAGTTTCTGCTAGTGACCTATAAATACATATACCCACTTGCTCTCACTGCCATTAAAGCGGCTGTACCCACACGTACAACACCCAAGAAAAAAAATGATCTCGCTGTCTGTACTGGGTGAACTCTCAGTAGTCGCAGTATCTCAGGCCATGGTGATACGCTCACATAACGCCTCTGAGATACGTCCCATCACACCACCTCCTAGACTACTCGCGAAGGAGTATTCAACACCCCCTTTGTACGAAGACAACCATTATAACGAGCACAGCACAACGCTTGCCGCACGCGAAGACAACATGCAGGAGACAACGCTACCACCTGTCGTGAGAACAACGGATTCGAGTGACAACGATCGCGACTATGACGAGCACATTACAACACCCTCTGTGCACGAAGACCAGGTGCAGGAGACAACGCTACCACCTGTCGTGAGAAACAAGAGTTTGGTTAACAATGATCATCGTCGTGTCCCATTGTAAACGGGCGCGCCATCGCACACATTGTACATGTGTGTTAACCCACCTGTATGCGACAGACTTTGTGTGTTGCATGACATCGAGATGTATTGACGTCTGTGTCAATACAGGACTCTCTATAAGCCGGGAGCTGGACGCTAACGACCCATGCATGCGCCACACAAAAGGTATCGTACATGTGTTAACCCACCTGTATACGACAGACTTTGTGTGTTGCATGACATCGAGATGTATTGACGTCTGTGTCAATACAGGACTCTATAAGCTGGGAGCTGGACGCTAACGACCCGTGCATGCGCCACACAAAAGGTAACTCGACTAACTACAAAACGCATATTGTGATGTAGAAAGTTGGCTCGACTGTTTGAATCAGCTGCAGCTGCGGTTTACTCACGAAGTGAATCTCACGCTTGTTTGAAGTACATTCGGAGCACTTAAAAATACATCGCTCTCATCGAGTTCCGTCTCAGCGTTCACCGGCTGATGGGCAAGAGCGTGACATGGGATCGCCAGGAACTTACTTAAGGACTATCATCTCATTTGGCATTTACTCACGGACCCAAGAAACCAGTTCCGAAAAATGGTCGAGAATTATAACTTGTCTAATAGCAACTGGAAGATATGTTGCGTCATAAGCCTCTGATGGTTCACAAGGTGCACGGTCCACTCGAAATCCTAATGCTGTATTTGTAGTACATACACTAAGTCTTCTCTGTTGATGTCAGACTAGAGTTTTATTAGAGTTTTACTTTGCAACAATGGGATTCGAGCAATTGATGTGTATATTTTTAATAGTGCACAATGCTACTATTCCTAGGCTGAATGTATGACATGGCTCTTATGTATCATTATGTATCGTTTCCATTAAGTACTAATTTAAATAAAGTCCCTCTGTCCTCAGTGCTAGGTTGTGGGTTTAATACACATTATTATGATCAACCTGTTGAATAGTATAATAACAATATTCCTGTAAAAGTCATTTAGTAATGAACAACCTCAGTTCTGTGAAAGAACATCATGTCTCTGATGTGTACACTGCAGGCCTGACCGGGGTTTGCACGCAAGGGCCTGTGTGTGTGTGTGTGTGTGTGTGTGTGTGTGTGTGTGTGTGTGTGTGTGTGTGTGTGTGTGTGTGTGTGTGTGAAACAAATCAAGATAAATATAGCTAGTGCGGCCACGAGCGGTCGTGCAGGGTTGTGGCTGCGCAAAAACGCCTCTAAAACAAGCGCGTGCCCACGCCCGATCTGTGGAAGCACGTAGAACTAGCAAACGTACTAGCAGAAATCAACGATCGCACACGGGTCATTGAGTGTGTACAGGTTTCTTCTGCGTGTGTGGCATTGGGCAATCTAGCGGCAACCGAGTGGCCTGAAGGCAGAACCGGCCAACCCGTCGCCCTCACCATCGTTGGCTTTCGAGATGAACTATTGCTGAAGATGATCGTCCTCATCAACCACTACGCTACCAGAGTTACCATGACATGCGCCTTAAAAGCGTTCTCATTTTGGTCAGCGCCACCAGAATTGAATCGGCAAGTCAGCGGATATTACACAACTCGTAACGAAGACCCTCTCCGCGACCTCGCGGCCAGTGTGCGCAGTGTACAGCAAATGACAAACGATGTTGTGAGCTATATATCGGAAAAACTTTGCACTGACGCGACGGTCGCCACTGCAGGTTGTGTGAGTCTCGCGCAAAGTGCCATATCAAACGTGCGCAAGCTAGTGACAAGCAACTTCACCAGATCCGTAGATTCTGCATATGCTCGGATACAAATGAAAGTATCGAGAGATAACACCGACACGAGTTGCGCGACGGCGCTGGCTGCAGTCGCTACAACACTGGATTTATTAATCAACGTAATTGTGATCGTAATGACGTATCGAGTGTGCACCAGAAACTACAACCAGTACTACAGAAAACTGGCAAGAGGGTCACGGTCTAACGTTATGTTGGTGTCTCGCATCGACCGTCGACGGCCGTTTGCCAGCGGCTGAAAATGGAACAGTTGACGAAATGGAAAAGCCGACCGTCGATAGTGCACTCTCGCAAGTTCCAACCGCACCATCTCAGGAGACAGACCACAGAGTCATATTAGCGGAGGGTAGATAGAAAATGCGCAAATCGCCGCAACCGCCCATATACATACTATACGAGTTCAACATAGAGTAGAGTAAGAAGTTACTACCGATTGTATTTCCAACGTGCAAGCAGCTGGTGTGTGACGCTTTACTTGAGTATCACAGAGGTTGCGATGTCCTGTGTTCCACGAGCGCATGGAAACAAGTGAACGAACTTCTACGGACCGTACTGTTGGGGTATGAGCGAGCTGTAAAATCAATACACGCTAGACACGCGGACTTTGCAGCATTACTGGACACGCATATCGCCAGAACAAAACCGGGTCAAGTGTTCGGGGCATCACCGCGCTCGACTATACACGTCTTGGCCTACCACGAGTACATGAGCCCACAGATCCTAAGCGAGGTCGAAGCCGTTGTGTCTACTCAACGCAAATTCAGCACAGCCGTAGCGCTAAGACAAGTCCCTCTAGACTGCTGGAAACTTTGGAAACGTGGAAGGCTGGCGTGTACGCGCTTTCTACACATCTCAACGGTATGATCGCGATACTCTCGGCCGCACAACAACTAATGGTCATGTGTTCGGAAGGTCTGATCAGGTCTGACATGACCGGTTGTCAATCGACGTCGAGCGTGCACTCACACACGGATATCCTGGCGTACAGTAAAGCGACGGCGACCTCTAAGCTCACGTTGATCGCCGATGTTTCGAAGGGCAATCGAGTGTGTTGGCTGACGAAAGCTATGGTGACCGACGGTCGCGTTGACTACAATGTGCCTCATTGAGACTGGAGAGGCGTATGTGATCCTTTGCAAATCGACAACACCACCGCGGTCGAGTGCGAAGTCACGGTCGGCGGCGTGTTGTCCTTACTTTGCCCCATACAATGTGACGGTCCGTGACATGGACCGGTGTGTTACGACCCGACTAACGAAACGTACCAGGTGATAACATTGCATCCGCCCATTACAGCGGAGCGAGCGTTTCGCCACACTCCCAAACCAAGGTTAATAGTTGTAGCGCACGCCCTTTCGGACCTTGGTGCACGCGAAACTCTGGCGTACGCTCACAACATCACGCTCGAGACAGCTCAAGCGTTACGCGAAACAAAGGACGTGTTCAAATCCATAGAAAATATACGGTCTTTAGCGTATGCGTTTATAAAGAAGGTGGATGACATTTACAGACCCGGCGGCATGGGCACCACAGTAGAACAACAAGGTGCTCTCAAGCGCACACAGATACTGGCCGCATTATCACTCGTGATGTCTATCCTGACATGCCCGTTTCTGATTTCTATGTATATTAAATTATGACAAGAGCTACTTTAGGTGGTTACGATTACACTATGACCACGTGCCTTAGTTTCTGCTAGTGACCTATAAATACATATACCCACTTGCTCTCACTGCCATTAAAGCGGCTGTACCCACACGTACAACACCCAAGAAAAAAAATGATCTCGCTGTCTGTACTGGGTGTACTCTCAGTAGTCGCAGTATCTCAGGCCATGGTAATACGCTCACATAACGCCTCTGAGATACGTCCCATCACACCACCTCCTAGACTACTCGCGAAGGAGTATTCAACACCCCCTTTGTACGAAGACAACCATTATAACGAGCACAGCACAACGCTTGCCGCACGCGAAGACAACATGCAGGAGACAACGCTACCACCTGTCGTGAGAACAACGGATTCGAGTGACAACGATCGCGACTATGACGAGCACATTACAACACCCTCTGTGCACGAAGACCAGGTGCAGGAGACAACGCTACCACCTGTCGTGAGAAACAAGAGTTTGGTTAACAATGATCATCGTCGTGTCCCATTGTAAACGGGCGCGCCATCGCACACATTGTACATGTGTGTTAACCCACCTGTATGCGACAGACTTTGTGTGTTGCATGACATCGAGATGTATTGACGTCTGTGTCAATACAGGACTCTCTATAAGCCGGGAGCTGGACGCTAACGACCCATGCATGCGCCACACAAAAGGTATCGTACATGTGTTAACCCACCTGTATACGACAGACTTTGTGTGTTGCATGACATCGAAATGTATTGACGTCTGTGTCAATACAGGACTCTATAAGCTGGGAGCTGGACGCTAACGACCCGTGCATGCGCCACACAAAAGGTAACTCGACTAACTACAAAACGCATATTGTGATGTAGAAAGTTGGCTCGACTGTTTGAATCAGCTGCAGCTGCGGTTTACTCACGAAGTGAATCGCACGCTTGTTAGAAGTACATTCGGAGCACTTAAAAAATACATCGCTCTCATCGAGTTCCGTCTCAGCGTTCACCGGCTGATGGGCAAGAGCGTGACATGGGATCGCCAGGAACTTACTTAAGGACTATCATCTCATTTGGCATTTACTCACGGACCCAAGAAACCAGTTCCGAAAAATGGTCGAGAATTATAACTTGTCTAATAGCAACTGGAAGATATGTTGCGTCATAAGCCTCTGATGGTTCACAAGGTGCACGGTCCACTCGAAATCCTAATGCTGTATTTGTAGTACATACACTAAGTCTTCTCTGTTGATGTCAGACTTGAGTTTTATTAGAGTTTTACTTTGCAACAATGGGATTCGAGCAATTGATGTGTATATTTTTAATAGTGCACAATGCTACTATTCCTAGGCTGAATGTATGACATGGCTCTTATGTATCATTATGTATCGTTTCCATTAAGTACTAATTTAAATAAAGTCCCTCTGTCCTCAGTGCTAGGTTGTGGGTTTAATACACATTATTATGATCAACCTGTTGAATAGTATAATAACAATATTCCTGTAAAAGTCATTTAGTAATGAACAACCTCAGTTCTGTGAAAGAACATCATGTCTCTGATGTGTACACTGCAGGCCTGACCGGGGTTTGCACGCAAGGGCCTGTGTGTGTGTGTGTGTGTGTGTGTGTGTGTGTGTGTGTGTGTGTGTGTGTGTGTGTGTGTGTGTGTGTGTGTGTGTGTGTGTGTGTGTGTGTGTGTGTGTGTGTGTGTGTGTGTGTGAAACAAATAAAGATAAATATAGCTAGTGCGGCCACGAGCGGTCGTGCAGGGTAGAGGCTGCGCAAAAACGCCTCTAAAACAAGCGCGTGCCCACGCCCGATCCGTGGAAGCACGTAGAACTAGCAAACGTACTAGCAGAAATCAACGATCGCACACGGGTCATTGAGTGTGTACAGGGTTCGTCTGCGTGTGTGGCATTGGGCAATCTAGCGGCAACCGAGTGGCCTGAAGGCAGAACCGGCCAACCCGTCGCCCTCACCATCGTTGCCTTTCGAGATGAACTATTGCTAAAGATGATCGTCCTCATCAACCACGACGCTACCAGAGTTACCACGACATGCGCCTTAAAAGCGTTCTCGTTTGGGTCAGCGCCACCAGTATTGAATCGGCAAGTCAGCGGATATTACACAACTCGTAACGAAGACCCTCTCCACGACCTAGCGGCCAGTGTGCGCAGTGTACAGCAAATGACAAACGATGTTGCGAGCTATATATCGGAAAAACTTTGCACTGACGCGACGGTCGCCACTGCAGGTTGTGTGAGTCTCGCGCAAATTGCCATATCAAACGTGCGCAAGCTAGTGACAAGCAACTTCACCAGATCCGTAGATTCTGCATATGCTCGGATACAAATGAAATTATCGAGAGATAACACCGACACGAGTTGCGCGACGGCGCTGGCTGCAGTCGCTACAACACTGGATTTATTAATCAACGTAATTGTGATCGTAATGACGTATCGAGTGTGCACCAGAAATTACAACCAATACTACAGAAAACTGGTATGAGGGTCACGGTCTAACGTTATGTTGGTGTCTCGCATCGACCGTCGACGGCCGTTTGCCAGCGGCTGAAAATGGAACAGTTGACGAAATGGAAAAGCCGACCGTCGATAGTGCACTCTCGCAAGTTCCAACTGCACCATCTCAGGAGACAGACCACAGAGTCATATTAGCGGAGGGTAGATAGAAAATGCGCAAATCGCCGCAACCGCCCATATACATACTATACGAGTTCAACATAGAGTAGAGTAAGAAGTTACTACCGATTGTATTTCCAACGTGCAAGCAGCTTGTGTGTGACGCTTTACTTGAGTATCACAGAGGTTGCGATGTCCTGTGTTCCACGAGCGCATGGAAACAAGTGAACGAACTTCTACGGACCGTACTGTTGGGGTATGAGCGAGCTGTAAAATCAATACACGCTAGACACGCGGACTTTGCCGCGTTACTGGACACGCATATGGCCAGAACAAAACCGGGTCAAGTGTTCGGGGCATCACCGCGCTCGACTATACACGTCTTGGCCTACCACGAGTACATGAGCCCACAGATCCTAAGCGAGGTCGAAGCCGTTGTGTCTACTCAACGCAAATTCAGCACAGCCGTAGCGCTAAGACAAGTCCCTCTAGACTGCTGGAAACTTTGGAAACTTGGAAGGCTGGCGTGTACGCGCTTTCTACACATCTCAACTGTATGATGGCGATACTCTCGGCCGCACAACAACTAATGGTCATGTGTTCGGAAGGTCTGATCAGGTCTGACATGACCGGTTGTCAATCGACGTCGAGCGTGCACTCACACACGGATATCCTGGCGTACAGTAAAGCGACGGCGACCTCTAAGCTCACGTTGATCGCCGATGTTTCGAAGGGCAATCGAGTGTGTTGGCTGACGAAAGCTATGGTGACCGACGGTCGCGTTGACTACAATGTGCCTCATTGAGACTGGAGAGGCGTATGTGATCCTTTGCAAATCGACAACACCACGGCGGTCGAGTGCGAAGTCACGGTCGGCGGCGTGTTGTCCTTACTTTGCCCCATACAATGTGACGGTCCGTGACATGGACCGGTGTGTTACGACCCGACTAACGAAACGTACCAGGTGATAACATTGCATCCGCCCATTACAGCGGAGCGAGCGTTTCGCCACACTCCCAAACCAAGGTTAATAGTTCTAGCGCACGCCCTTTCGGACCTTGGTGCACGCGAAACTCTGGCGTACGCTCACAACATCACGCTCGAGACAGCTCAAGCGTTACGCGAAACAAAGGACGTGTTCAAATCCATAGAAAATATACGGTCTTTAGCGTATGCGTATATAAAGAAGGTGGATGACATTTACAGACCCGGCGGCATGGGCACCACAGTAGAACAACAAGGTGCTCTTAAGCGCACACAGATACTGGCCGCATTATCACTCGTGATGTCTATCCTGACATGCCCGTTTCTGATTTCTATGTATATTAAATTATGGCAAGAGCTACTTTAGGTGGTTACGATTACACTATGACCACGTGCCTTAGTTTCTGCTAGTGACCTATAAATACATATACCCACTTGCTCTCACTGCCATTAAAGCGGCTGTACCCACACGTACAACACCCAAGAAAAAAAATGATCTCGCTGTCTGTACTGGGTGTACTCTCAGTAGTCGCAGTATCTCAGGCCATGGTGATTCGCTCACATAACGCCTCTGAGATACGTCCCATCACACCACCTCCTAGACTACTCGCGAAGGAGTATTCAACACCCCCTTTGTACGAAGACAACCATTATAACGAGCACAGCACAACGCTTGCCGCACGCAAAGACAACATGCAGGAGACAACGCTACCACCTGTCGTGAGAACAACGGATTCGAGTGACAACGATCGCGACTATGACGAGCACATTACAACACCCTCTGTGCACGAAGACCAGGTGCAGGAGACAACGCTACCACCTGTCGTGAGAAACAAGAGTTTGGTTAACAATGATCATCGTCGTGTCCCATTGTAAACGGGCGCGCCATTGCACACATTGTACATGTGTGTTAACCCACCTGTATGCGACAGACTTTGTGTGTTGCATGACATCGAGATGTATTGACGTCTGTGTCAATACAGGACTCTCTATAAGCCGGGAGCTGGACGCTAACGACCCATGCATGCGCCACACAAAAGGTATCGTACATGTGTTAACCCACCTGTATACGACAGACTTTGTGTTTTGCATGACATCGAGATGTATTGACGTCTGTGTCAATACAGGACTCTATAAGCTGGGAGCTGGACGCTAACGACCCGTGCATGCGCCACACAAAAGGTAACTCGACTAACTACAAAACGCATATTGTGATGTAGAAAGTTGGCTCGACTGTTTGAATCAGCTGCAGCTGCGGTTTACTCACGAAGTGAATCGCACGCTTGTTAGAAGTACATTCGGAGCACTTAAAAAATACATCGCTCTCATCGAGTTCCGTCTCAGCGTTCACCGGCTGATGGGCAAGAGCGTGACATGGGATCACCAGGAACTTACTTAAGGACTATCATCTCATTTGGCATTTAGTCACGGACCCAAGAAACCAGTTCCGAAAAATGGTCGAGAATTATAACTTGTCTAATAGCAACTGGAAGATATGTTGCGTCATAAGCCTCTGATGGTTCACAAGGTGCACGGTCCACTCGAAATCCTAATGCTGTATTTGTAGTACATACACTAAGTCTTCTCTGTTGATGTCAGACTAGAGTTTTATTAGAGTTTTACTTTGCAACAATGGGATTCGAGCAATTGATGTGTATATTTTTAATAGTGCACAATGCTACTATTCCGAGGCTGAATGTATGACATGGCTCTTATGTATCATTATGTATCGTTTCCATTAAGTACTAATTTAAATAAAGTCCCTCTGTCCTCAGTGCTAGGTTGTGGGTTTAATACACATTATTATGATCAACCTGTTGAATAGTATAATAACAATATTCCTGTAAAAGTCATTTAGTAATGAACAACCTCAGTTCTGTGAAAGAACATCATGTCTCTGATGTGTACACTGCAGGCCTGACCGGGGTTTGCACGCAAGGGCCTGTGTGTGTGTGTGTGTGTGTGTGTGTGTGTGTGTGTGTGTGTGTGTGTGTGTGTGTGTGTGTGTGTGTGTGTGTGAAACAAATAACGATAAACATAGCTAGTGCGGCCACGAGCGGTCGTGCAGGGTAGAGGCTGCGCAAAAACGCCTCTAAAACAAGCGCGTGCCCACGCCCGATCCGTGGAAGCACGTAGAACTAGCAAACGTACTAGCAGAAATCAACGATCGCACACGGGTCATTGAGTGTGTACAGGGTTCGTCTGCGTGTGTGGCATTGGGCAATCTAGCGGCAACCGAGTGGCCTGAAGGCAGAACCGGCCAAACCGTCGCCCTCACCATCGTTGCGTTTCGAGATGAACTATTGCTAAAGATGATCGTCCTCATCAACCACGACGCTACCAGAGTTACCACGACATGCGCCTTAAAAGCGTTCTCGTTTGGGTCAGCGCCACCAGAATTGAATCGGCAAGTCAGCGGATATTACACAACTCGTAACGAAGACCCTCTCCGCGACCTCGCGGCCAGTGTGCGCAGTGTACAGCAAATGACAAACGATGTTGCGAGCTATATATCGGAAAAACTTTGCACTGACGCGACGGTCGCCACTGCAGGTTGTGTGAGTCTCGCGCAAAGTGCCATATCAAACGTGCGCAAGCTAGTGACAAGCAACTTCACCAGATCTGTAGATTCTGCATACGCTCGGATACAAATGAAAGTATCGAGAGATAACACCGACACGAGTTGCGCGACGGCGCTGGCTGCAGTCGCTACAACACTGGATTTATTAATCAACGTAATTGTGATCGTAATGACGTATCGAGTGTGCACCAGAAACTACAACCAGTACTACAGAAAACTGGCATGAGGGTCACGGTCTAACGTTATGTTGGTGTCTCGCATCGACCGTCGACGGCCGTTTGCCAGCGGCTGAAAATGGAACAGTTGACGAAATGGAAAAGCCGACCGTCGATAGTGCACTCTCGCAAGTTCCAACCGCACCATCTCAGGAGACAGACCACAGAGTCATATTAGCGGAGGGTAGATAGAAAATGCGCAAATCGCCGCAACCGCCCATATACATACTATACGAGTTCAACATAGAGTAGAGTAAGAAGTTACTACCGATTGTATTTCCAACGTGTAAGCAGCTGGTGTGTGACGCTTTACTTGAGTATCACAGAGGTTGCGATGTCCTGTGTTCCACGAGCGCATGGAAACAAGTGAACGAACTTCTACGGACCGTACTGTTGGGGTATGAGCGAGCTGTAAAATCAATACACGCTAGACACGCGGACTTTGCCACGTTACTGGACACGCATATCGCCAGAACAAAACCGGGTCAAGTGTTCGGGGCATCACCGCGCTCGACTATACACGTCTTGGCCTACCACGAGTACATGAGCCCACAGATCCTAAGCGAGGTCGAAGCCGTTGTGTCTACTCAACGCAAATTCAGCACAGCCGTAGCGCTAAGACAAGTCCCTCTAGACTGCTGGAAACTTTGGGAATGTGGAAGGCTGGCGTGTACGCGCTTTCTACACATCTCAACGGTATGATCGCGATACTCTCGGCCGCACAACAACTAATGGTCATGTGTTCGGAAGTTCTGATCAGGTCTGACATGACCGGTTGTCAATCGACGTCGAGCGTGCACTCACACACGGATATCCTGGCGTACAGTAAAGCGACGGCGACCTCTACGCTCACGTTGATCGCCGATGTTTCGAAGGGCAATCGAGTGTGTTGGCTGACGAAAGCTATGGTGACCGACGGTCGCGTCGACTACAATGTGCCTCATTGAGACTGGAGAGGCGTATGTGATCCTTTGCAAATCGACAACACCACCGCGGTCGAGTGCGAAGTCACGGTCGGCGGCGTGTTGTCCTTACTTTGCCCCATACAATGTGACGGTCCGTGACACGGACAGTTGTGTTACGACCCGACTAACGAACCGTACCAGGTGATAACATTGCATCCGCCCATTACAGCGGAGCGAGCGTTTCGCCACACTCCCAAACCAAGGTTAATAGTTGTAGCGCACGCACTTTCGGACCTCGGTGCACGCGAAACTCTGGCGTACGCTCACAACATCACGCTCGAGACAGCTCAAGCGTTACGCGAAACAAAGGACGTGTTCAAATCCATAGAGAATATACGGTCTTTAGCGTATGCGTATATAAAGAAGGTGGATGACATTTACAGACCCGGCAGCATGGGCACCACAGTAGAACAACAAGGTGCTCTCAAGCGCACACAGATACTGGCCGCATTATCACTCGTGATGTCTATCCTGACATGCCCGTTTCTGATTTCTATGTATATTAAATTATGACAAGAGCTACTTTAGGTGGTTACGATTACACTATGACCACGTGCCTTAGTTTCTGCTAGTGACCTATAAATACATATACCCACTTGCTCTCACTGCCATTAAAGCGGCTGTACCCACACGTACAACACCCAAGAAAAAAAATGATCTCGCTGTCTGTACTGGGTGTACTCTCAGTAGTCGCAGTTGCTCAGGCCATGGTGATACGCTCACATAACGCCTCTGAGATACGTCCCATCACACCACCTCCTAGACTACTCGCAAAGGAGTATTCAACACCCCCTTTGTACGAAGACAACCATTATAACGAGCACAGCACAACGCTTGCCGCACGCGAAGACAACATGCAGGAGACAACGCTACCACCTGTCGTGAGAACAACGGATTCGAGTGACAACGATCGCGACTATGACGAGCACATTACAACACCCTCTGTGCACGAAGACCAGGTGCAGGAGACAACGCTACCACCTGTCGTGAGAAACAAGAGTTTGGTTAACAATGATCATCGTCGTGTCCCATTGTAAACGGGCGCGCCATCGCACACATTGTACATGTGTGTTAACCCACCTGTATGCGACAGACTTTGTGTGTTGCATGACATCGAGATGTATTGACGTCTGTGTCAATACAGGACTCTCTATAAGCCTGGAGCTGGATGCTAACGACCCATGCATGCGCCACACAAAAGGTATCGTACATGTGTTAACCCACCTGTATACGACAGACTTTGTGTCTTGCATGACATCGAGATGTATTGACGTCTGTGTCAATACAGGACTCTATAAGCTGGGAGCTGGACGCTAACGACCCGTGCATGCGCCACACAAAAGGTAACTCGACTAACTACAAAACGCATATTGTGATGTAGAAAGTTGGCTCGACTGTTTGAATCAGCTGCAGCTGCGGTTTACTCACGAAGTGAATCGTACGCTTGTTAGAAGTACATTCGGAGCACTTTAAAAAATACATCGCTCTCATCGAGTTCCGTCTCAGCGTTCACCGGCTGATGGGCAAGAGCGTGACATGGGATCGCCAGGAACTTACTTAAGGACTATCATCTCATTTGGCATTTACTCACGGACCCAAGAAACCAGTTCCGAAAAATGGTCGAGAATTATAACTTGTCTAATAGCAACTGGAAGATATGTTGCGTCATAAGCCTCTGATGGTTCACAAGGTGCACGGTCCACTCGAAATCCTAATGCTGTATTTGTAGTACATACACTAAGTCTTCTCTGTTGATGTCAGACTAGAGTTTTATTAGAGTTTTACTTTGCAACAATGGGATTCGAGCAATTGATGTGTATATTTTTAATAGTGCACAATGCTACTATTCCTAGGCTGAATGTATGACATGGCTCTTATGTATCATTATGTATCGTTTCCATTAAGTACTAATTTAAATAAAGTCCCTCTGTCCTCAGTGCTAGGTTGTGGGTTTAATACACATTATTATGATCAACCTGTTGAATAGTATAATAACAATATTCCTGTAAAAGTCATTTAGTAATGAACAACCTCAGTTCTGTGAAAGAACATCATGTCTCTGATGTGTACACTGCAGGCCTGACCGGGGTTTGCACGCAAGGGCCTGTGTGTGTGTGTGTGTGTGTGTGTGTGTGTGTGTGTGTGTGTGTGTGTGTGTGTGTATGTGTGTGTGTGTGTGTGTGTGTGTGTGTGTGTGTGTGTGTGTGTGTGTGTGTGTGTGTGTATGTGTGTGTGTGTGTGTGAAACAAATAAAGATAAATATAGCTAGTGCGGCCACGAGCGGTTGTGCAGGGTAGAGGCTGCGCGAAAACGCCTCTAAAACAAGCGCTTGCCCGCGCCCAATCCGGCGTCTACTTGTTCGACGAACTCAGCAGGTTCTCCAACAATAGGGTCGGCGTGATCGTGTCCTTACCACACGGGGTCTGACACTGGGTCTGACAGACGGCCTCCAGGAGAGAGGCCCAAGCAAGACGTGCCCCGAGGAGCGTCTTGCCACATGTCACCTCTGGGTCTGACTGAGCGCCTCCAGGAGAGAGGCACAAGCAAGACGCACCCCGAGGAGCGTCTTGTCACATGTCAACACTCGGTCTGACTGAGCGCCTCCAGGAGAGAGGCCCAAGCAAGACGTGCACCGAGGAGCGTCTTGCCACATGTCAACACTGGGTCTGACTGAGCGCCTCCAGGATAGAGGCCCAAGCAAGACGCGCCCCGAGGAGCGTCTTGCCACATGTGAACACTGGGTCTGACTGAGCGCCTCCAGGAGAGAGTCCCAAGCAAGACGTGCCCCGAGGAGCGTCTTGCCACATGTCAACACTGGGTCTGACTGAGTGCCTCCATGAGAGAAGCCCCAGCAAGACGCGCCCCGAGGAGCATCTTGCCACATGTCAACACTGGGTCTGACTGAGAACCTCCAGGAGAGAGGCTCAAGCAAGACGCGCCCTGAGGAGCGTCTTGTAACATGTCACTACTCGGTCTGACTGAGCGCCTCCAGGAGAGAGACCCAAGCAAGACGTGCCCCGAGGAGCAACTTGCCACATGTCAACAATGGGTCTGATTGAGGGCCTCCAGGAGAGAAGCCCAAGCAAGAAGCGCCCCGAGGAGCGTCTTGCCACATGTCAACACTGGGTCTGACTGAGCGCCTCCAGGAGAGAGGCCCAAGCAAGACACGCCCCGAGGAGCGTCTTGACACATGTCAACACTGGGTCTGACTGAGGGCCTCCATGAGAGAAGCCCAAGCAAGACGCGCCCTGAGGAGAGTCTTGCCACATGTCAACACTGGGTCTGACAGAGGGCATCCAGGAGAGAGGCCCAAGCAATACGCGCCCCGAGGAGTGTCTTGCCACATGTCACCACTGGGTCTGACTGAGCGCCTCCAGGAGAGAGGCCCAAGCAAGAAGCGCAAGAAGGAGCGTCTTGCCACATGTCAGCACTCGGTCTGACTGAGCGCCTCCAGGAGAGAGGCCCAAGCAAGACGTGCCCCGAGGAGCGTCTTGCCACATGTCAACACTGGGTCTGACTGAGCGCCTCCAGGAGAGAGGCCCAAGCAAGACGTGCCCCGAGGAGCGTCTTGCCAAATGTGAACACTGGGTCTGACTGAGCGCCTCCAGGAGAGAGTTCCAAGCAAGACGCGCCCGGAGGAGCGTCTTGCCACATGTCAGCACTCAGTCTGACTGAGCGCCTCCAGGAGAGAGGCCCAAGCAAGACGCGCCCCGAGGAGCATCTTGACACATGTCTCCTCTGGGTCTGACTGAGCGCCTCCAGGAGAGAGGCCCAAGCAAGACGTGCCCCGAGGAGCGTCTTGCCACATGTCAACACTGGGTCTGACTGAGTGCCTCCATGAGAGAAGCCCCAGCAAGACGCGCCCCGAGGAGCATCTTGCCACATTTCAACACTGGGTCTGACTGAGAACCTCCAGGAGAGAGGTCCAAGCAAGACGCGCCCCGAGGAGCGTCTTGCCACATGTCAACACTGGGTCTGACTGAGCGCCTCCAGGACAGAGGCCCAAGCAAGACGCGCCCCGAGGAGCGTCTTGTCACATGTCACTACTCGGTCTGACTGAGCGCCTCCAGGTGAGAGGCCCAAGCAAGACGTGCCCCGAGGAGCGTCTTGCCACACGTCAACAATGGGTCTGACTGAGGGCCTCCAGGAGAAGCCCAAGCAAGAAGCGCCCCGAGGAGCGTCTTGACACATGTCAACACTGGGTCTGACTGAGCGCCTCCAGGAGAGAGGCCCAAGCAAGACACGCCCCGAGGAGCGTCTTGACACATGTCAACACTGGGTCTGACTGAGGGCCTCCATGAGAGAAGCCCAAGCAAGACGCGCCCCGAGGAGAGTCTTGCCACATGTCAACACTGGGTCTGACAGAGGGCATCCAGGAGAGAGGCCCAAGCAATACGCGCCCCGAGGAGCGTCTTGACACATGTCAACACTGGGTCTGACAGAGGGCATCCAGGAGAGAGGCCCAAGCAATACGCGCCCCGAGGAGCGTCTTGCCACATGTCACGCTTGGGTCTGACTGAGCGCCTCCAGGAGAGAGGCCCAAGCAAGAAGCGCCCCGAGGACCGTCTTGCCACGTGTCAACAATGTGTCTGACTGAGGGCCTCCAGGAGAGAAGCCCAAGCAAGACGCGCCCCGAGGAGCTTCTTGCCACATGTCAGCACTCGGTCTGACTGAGCGCCTCCAGGAGAGATGCCCAAGCAAGACGCGGCCCGAGGAGTGTCTTGCCACACGTCAACACTGGGTCTGACTGAGCGCCTCCAGGAGAGAGGCCCAAGCAAGACGCGCCCCAAGGAGCGTCTTGCCACGTGTCAACACTGGGTCTGACTTAGCGCCTCCAGGAGAGAGGCCCAAGCAAGATGCGCCCCGACGAGCGTCTTGCCACGTGTCACCACTGGGTCTGACTGAGCTCCTCCAGGAGAGAGGCCCAAGCAAGACGCGCCCCGAGGAGCGTCTTGCCACGTGTCACCACTGGGTCTGATTGAGCACCTCCAGGAGAGAGGCCCCAGCAAGACGCGCCCCGAGGAGCGTCTTGCCTTATGTCAGCTTTCGGTCTGACTGAGCACCTCCAGGAGAGAGGCCCAAGCAAGACGCGCCCCGAGGAGCGTCTTGCCACATGTCACTACTCGGTCTAACTGAGCGCCTCCAGGAGAGAGGTCCAAGCAGCGCCCCGAGGAGGGTCTTGCCACATGTCACTACTCGGTCTGACTGAGCGCCTCCAGGAGAGAGGCCCAAGCAAGACGTGCCCCGAGGAGCGTCTTAACACATGTCAACACTGGGTCTGACTTAGCGCCTCCAGGAGAGAGGCCCAAGCAAGATGCGCCCCGAGGAGCGTCTTGCCACGTGTCACCACTGGGTCTGACTGAGCTCCTCCAGGAGAGAGGCCCAAGCAAGACGCGCCCCGAGGAGCGTCTTGCCACGTGTCACCACTGGGTCTGATTGAGCACCTCCAGGAGAGAGGCCCCAGCAAGACGCGTCCCGAGGAGCGTCTTGCCTTATGTCAGCTTTCGGTCTGACTGAGCACCTCCAGGAGAGAGGCCCAAGCAAGACGCGCCCCGAGGAGCGTCTTGCCACATGTCACTACTCGGTCTAACTGAGCGCCTCCAGGAGAGAGGTCCAAGCAGCGCCCCGAGGAGCGTCTTGCCACATGTCACTACTCGGTCTGACTGAGCGCCTCCAGGAGAGAGGCCCAAGCAAGACGTGCCCCGAGGAGCGTCTTAACACATGTCAACAATGGGTCCGACCGAGGGCCTCCAGGAGAGAGGCCCAAATAAGACGCGCCCCGAGGAGCGTCTTGCCACATGTCAACAATGGGTCTGACTGAGGGCCTACAGGAGAGAAGCCCAAGCAAGACGCGCCCCGAGGAGCGTCTTGCCACATGTAAGCACTCGGTCTGACTGAGCTCCTCCAGGAGAGAGGCCCAAGCAAGAAGCGCCCCGAGGAGCGTCTTGCCACATGTCAACACTGGGTCTGACTGAGCACCTCCAGGAGAGAGGTCCAAGCAAGACGCGCCCCGAGGAGAGTCTTGCCACATGTCAGCACTCGGTCTGACTGAGCGCCTCCAGGAGAGAGGCCCAAGCAAGACGCGCCCCGAGGAGCGTCTTGACACATTTCTCCTCTTGGTCTGACTGAGCACCTCCAGGAGAGAGGCCCAAGCAAGACGTTCCCCGAGGAGCGTCTTTCCACATGTCAACACTGGGTCTGACTGAGTGCCTCCATGAGAGAAGCCCCAGCAAGACGCGCCCCGAGGAGCGTCTTGCCACATGTCAGCACTCGGTTTGATTGAGCGCCTCCAGGAGAGAGGCCCAAGCAAGACGCGCCCCGAGGAGCGTCTTGCCACATGTCAACACTGGGTCTGACTGAGCGCCTCCAGGAGAGAGGCCCAAGCAAGACGCGCCCGGAGGAGCGTCTTGCCACATGTCAGCACTCGGTCTGACTGAGCGCCTCCAGGAGAGAGGCCCAAGCAAGACGCGCCCCGAGGAGCGTCTTGACACATGTCTCCTCTGGGTCTGACTGAGCGCCTCCAGGAGAGAGGCCCAAGCAAGACGTGCCCCGAGGAGCATCTTGCCACATGTCAACACTCGGTCTGACTGAGCGCCTCCAGGAGAGAGGCCCAAGCAAGACGCACCCCAAGGAGCGTCTTGCCACATGTCAACACTGGGTCTGACTGAGCGCCTCCTGGAGAGAGGCCCAAGCAAGACGCGCCCCGAGGAGAGTCTTGCCACATGTCAGCACTCGGTCTGACTGAGCGCCTCCAGGAGAGAGGCCCAAGCAAGACGCGCCCCGAGGAGCGTCTTGACACATTTCTCCTCTGGGTCTGACTGAGCGCCTCCAGGAGAGAGGCCCAAGCAAGACATTCCCCGCGGAGCGTCTTTCCACATGTCAACACTGGGTCTGACTGAGTGCCTCCATGAGAGAAGCCCCAGCAAGTCGCGCCCCGAGGAGCGTCTTGCCACATGTCAACACTGGGTCTGACTGAGCGCCTCCAGGAGAGAGGGCCGAGGAGCGTCTTGACACATGTCACCTCTGGGTCTGACTGAGCGCCTCCAGGAGAGAGGCCCAAGCAAGACGCGCCCCGAGGAGCGTCTTGTCACATGTCAACACTGGGTCTGACTGAGCGCCTCCAGGAGCGAGGCCCAAGCAACACGCGCCCCGAGGAGCGTCTTGCCACATGTCAACACTGGGTCTTACTGAGTGCCTCCATGAGAGAAGCCCCAGCAAGACGCGCCCCGAGGAGCGTCTTGTCACATGTCACTACTTGGTCTGACTGAGCGCCTCCATGAGAGAAGCCCCAGCAAGACGTGCCCCGAGGAGCGTCTTTTCACATGTCAACAATGGGTCTGACTGAGGGCCTCCAGGAGAGAAGCCCAAGCAAGAAGCGCCCCGAGGAGCGTCTTGCCACATGTCAACACTGGGTCTGACTGAGCGCCTCCAGGAGAGAGGCCCAAGCAACACGCGCCCCGAGGAGCGTCTTGCCACATGTCAACACTGGGTCTTACTGAGTGCCTCCATGAGAGAAGCCCCAGCAAGACGCGCCCCGAGGAGCGTCTTGTCACATGTCACTACTTGGTCTGACTGAGCGCCTCCATGAGAGAAGCCCCAGCAAGACGTGCCCCGAGGAGCGTCTTTTCACATGTCAACAATGGGTCTGACTGAGGGCCTCCAGGAGAGAAGCCCAAGCAAGAAGCGCCCCGAGGAGCGTCTTGCCACATGTCAACACTGGGTCTGACTGAGCGCCTCCAGGAGAGAGGCCCAAGCAAGACACGCCCCGAGGAGAGTCTTGCCACATGTCAAAACTGGGTCTGACAGAGGGCCCCCAGGAGAGAGGCCCAAATAAGACGCGCCCCGAGGAGCGTCTTGCCACATGTCAACAATGGGTCTGACTGAGGGCTTCCAGGAGAGAAGCCCACGCAAGATGCGCCCCGAGGAGCGTCTTGCCACATGTCAGCACTCGGTCTGACTGAGCGCCTCCAGGAGACAGGCCCAAGCAAGACGCGCCCCGAGGAGCGTCTTGCCACATGTCAACACTGGGTCTGACTGAGCGCCTCCAGGAGAGAGGCCCAAGCAAGACGCGCCCCGAGGAGCGTCTTGCCACATGTGAACACTGGGTCTGATTGAGCACCTCCAGGAGAGAGGCCCCAGCAAGACGCGCCGCGAGGAGCATCTTGCCTTATGTCAGCACTCGGTCTGACTGAGCGCCTCCAGGAGAGAGGCCCAAGCAAGACCCGCCCCGAGGAGCGTCTTGCCACATGTCACTACTCTGTTTAACTGAGCGCCTCCAGGAGAGAGGTCCAAGCAAGACACGCCCCGAGGAGCGTCTTGCCATATGTCACTACTCGGTCTGACTGAGCGCCTCCAGGAGGGAGGTCCAAGCAAGACGTGCCCCGAGGAGCGTCTTGCCACATGTCAACAATGGGTCTGACTGAGGGCCTCCAGGAGAGAAGCCCAAGCAAGACGCGCCCCGAGGAGCATCTTGCCACATGTCAACACTGGGTCTGACTGAGGGCCCCCAGGATAGAGGCCCAAATAAGACGCGCCCCGAGGAGCGTCTTGCCACATGTCAACACTGGGTCTGACTGAGGGCCTCCAGGAGAGAAGCCCAAGCAAGATGCGCCCCGAGGAGCGTCGTGCCACATGTCAGCACTCGGTCTGTCTGAGCGCCTCCAGGAAAGAGGCCCAAGCAAGACGCGCCCCGAGGAGCGTCTTGCCACATGTCAACACTGGGTCTGACTGAGCGCCTCCAGGAGAGACGCCCAAGCAAGACGCGCCCCGAGGAGCGTCTTTCCACATGTCAACACTGGGTCTGACTGAGCGCCTCCAGGAGAGACGCCCAAGCAAGACGCGCCCCGAGGAGAGTCTTGCCACATGTCAGCACTCGGTCTGACTGAGCGCCTCCAGGAGAGAGGCCCAAGCAAGACGCGCCCCGAGGAGCGTCTTGACACATTTCTTCTCTGGGTCTGACTGAGCGCCTCCAGGAGAGAGGCCCAAGCAAGACCTTCCCCGAGGAGCGTCTTTCCACATGTCAACACTGGGTCTGAATGAGTGCCTCCATGAGAGAAGCCCCAGCAAGACGCGCCCCGAGGAGCGTCTTGCCACATGTCAACACTGGGTCTGACTGAGCCCCTCCAGGAGAGAGGCCCAAGCAAGACGCGCCCCGAGGAGCGTCTTGCCACATGTCAACACTGGGTCTGACTGAGCGCCTCCAGGAGAGAGGCCCGAGGAGCGTCTTGACACATGTCACCTCTGGGTCTGACTGAGCGCCTCCAGGAGAGAGGCCCAAGCAAGATGCGCCCCGAGGAGCGTCTTGTCACATGTCAACACTGGGTCTGACTGAGCGCCTCCAGGAGCGAGGCCCAAGCAAGAAACGCCCGAGGAGCGTCTTGACACATGTCAACACTGGGTCGGACTGAGCGCCTCCAGGAGAGAGGTCCAAGCAACACGCGCCCCGAGGAGCGTCTTGCCACATGTCAACACTGGGTCTGACTGAGTGCCTCCATGAGAGAAGCCCCAGCAAGACGCGCCCCGAGGAGCGTCTTGTCACATGTCACTACTCGGTCTGACTGAGCGCCTCCAGGAGAGAGGCCCAAGCAAGACGTGCCCCGAGGAGCGTCATGCCACATGTCAACAATGGGTCTGACTGAGGGCCTCCAGGAGAGAAGCCCAAGCAAGAAGCGCCCCGAGGAGCGTCTTGCCACATGTCAACACTGGGTCTGACTGAGCGCCTCCAGGAGAGAGGCCCAAGCAAGACACGCCCCGAGGAGCGTCTTGACACATGATAACACTGGGTCTGACTGAGGGCCTCCATGTGAGAAGCCCAAGCAAGACGCGCCCCGAGGAGAGTCTTGCCACATGTCAACACTGGGTCTGACAGAGGGCATCCAGGAGAGAGGCCCAAGCAATACGCGCCCTGAGGAGCGTCTTGCCACATGTCAACATTGGGTCTGACTGAGGGCCTCCAGGAGAGAAGCCCAAGGAAGACGCGCCCCGAGGAGCTTCTTGCCACATGTCAGCACTCGGTCTGACTGAGCGCCTCCAGGAGAGAGGCCAAAGCAAGATGCGCCCCGAGGGGCGTCTTGACACATGTCAACACTGGGTCTGACAGAGGGCCTCCATGAGAGAGGCCCAAGCTAGACGCGCCCCGAGGAGTGTCTTGCCACATGTCAACACTGGGTCTGACTGAGCGCCTCCAGGAGAGAGGCCCAAGCAAGACTCGCCCCGAGGAGCGTCTTGCCACGTGTCAACACTTGGTCTGACTTAGCGCCTCCAGGAGAGAGGCCCAAGCAAGATGCGCCCCGAGGAGCGTCTTGCCACGTGTCACCACTGGGTCTGACTAAGCTCCTCCAGGAGAGAGGCCCAAGCAAGACGCGCCCCGAGGAGCGTCTTGCCACGTGTCACAACTGGGTCTGATTGAGCACCTCCAGGAGAGAGGCCCCAGCAAGACGCGCCGCGAGGAGCATCTTGCCTTATGTCAGCACTCGGTCTGACTGAGCGCCTCCAGGAGAGAGGCCCAAGCAAGACCCGCCCCGAGGAGCGTCTTGCCACATGTCACTACTCGGTCTAACTGAGCGCCTCCAGGAGAGAGGTCCAAGCAAGACACGCCCCGAGGAGCGTCTTGCCACATGTCACTACTCGGTCTGACTGAGTGCCTCCAGTAGAGAGTCCCAAGCAAGACGCGCCCCGAGGAGCGTCTTGCCACATGTCACTACTCGGTCTGACTGAGGGCCTCCAGGAGAGAAGCCCAAGCAAGATGCGCCCCGAGGAGCGTCTTGCCACATGTCAGCACTCGGTCTGACTGAGCGCCTCCAGGAGAGAGGCCCAAGCAAGACGCGCCCCGAGGAGCGTCTTGCCACATGTCAACACTGGGTCTGACTGAGCGCCTCCAGGAGAGAGGCCCAAGCAAGACGCGCCCCGAGGAGCGTCTTGCCACATGTGAACACTGGGTCTGACTGAGCGCCTCCAGGAGAGAGGCCCAAGCAAGACGCGCCCGGAGGAGCGTCTTGCCACATGTCAGCACTCAGTCTGACTGAGCGTCTCCAGGAGAGAGGCCCAAGCAAGACGCGCCCCGAGGAGCGTCTTGACACATGTCTCCTCTGGGTCTGACTGAGCGCCTCCAGGAGAGAGGCCCAAGCAAGACGTGCCCCGAGGAGCATCTTGCCACATGTCAACACTGGGTCTGACTGAGTGCCTCCATGAGAGAAGCCCCAGCAAGACGCGCCCCGAGGAGCGTCTTGCCACATGTCAACACTGGGTCTGACTGAGCACCTCCAGGAGAGAGGCCCAAGCAAGACGCGCCCCGAGGAGCGTCTTGCCACATGTCAACACTGGGTCTGACTGAGCGCCTCCAGGAGAGAGGCCCGAGGAGCGTCTTGCCACATGTCACCTCTGGGTCTGACTGAGCGCCTCCAGGAGAGAGGCGCAAGCAAGAAACGCCCGAGGAGCGTCTTGACACATGTCAACACTGGGTCTGACTGAGCGCCTCCAGGAGAGAGGCCCCAGCAAGACGCGCCCCGAGGAGCGTCTTGCCACATGTCAACACTGGGTCTGACTGAGCGCCTCCAGGAGAGAGGCCCGAGGAGCGTCTTGACACATGTCACCTCTGGGTCTGACTGAGTGCCTCCAGGAGAGAGGCCCAAGCAAGATGCGCCCCGAGGAGCGTCTTGTCACATGTCAACACTGGGTCTGACTGAGCGCCTCCAGGAGCGAGGCCCAAGCAAGAAACGCCCGAGGAGCGTCTTGACACATGTCAACACTGGGTCTGACTGTGTGCCTCCATGAGAGAAGCCCCAGCAAGACGCGCCCCGAGGAGCGTCTTGTCACATGTCACTACTCGGTCTGACTGAGCGCCTCCAGGAGAGAGGCCCAAGCAAGACGTGCCCCGAGGAGCGTCTTGCCACATGTCAACAATGGGTCTGACTGAGGGCCTCCAGGAGAGAAGCCCAAGCAAGAAGCGCCCCGAGGAAAGTCTTGCCACATGTCAACACTGGGTCTGACTGAGCTTCTCCAGGAGAGAGGCCCAAGCAAGACACGCCCCGAGGAGCGTCTTGACACATGATAACACTGGGTCTGACTGAGGGCCTCCATGTGAGAAGCCCAAGCAAGACGCGCCCCGAGGAGAGTCTTGCCACATGTCAACACTGGGTCTGACAGAGGGCATCCAGGAGAGAGGCCCAAGCAATACGCGCCCCGAGGAGCGTCTTGCCACATGTCAACATTGGGTCTGACTGAGGGCCTCCAGGAGAGAAGCCCAAGGAAGACGCGCCCCGAGGAGCTTCTTGCCACATGTCAGCACTCGGTCTGACTGAGCGCCTCCAGGAGAGAGGCCAAAGCAAGATGCGCCCCGAGGGGCGTCTTGACACATGTCAACACTGGGTCTGACAGAGGGCCTCCATGAGAGAGGCCCAAGCAAGACGCGCCCCGAGGAGTGTCTTGCCACATGTCAACACTGGGTCTGACTGAGCGCCTCCAGGAGAGAGGCCCAAGCAAGACGCGCCCCGAGGAGCGTCTTGCCACGTGTCAACACTGGGTCTGACTTAGCGCCTCCAGGAGAGAGGCCCAAGCAAGATGCGCCCCGAGGAGCGTCTTGCCACATGTCACCACTGGGTCTGACTGAGCTCCTCCAGGAGAGAGGCCCAAGCAAGACGCGCCCCGAGGAGCGTCTTGCCACGTGTCACCACTGGGTCTGATTGAGCACCTCCAGGAGAGAGGCCCCAGCAAGACGCGCCGCGAGTAGCATCTTGCCTTATGTCAGCACTCGGTCTGACTGAGCGCCTCCAGGAGAGAGGCCCAAGCAAGACCCGCCCCGAGGAGCGTCTTGCCACATGTCACTACTCGGTCTAACTGAGCGCCTCCAGGAGAGAGGTCCAAGCAAGACACGCCCCGAGGAGCGTCTTGCCACATGTCACTACTCGGTCTGACTGAGTGCCTCCAGGAGAGAGGCCCAAGCAAGACGCGCCCCGAGGAGCGTCTTGCCACATGTAACTACTCGGTCTGACTGAGGGCCTCCAGGAGAGAAGCCCAAGCAAGATGCGCCCTGAGGAGCGTCTTGCCACATGTCAGCACTCGGTCTGACTGAGCGCCTCCAGGAGAGAGGCCCAAGCAAGACGCGCCCCGAGGAGCGTCTTGCCACATGTCAACACTGGGTCTGACTGAGCGCCTCCAGGAGAGAGGCCCAAGCAAGACGCGCCCCGAGGAGCGTCTTGCCACATGTGAACACTGGGTCTGACTGAGCGCCTCCAGGAGAGAGGCCCAAGCAAGACGCGCCCGGAGGAGCGTCTTGCCACATGTCAGCACTCAGTCTGACTGAGCGTCTCCAGGAGAGAGGCCCAAGCAAGACGCGCCCCGAGGAGCGTCTTGACACATGTCTCCTCTGGGTCTGACTGAGCGCCTCCAGGAGAGAGGCCCAAGCAAGACGTGCCCCGAGGAGCATCTTGCCACATGTCAACACTGAGTCTGACTGAGTGCCTCCATGAGAGAAGCCCCAGCAAGACGCGCCCCGAGGAGCGTCTTGCCACATGTCAACACTGGGTCTGACTGAGCACCTCCAGGAGAGAGGCCCAAGCAAGACGCGCCCCGAGGAGCGTCTTGCCACATGTGAACACTGGGTCTGACTGAGCGCCTCCAGGAGAGAGGCCCAAGCAAGACGCGCCCGGAGGAGCGTCTTGCCACATGTCAGCACTCAGTCTGACTGAGCGTCTCCAGGAGAGAGGCCCAAGCAAGACGCGCCCCGAGGAGCGTCTTGACACATGTCTCCTCTGGGTCTGACTGAGCGCCTCCAGGAGAGAGGCCCAAGCAAGACGTGCCCCGAGGAGCGTCTTGCCAGATGTGACCACTGGGTCTGATTGAGCACCTCCAGGAGAGAGGCCCCAGCAAGACGCGCCGCGAGGAGCATCTTGCCTTATGTCAGCACTCGGTCTGACTGAGCGCCTCCAGGAGAGAGGCCCAAGCAAGACCCGCCCCGAGGAGCGTCTTGCCACATGTCACTACTCTGTTTAACTGAGCGCCTCCAGGAGAGAGGTCCAAGCAAGACACGCCCCGAGGAGCGTCTTGCCATATGTCACTACTCGGTCTGACTGAGCGCCTCCAGGAGGGAGGTCCAAGCAAGACGTGCCCCGAGGAGCGTCTTGCCACATGTCAACAATGGGTCTGACTGAGGGCCTCCAGGAGAGAAGCCCAAGCAAGACGCGCCCCGAGGAGCATCTTGCCACATGTCAACACTGGGTCTGACTGAGGGCCCCCAGGATAGAGGCCCAAATAAGACGCGCGCCGAGGAGCGTCTTGCCACATGTCAACACTGGGTCTGACTGAGGGCCTCCAGGAGAGAAGCCCAAGCAAGATGCGCCCCGAGGAGCGTCGTGCCACATGTCAGCACTCGGTCTGTCTGAGCGCCTCCAGGAAAGAGGCCCAAGCAAGACGCGCCCCGAGGAGCGTCTTGCCACATGTCAACACTGGGTCTGACTGAGCGCCTCCAGGAGAGACGCCCAAGCAAGACGCGCCCCGAGGAGCGTCTTTCCACATGTCAACACTGGGTCTGACTGAGCGCCTCCAGGAGAGACGCCCAAGCAAGACGCGCCCCGAGGAGAGTCTTGCCACATGTCAGCACTCGGTCTGACTGAGCGCCTCCAGGAGAGAGGCCCAAGCAAGACGCGCCCCGAGGAGCGTCTTGACACATTTCTTCTCTGGGTCTGACTGAGCGCCTCCAGGAGAGAGGCCCAAGCAAGACCTTCCCCGAGGAGCGTCTTTCCACATGTCAACACTGGGTCTGAATGAGTGCCTCCATGAGAGAAGCCCCAGCAAGACGCGCCCCGAGGAGCGTCTTGCCACATGTCAACACTGGGTCTGACTGAGCCCCTCCAGGAGAGAGGCCCAAGCAAGACGCGCCCCGAGGAGCGTCTTGCCACATGTCAACACTGGGTCTGACTGAGCGCCTCCAGGAGAGAGGCCCGAGGAGCGTCTTGACACATGTCACCTCTGGGTCTGACTGAGCGCCTCCAGGAGAGAGGCCCAAGCAAGATGCGCCCCGAGGAGCGTCTTGTCACATGTCAACACTGGGTCTGACTGAGCGCCTCCAGGAGCGAGGCCCAAGCAAGAAACGCCCGAGGAGCGTCTTGACACATGTCAACACTGGGTCGGACTGAGCGCCTCCAGGAGAGAGGTCCAAGCAACACGCGCCCCGAGGAGCGTCTTGCCACATGTCAACACTGGGTCTGACTGAGTGCCTCCATGAGAGAAGCCCCAGCAAGACGCGCCCCGAGGAGCGTCTTGTCACATGTCACTACTCGGTCTGACTGAGCGCCTCCAGGAGAGAGGCCCAAGCAAGACGAGCCCCGAGGAGCGTCATGCCACATGTCAACAATGGGTCTGACTGAGGGCCTCCAGGAGAGAAGCCCAAGCAAGAAGCGCCCCGAGGAGCGTCTTGCCACATGTCAACACTGGGTCTGACTGAGCGCCTCCAGGAGAGAGGCCCAAGCAAGACACACCCCGAGGAGCGTCTTGACACATGATAACACTGGGTCTGACTGAGGGCCTCCATGTGAGAAGCCCAAGCAAGACGCGCCCCGAGGAGAGTCTTGCCACATGTCAACACTGGGTCTGACAGAGGGCATCCAGGAGAGAGGCCCAAGCAATACGCGCCCTGAGGAGCGTCTTGCCACATGTCAACATTGGGTCTGACTGAGGGCCTCCAGGAGAGAAGCCCAAGGAAGACGCGCCCCGAGGAGCTTCTTGCCACATGTCAGCACTCGGTCTGACTGAGCGCCTCCAGGAGAGAGGCCAAAGCAAGATGCGCCCCGAGGGGCGTCTTGACACATGTCAACACTGGGTCTGACAGAGGGCCTCCATGAGAGAGGCCCAAGCTAGACGCGCCCCGAGGAGTGTCTTGCCACATGTCAACACTGGGTCTGACTGAGCGCCTCCAGGAGAGAGGCCCAAGCAAGACTCGCCCCGAGGAGCGTCTTGCCACGTGTCAACACTGGGTCTGACTTAGCGCCTCCAGGAGAGAGGCCCAAGCAAGATGCGCCCCGAGGAGCGTCTTGCCACGTGTCACCACTGGGTCTGACTCAGCTCCTCCAGGAGAGAGGCCCAAGCAAGACGCGCCCCGAGGAGCGTCTTGCCACGTGTCACCACTGGGTCTGATTGAGCACCTCCAGGAGAGAGGCCCCAGCAAGACGCGCCGCGAGGAGCATCTTGCCTTATGTCAGCACTCGGTCTGACTGAGCGCCTCCAGGAGAGAGGCCCAAGCAAGACCCGCCCCGAGGAGCGTCTTGCCACATGTCACTACTCGGTCTAACTGAGCGCCTCCAGGAGAGAGGTCCAAGCAAGACACGCCCCGAGGAGCGTCTTGCCACTTGTCATTACTCGGTCTGACTGAGTGCCTCCAGTAGAGAGGCCCAAGCAAGACGCGCCCCGAGGAGCGTCTTGCCACATGTCACTACTCGGTCTGACTGAGGGCCTCCAGGAGAGAAGCCCAAGCAAGATGCGCCCCGAGGAGCGTCTTGCCACATGTCAGCACTCGGTCTGACTGAGCGCCTCCAGGAGAGAGGCCCAAGCAAGACGCGCCCCGAGGAGCGTCTTGCCACATGTCAACACTGGGTCTGACTGAGCGCCTCCAGGAGAGAGGCCCGAGGAGCGTCTTGCCACATGTCACCTCTGGGTCTGACTGAGCGTCTCCAGGAGAGAGGCCCAAGCAAGACGCGCCCCGAGGAGCGTCTTGCCACATGTCAGCACTCGGTCTGACTGAGCGCCTCCAGGAGAGAGGCCCAAGCAAGACGCGCCCCGAGGAGCGTCTTGCCACATGTCAACACTGGGTCTGACTGAGCGCCTCCAGGAGAGAGGCCCAAGCAAGACGCGCCCCGAGGAGCGTCTTGCCACATGTGAACACTGGGTCTGACTGAGCGCCTCCAGGAGAGAGGCCCAAGCAAGACGCGCCCGGAGGAGCGTCTTGCCACATGTCAGCACTCAGTCTGACTGAGCGTCTCCAGGAGAGAGGCCCAAGCAAGACGCGCCCCGAGGAGCGTCTTGACACATGTCTCCTCTGGGTCTGACTGAGCGCCTCCAGGAGAGAGGCCCAAGCAAGACGTGCCCCGAGGAGCATCTTGCCACATGTCAACACTGGGTCTGACTGAGTGCCTCCATGAGAGAAGCCCCAGCAAGACGCGCCCCGAGGAGCGTCTTGCCACATGTCAACACTGGGTCTGACTGAGCACCTCCAGGAGAGAGGCCCAAGCAAGACGCGCCCCGAGGAGCGTCTTGCCACATGTCAACACTGGGTCTGACTGAGCGCCTCCAGGAGAGAGGCCCGAGGAGCGTCTTGCCACATGTCACCTCTGGGTCTGACTGAGCGCCTCCAGGAGAGAGGCGCAAGCAAGAAACGCCCGAGGAGCGTCTTGACACATGTCAACACTGGGTCTGACTGAGCGCCTCCAGGAGAGAGGCCCCAGCAAGACGCGCCCCGAGGAGCGTCTTGCCACATGTCAACACTGGGTCTGACTGAGCGCCTCCAGGAGAGAGGCCCGAGGAGCGTCTTGACACATGTCACCTCTGGGTCTGACTGAGTGCCTCCAGGAGAGAGGCCCAAGCAAGATGCGCCCCGAGGAACGTCTTGTCACATGTCAACACTGGGTCTGACTGAGCGCCTCCAGGAGCGAGGCCCAAGCAAGAAACGCCCGAGGAGCGTCTTGACACATGTCAACACTGGGTCTGACTGTGTGCCTCCATGAGAGAAGCCCCAGCAAGACGCGCCCCGAGGAGCGTCTTGTCACATGTCACTACTCGGTCTGACTGAGCGCCTCCAGGAGAGAGGCCCAAGCAAGACGTGCCCCGAGGAGCGTCTTGCCACATGTCAACAATGGGTCTGACTGAGGGCCTCCAGGAGAGAAGCCCAAGCAAGAAGCGCCCCGAGGAGCGTCTTGCCACATGTCAACACTGGGTCTGACTGAGCGCCTCCAGGAGAGAGGCCCAAGCAAGACACGCCCCGAGGAGCGTCTTGACACATGATAACACTGGGTCTGACTGAGGGCCTCCATGTGAGAAGCCCAAGCAAGACGCGCCCCGAGGAGAGTCTTGCCACATGTCAACACTGGGTCTGACAGAGGGCATCCAGGAGAGAGGCCCAAGCAATACGCGCCCCGAGGAGCGTCTTGCCACATGTCAACATTGGGTCTGACTGAGGGCCTCCAGGAGAGAAGCCCAAGGAAGACGCGCCCCGAGGAGCTTCTTGCCACATGTCAGCACTCGGTCTGACTGAGCGCCTCCAGGAGAGAGGCCAAAGCAAGATGCGCCCCGAGGGGCGTCTTGACACATGTCAACACTGGGTCTGACAGAGGGCCTCCATGAGAGAGGCCCAAGCAAGACGCGCCCCGAGGAGTGTCTTGCCACATGTCAACACTGGGTCTGACTGAGCGCCTCCAGGAGAGAGGCCCAAGCAAGACGCGCCCCGAGGAGCGTCTTGCCACGTGTCAACACTGGGTCTGACTTAGCGCCTCCAGGAGAGAGGCCCAAGCAAGATGCGCCCCGAGGAGCGTCTTGCCACATGTCACCACTGGGTCTGACTGAGCTCCTCCAGGAGAGAGGCCCAAGCAAGACGCGCCCCGAGGAGCGTCTTGCCACGTGTCACCACTGGGTCTGATTGAGCACCTCCAGGAGAGAGGCCCCAGCAAGACGCGCCGCGAGGAGCATCTTGCCTTATGTCAGCACTCGGTCTGACTGAGCGCCTCCAGGAGAGAGGCCCAAGCAAGACCCGCCCCGAGGAGCGTCTTGCCACATGTCACTACTCGGTCTAACTGAGCGCCTCCAGGAGAGAGGTCCAAGCAAGACACGCCCCGAGGAGCGTCTTGCCACATGTCACTACTCGGTCTGACTGAGTGCCTCCACGAGAGAGGCCCAAGCAAGACGCGCCCCGAGGAGCGTCTTGCCACATGTAACTACTCGGTCTGACTGAGGGCCTCCAGGAGAGAAGCCCAAGCAAGATGCGCCCTGAGGAGCGTCTTGCCACATGTCAGCACTCGGTCTGACTGAGCGCCTCCAGGAGAGAGGCCCAAGCAAGACGCGCCCCGAGGAGCGTCTTGCCACATGTCAACACTGGGTCTGACTGAGTGCCTCCAGGAGAGAGGCCCAAGCAAGACGCGCCCCGAGGAGCGTCTTGCCACATGTGAACACTGGGTCTGACTGAGCGCCTCCAGGAGAGAGGCCCAAGCAAGACGCGCCCGGAGGAGCGTCTTGCCACATGTCAGCACTCAGTCTGACTGAGCGTCTCCAGGAGAGAGGCCCAAGCAAGACGCGCCCCGAGGAGCGTCTTGACACATGTCTCCTCTGGGTCTGACTGAGCGCCTCCAGGAGAGAGGCCCAAGCAAGACGTGCCCCGAGGAGCATCTTGCCACATGTCAACACTGAGTCTGACTGAGTGCCTCCATGAGAGAAGCCCCAGCAAGACGCGCCCCGAGGAGCGTCTTGCCACATGTCAACACTGGGTCTGACTGAGCACCTCCAGGAGAGAGGCCCAAGCAAGACGCGCCCCGAGGAGCGTCTTGCCACATGTCAACACTGGGTCTGACTGAGCGCCTCCAGGAGAGAGGCTCGAGGAGCGTCTTGCCACATGTCACCTCTGGGTCTGACTGAGCGCCTCCAGGAGAGAGGCGCAAGCAAGAAACGCCCGAGGAGCGTCTTGACACATGTCAACACTGGGTCTGACTGAGCGCCTCCAGGAGAGAGGCCCCAGCAAGACGCGCCCCGAGGAGCGTCTTGCCACATGTCAGCACTCGGTCTGACTGAGCGCCTCCAGGAGAGAGGCCCAAGCAAGAAGCGCCCCGAGGAGCGTCTTGCCACATGTCAACAATGGGTCTGACTGAGGGCCTCCAGGAGAGAAGCCCAAGCAAGAAGCGCCCCGAGGAGCGTCTTGCCACATGTCAACACTGTGTCTGACTGAGCGCCTCCAGGAGAGAGGCCCAAGCAAGACACGCCCCGAGGAGCGTCTTGACACATGTCAACACTGGGTCTGACTGAGGGCCTCCATGAGAGAAGCCCAAGCAAGACGCACCCCGAGGAGAGTCTTGCCACATGTCAACACTGGGTCTGACAGAGGGCATCCAGGAGAGAGGCCCAAGCAATACGGGCCCCGAGGAGCGTCTTGCCACATGTCAACAATGGGTCTGACTGAGGGCCTCCAGGAGAGAAGCCAAAGCAAGACGCGCCCCGAGGAGCTTCTTTCCACATGTCAACACTGTGTCTGACTGAGCGCCTCCAGGAGAGAGGCCCAAGCAAGACGCGCAGCGAGGAGCGTCTTGCCACGTGTCAACACTGGGTCTGACTTAGCACCTCCAGGAGAGAGGCCCAAGCAAGATGCGCCCCGAGGAGCGTCTTGCCACGTGTCACCACTGGGTCTGACTGAGCTCCTCCAGGAGAGAGGCCCAAGCAAGACGCGCCCCGAGGAGCGTCTTGCCTTATGTCAGCACTCGGTCTGACTGAGCGCCTCCAGGAGAGAGGCCCAAGAAAGACGCGCCCCGAGGAGCGTCTTGCCACATGTCACTACTCGGTCTAACTGAGCGCCTCCAGGAGAGAGGTCCAAGCAAGACGCACCCCGAGGAGCGTCTTGCCAAATGTCACTACTCGGTCTGACTGAGCGCCTCCAGGAGGGAGGTCCAAGCAAGACGCGCCCCGAGGAGCGTCTTGCCACATGTTACTACTCGGTCTGACTGAGCGCCTCCAGGAGAGAGGCCCAAGCAAGACGTGCCCCGTGGAGCGTCTTGCCACATGTCAACAATGGGTCTGACTGAGGGCCTCCAGGAGAGAAGCCCAAGCAAGACGCGCCCAGAGGAGCGTCTTGCCACATGTCAACACTGGGTCGGACTGAGGGCCTCCATGAGAGAAGCCCAAGCAAGACGCGCCCCGAGGAGAGTCTTGCCACACGTCAACACTCGGTCTGACAGAGGGCATTCAGGAGAGAGGCCCAAGCAATACGCGCCCCGAGGAGCGTCTTGCCACATGTCACCACTTGGTCTGAATGAGCGCCTCCAGGAGAGAGGCCCAACCAATACGCGCCCCGAGGAGCGTCTTGCCACGTGTCAACACTGGGTCTGACTGAGCACCTCCAGGAGAGAGGCCCAAGCAAGACGCGCCCCGAGGAGCGTCTTTCCACGTGTCACCACTGGGTCTGACTGAGCGCCTCCAGGAGAGAGGCCCAAGCAAGACGCGCCCCGAGGAGCGTCTTGCCACATGTCAAAACTGGGTCTGACTGAGCGCCTCCAGGAGAGAGGCCCAAGCAAGATGCGCCCCAAGGAGCGTCTTGCCACATGTCAACACTGGGTCTGACTGAGCGCCTCCAGGAGAGAGGCCCAAGCAAGACGCGCCCCGAGGAGCGTCTTGCCACATGTCAACAATGGGTCTGACTGAGGGCCTCCAGGAGAGAGGCCCAAGCAAGATGCGCCCGAGGAGCGTCTTGCCACATGTCAACACTGGGTCTGACAGAGGGCCTCCAGGAGAGAGGCCCAAGCAAGACGCGCCCCGAGGAGCGTCTTGTCACATGTCAACACTGGGTGTGTCTGAGCGCCTCCAGGAGAGAAGCCCAAGCAAGACGTGCCCCGAGGAGCGTCAGGCCACATGTCACTACTCAGTCTGACTGAGCGCCTCCAGGAGAGAGGCCCAAGCAAGACGCGCCCCGAGGAGCGTCTTGCCACATGTCAGCACTGGGTCTGACTGAGCGCCTCCAGGAGAGAGGCCCCAGCAAGACGCGCCCCGAGGAGCGTCTTGCCTTATGTCAGCACTCGGTCTGACTGAGCGCCTCCAGGAGAGAGGCCCAAGCAAGACGCGCCCCGAGGAGCGTCTTGCCACATGTCAACACTGGGTCTGACTGAGGGCCTCCAGGAGAGAGGCCCAAGCAAGATGCGCCCGGAGGAGCGTCTTGCCACATGTCAAAACTGGGTCTGAAAGAGGGCCTCCAGGAGAGAGGCCCAAGCAAGACGCGCCCCGAGGAGCGTCTTGCCACATGTCACCTCTGGTTCTGACTGAGCGCCTCCAGGAGAGAGGCCCAAGCAAGACGTGCCCCGAGGAGCGTCTTGTCACATGTCAACACTGGGTCTTTCTGAGCGCCTCCAGGAGAGAAGCCCAAGCAAGACGCGCCCCGAGGAGCGTCTTGCCACATGTCAACAATGGGTCTGACTGAGGGCCTCCAGGAGAGAAGCCCAAGCAACACGCGGCCCGAGGAGCGTCTTGCCACATGTCAGCACTCGGTCTGACTGAGCGCCTCCAGGAGAGAGGCCCAAGCAAGACGCGCCCCGAGGAGCATCTTGCCACATGTCAACACTGGGTCTGACAGAGGGCCTCCAGGAGAGAGGCCCAAGCAAGACGCGCCCTGAGGAGTGTCTTGCCACATGTCTCCAGTGGGTCTGACTGAGCGCCTCCAGGAGAGAGGCCCAAGCAAGATGCGCCCCGAGGAGCGTCTTGTCACATGTCAACACTGGGTCTTTCTGAGCGCCTCCAGGAGGGAAGCCAAAGCAAGACGCGCCCCGAGGAGCGTCTTTGCACATGTCAGCACTCGGTCTGACTGAGCGCCTCCAGGAGAGAGGCCAAAGCAAGACGCGGCCCTAGGAGCGTCTTGCCACATGTCAACAATGGGTATGACTGAGGTTATCCAGGAGAGAAGCCCAAGCAAGACGCGCCCCGAGGAGCGTCTTGACACATGTCAACACTGGGTCTTTCTGAGCGCCTCCAGGAGAGAAGCCCAAGCAAGACGCGCCCCGAGGAGCGTCTTGCCACATGTCAACAATGGGTCTGACTGAGGGCCTCCAGGAGATAAGCCCAAGCAACACGCGGCCCGAGGAGCGTCTTGCCACATGTCAGCACTCGGTCTGACTGAGCGCCTCCAGGAGAGAGGCCCAAGCAAGACGCGCCCCGATGAGCATCTTGCCACATGTCAACACTGGGTCTGACAGAGGGCCTCCAGGAGAGAGGCCCAAGCAAGACGCGCCCTGAGTAGTGTCTTGCCACATGTCTCCACTGGGTCGGACTGAGCGCCTCCAGGAGAGAGGCCCTAGCAAGATGCGCCCCGAGGAGCGTCTTGTCACATGTCAACACTGGGTCTTTCTGAGCGCCTCCAGGAGGGAAACCCAAGCAAGACGCGCCCCGAGGAGCGTCTTTCCAACTGTCAGCACTCGGTCTGACTGAGCGCCTCCAGGAGAGAGGCCAAAGCAAGACGCGCCCCTAGGAGCGTCTTGCCACGTGTCAACACTGGGTCTGATTGAGGGCCTTCTGGAGTGAGGCCCAAGCAAGACGCGCCCCGAGGAGCGTCTTGCCACATGTCACTACTCGGTCTGACTGAGAGCCTCCAGGAGAGAGGCCCAAGCAAGACGTGCCCCGAGGAGCGTCTTGCCACATGTCAACAATGGGTCTGACTGAGGGCCTCCAGGAGAGAAGCCCAAGCAAGACGCGCCCCGAGGAGCGTCTTGCCACATGTCAACACTGGGTCTGACTGAGGGCCTCCAGGAGAGAGGCCCAAATAAGACGCGCCCCGAGGAGCGTCTTGCCACATGTCAACACTGGGTCTGACTGAGGGCCTCCAGGAGAGAAGCCCAAGCAAGATGCGCCCCGAGGAGCGTCTTGCCACATGTCAGCACTCGGTCTGACTGAGCGCCTCCAGGAGAGAGGCCCAAGCAAGACGCGCCCCGAGGAGCGTCTTGCCACATGTCAACACTGGGTCTGACTGAGCGCCTCCAGGAGAGAGGCCCAAGCAAGACGCGCCTGGAAGAGCGTCTTGCAACATGTCAGCACTCGGTCTGACTGAGCGCCTCCAGGAGAGAGGCCCAAGCAAGACGCGCCCCGAGGAGGGTCTTGACACATGTCTCCTCTGGGTCTGACCGAGCGCCTCCAGGAGAGAGGCCCAAGCAAGACGTGCCCCGACGAGCATCTTGCCACATGTCAACACTGGGTCTGACTGAGTGCCTCCATGAGAGAAGCCCCAGCAAGACACGCCCCGAGGAGCGTCTTGCCACGTGTCAACACTGGGTCTGACTGAGCACCTCCAGGAGAGAGGCCCAAGCAAGACACGCCCCGAGGAGCGTCCTTCCACTTGTCAACACTGGGTCTGACTGAGCGCCTCCAGGAGAGAGGCCCGAGGAGCGTCTTGCCACATGTCACCTCTGGGTCTTACTGAGCGCCTCCAGGAGAGAGGCGCAAGCAAGAAATGCACGAGGAGCGTCTTGACACATGTCAACACTGGGTTTGACTGAGCGCCTCCAGGAGAGAGGCCCCTGCAAGACGCGCCCCGAGGAGCGTCTTGCCACATGTCAGCACTCGGTCTGACTCAGCGCCTCCAGGAGAGAGGCCCAAGCAAGAAGCGCCCCGAGGAGCTTCTTGCCACATGTCAACAATGGGTCTGACTGAGGGCCTCCAGGAGAGAAGCCAAAGCAAGACGCGCCGTCGAGGAGTGTCTTGCCACATGTCAACACTGGGTCTAATTGAGCGCCTCCAGGAGAGAGGTCCAAGCAACACGCGCCCCGTGGAGCGTCTTGCCACATGTCAACACTGGGTCTGACTGAGTGCCTCCATGAGAGAAGCCCCAGCAAGACGCGCCCCGAGGAGCGTCTTGCCACATGTCACTACTCGGTCTGACTGAGCGCCTCCAGGAGAGAGGCCCAAGCAAGACGTGACCCGAGGAGCGTCTTGCCACATGTCAACAATGGGTCTGACTGAGGGCCTCCAGGAGAGAAGCCCAAGCAAGAAGCGCCCCGAGGAGCGTCTTGCCACATGTCAACACTGGGTCTGACTGAGCGCCTCCAGGAGAGAGGCCCAAGCAAGACACGCCCCGAGGAGCGTCTTGACACATGTCAACACTGGGTCTGACTGAGGGCCTCCATGAGAGAAGCCCAAGCAAGACGCGCCCCGAGGAGAGTCTTGCCACATGTCAACAATGGGTCTGACTGAGGGACTCCAGGAGAGAAGCCAAAGCAAGACGCGCCCCGAGGAGCTTCTTTCCACTTGTCAACATAGGGTCTTACTGAGGGCCTCCATGAGAGAAGCCCAAGCAAGACGCGCCCCGAGGAGTGTCTTGCCACATGTCAACACTGTGTCTGACTGAGCGCCTCCAGGAGAGAGGCCCAAGCAAGACGCGCCCCGAGGAGCGTCTTGCCACGTGTCAACACTGGGTCTGACTTAGCGCCTCCAGGAGAGAGGCCCAAGCAAGATGCGCCCCGAGGAGCGTCTTGCCTTATGTCAGCACTCGGTCTGACTGAGCGCCTCCAGGAGAGCGGCCCAAGCAAGCAGGCCCCGAGGAGCATCTTGCCACATGTCACTACTCGGTCTAACTGAGCGCCTCCAGGAGAGAGGTCCAAGCAAGACGCGCCCCGAGGAGCGTCTTGCCACATGTCACTACTCGGTCTGACTGAGCGCCTCCAGGAGAGAGGCCCAAGCAAGACGTGCCCGGAGGAGCGTCTTGCCACATGTCAACAATGGGTCTGACTGAGGGCCTCCAGGAGAGAAGCCCAAGCAAGACGCGCCCAGAGGAGCGTCTTGCCACATGTCAACACTGGGTCGGACTGAGGGCCTCCATGAGAGAAGCCCAAGCAAGATGGGCCCCGAGGAGAGTCTTGCCACATGTCAACACTCCGTCTGACAGAGGGCATTCAGGAGAGAGGCCCAAGCAATACGCGCCCCGAGGAGCGTCTTGCCACATGTCACAACTGGGTCTGAATGAGCGCCTCCAGGAGAGAGGCCCAACGAAGACGCGCCCCGAGGAGTGTCTTGCCACATGCCAACACTGGGTCTGACTGAGCGCCTCCAGGAGAGAGGCCCAAGTCAGAGGCGCCCCGAGGAGCGTCTTGCCACGTGTCAACACTGGGTCTGACTGAGCGCCTCCAGGAGAGATGCCCAAGCAAGACGCGCCCCGAGGAGCGTCTTTCCACGTGTCATCACTGGGTCTGACTGAGCGCCTCCAGGAGAGAGGCCCAAGCAAGACGCGCCCCGAGGAGCGTCTTGCCACATGTCAACACTGGGTCTGACTGAGCGCCTCCAGGAGAGAGGCCCAAGCAAGACGCGCCCCGAGGAGCGTCTTGTCACATGTCAACACTGGGTCTGTCTGAGCGCCTCCAGGAGAGAAGCCCAAGCAAGACGCGCCCCGAGGAGTGTCTTCCCACATGTCAACAATGGGTCTGACAGAGGGCCTCCAGGAGAGAAGCCCAAGCAAGACGCGCCCCGAGGAGCGTCTTGACAAATGTCAACACTGGGTCTGACAGAGGGCCTCCAGGAGAGAGGCCCAAGCAAGACGCGCCCCGAGGAGTGTCTTGCCACATGTCACCACTGGGTCTGACTGAGCGCCTCCAGGAGAGAGGCCCAAGCAAGACGCACCCCGAGGAGCGTCAGGCCGCATGTCACTACTCAGTCTGACTGAGCGCCTCCAGGAGAGAGGCCCCAGCAAGACGCGCCCCGAGGAGCGTCTTGCCTTATGTCAGCACTCGGTCTGACTGAGCCCCTCCAGGAGAGAGGCCCAAGCAAGACGCGCCCCGAGGAGCGTCTTGCCACATGTCAACAATGGGTCTGACTGAGGGCCTCCAGGAGAGAGGCCCAAGCAAGACGCGCCCCGAGGAGCGTCTTGCCACATGTCAACACTGAGTCTGACAGAGGGCCTCCAGGAGAGAGGCCCTAGCAAGACGCGCCCCGAGGAGCGTCTTGCCACATGTCACCTCTGGTTCTGACTGAGCGCCTCCAGGAGAGAGGCCCAAGCAAGACGTGCCCCGAGGAGCGTCTTGTCACATGTCAACACTGGGTCTTTCTGAGCGCCTCCAGGAGAGAAGCCCAAGCAAGACGCGCCCCGAGGAGCGTCTTGCCACATGTCAGCACTCGGTCTGACTGAGCGCCTCCAGGAGAGAGGCCCAAGCAAGACGCGCCCCGAGGAGCGTCTTGCCACATGTCAACAATGGCTCTGACTGAGGGCCTCCAGGAGAGAAGCCCAAGTAACACGCGGCCCGAGGAGCGTCTTGCCACATGTCAGCACTCGGTCTGACTGAGCGCCTCCAGGAGAGAGGCCAAAGCAAGACGCGCCCCGAGGAGTGTCTTGCCACATGTCAACACTGGGTCTGACTGAGTGCCTCCATGAGAGAAGCCCCAGCAAGACGCGCCCCGAGGAGCGTCTTGCCACATGTCACCACTGGGTCTGAATGAGCGCCTCCAGGAGAGAGGCCCAACCAAGACGCGCCCCGAGGACTGTCTTGCCACATGCCAACACTGGGTCTGACTGAGCGCCTCCAGGAGAGAGGCCCAAGTCAGAGGCGCCCCGAGGAGCGTCTTGCCACGTGTCAACAATGGGTCTGACTGAGCGCCTCCAGGAGAGAGGCCCAAGCAAGATGTGCCCCGAGGAGCGTCTTTCCACGTGTCACCACTGGGTCTGACTGAGCGCCTCCAGGAGAGAGGCCCAAGCAAGACGCGCCCCGAGAAGCGTCTTGCCACATGTCAACACTGGGTCTGACTGAGCGCCTCCAGGAGAGAGGCCCAAGCAAGACGCGCCCCGAGGAGCGTCTTGCCTTATGTCAGCACTCGGTCTGACTGAGCGCCTCCAGGAGAGAGGCCCAAGCAAGACGCGCCCCGAGGAGCGTCTTGCCACATGTCAACAATGGGTCTGACTGAGGGCCTCCAGGAGAGAGGCCCAAGCAAGATGCGCCCAGAGGAGCGTCTTGCCTCATGTCAACACTGGGTCTGACAGAGGGCCTCCAGGAGAGAGGCCCAAGCAAGACGCGCCCCGAGGAGCGTCTTGCCACATGTCACCTCTGGTTCTGACTGAGCACCTCCAGGAGAGAGGCCCAAGCAAGACGTGCCCCGAGGAGCGTCTTGTCACATGTCAACACTGGGTCTTTCTGAGCGCCTCCAGGAGAGAAGCCCAAGCAAGACGCGCCCCGAGGAGCGTCTTGCCACATGTCATTACTCGGTCTGACTGAGCGCCTCCAGGAGAGAGGCCCAAGCAAGACGCGCCCCGAGGAGCGTCTTGCCACATGTCACTACTCGGTCTGACTGAGCGCCTCAGGGAGAGAGGTCCAAGCAAGACGCGCCCCGAGGAGCGTCTTGCCACATGTCAACACTGGGTCTGACTGAGTGCCTCCATGAGAGAAGCCCCAGCAAGACGCGCCCCGAGGAACGTCTTGCCACATGTCACTACTCGGTCTGTTTGAGCGCCTCCAGGAGAGAGGCCCAAGCAAGACGCGCCCCGAGGAGCTTCTTGCCACATGTCAACACTGGGTCTGACTGAGTGCCTCCATGAGAGAAGCCCCAGCAAGACGCGCCCCGAGGAGCGTCTTGCCACATGTCACTACTCGGTCTGTTTGAGCGCCTCCAGGAGAGAGGCCCAAGCAAGACGCGCCCCGAGGAGCGTCTTGCCACATGTCAACACTGGGTCTGACTGAGCGCCTCCAGTAGAGAGGCCCAAGCAAGACACGCCCCGAGGAGCGTCTTGACACATGTCAACACTGGGTCTGACTGAGGGCCTCCATGAGAGAAGCCCAAGCAAGACGCGCCCCGAGGAGAGTCTTGCCACATGTCAACACTCGGTCTGACAGAGGGCATCCAGGAGAGAGGCCCAAGCAATAAGCGCCCCGAGGAGCGTCTTGCCACATGTCACCACTGGGTCTGACTGAGCGCCTCCAGGAGAGAGGCCCAACCAAGACGCGCCCTGAGGAGCGTCTTGCCACATGTCATCACTGGGTCTTTCTGAGCGCCTCCAGGAGAGAAGCCCAAGCAAGACGCGCCCCGAGGAGCGTCTTTCCACATGTCAGCACTCGGTCTGACTGAGCGCCTCCAGGAGAGAGGCCCAAGCAAGACGCGCCCAAAGGAGCGTCTTGCAACATGTCAACAATGGGTCTGACTGAGCGCCTCCAGGAGAGAGGCCCAAGCAACACGCGCCCCGAGGAGCGTCTTGACACATGTCAACACTGGGTCTGACTGAGGGCCTCCATGAGAGAAGCCCAAGCAAGACGCGCCCCGAGGAGAGTCTTGCCACATGTCAACACTCGGTCTGACAGAGGGCATCCAGGAGAGAGGCCCAAGCAATAAGCGCCCCGAGGAGCGTCTTGCCACATGTCACCACTGGGTCTGACTGAGCGCCTCCAGGAGAGAGGCCCAACCAAGACGCGCCCTGAGGAGCGTCTTGCCACATGCCAACACTGGGTCTGACAGAGGGCCTCCAGGAGAGAGGCCCAAGCAAGACGCACCCCGAGGAGTGTCTTGCCACATGTCACCACTGGGTCTGACTGAGCGCCTCCAGGAGAGAGGCCCAAGCAGGACGCGCCCCGAGGAGCGTCTTGTCACATGTCATCACTGGGTCTTTCTGAGCGCCTCCAGGAGAGAAGCCCAAGCAAGACGCGCCCCGAGGAGCGTCTTTCCACATGTCAGCACTCGGTCTGACTGAGCGCCTCCAGGAGAGAGGCTCCTCGGGGCGCGTCTTGCTTGGGCCTCTCTCCTGGAGGCCCTCTGTCAGACCCAGTGTTGACATGTGGCAAGACGCTCCTCCGCGCGCATCTTGCTTGGGCCTCTCTCCTGGAGGCCCTCAGTCAGACCCATTGTTGACATGTGGCAAGACGCTCCTCGGGGCGTGTCTTGCTTGGGCCTCTCTCCTGGAGGCGCTCAGTCAGACCCAGTGTTGACATGTGGCAAGACGCTCCTCTGGGCGCTTTTGCTTGGGCTTCTCTCCTGGAGGCCCTCAGTCAGACCCATTGTTGACATGTGGCAAGACGCTCCTCGGGGCACGTCTTGCTTGGGCCTCTCTCCTGGAGGCGCTCAGTCAGACCCAGTGTTGACATGTGGCAAGACGCTCCTCTGGGCGCGTCTTGCTTGGGCCTCTCTCCTGGAGGAGCTCAGTCAGACCCAGTGGTGACACGTGGCAAGACGCTCCTCGGGGTGCGTCTTGCTTGGGCCTCTCTCCTGGAGGCCCTCAGTCAGACCCATTGTTGACATGTGGCAAGACGCTCCTCGGGGAGCTTCTTGCTTGGGCCTCTCTCCTGGAGGCGCTCAGTCAGACCCAGTGCTGACATGTGGCAAGACGCTCCTCGGGCGTTTCTTGCTTGCGCCTCTGTCCTGGAGGCGCTCATTCGGACCCAGAGGTGACATGTGGCAAGACGCTCCTCGGGCCTCTCTCCTGGAGGCGCTCAGTCAGACCCAGAGGAGACATGTGTCAAGACGCTCCTCGGGGTGCGTCTTGCTTGGGCCTCTCTCCTGGAGGCGCTCAGTCAGACCGAGTGCTGACATGTGGCAAGACGCTCCTCCGGGCGCGTCTTGCTTGGGCCTCTCTCCTGGAGGCGCTCCGTCAGACCCAGTGTTGACATGTGTCAAGACGCTCCTCGGGCGTTTCTTGCTTGCACCTCTCTCCTGGAGGCGCTCAGTCAGACCCAGAGGTGACATGTGGCAAGACGCTCCTCGGGCCTCTCTCCTGGAGGCGCTCAGTCAGACCCAGTGTTGGCATGTGGGAGGACATTCCTCGGTGCGCGTCTTGTTTGGGCTTCTCTCATGGAGGCCCTCAGTCCGACCCAGTGTTGACATGTGGCAAGACGCTCCTCGGGGCGTGTCTTGCTTGGGCCTCTCTCCTGGAGGCGCTCAGTCAGACCCATTGTTGACATGTGGCAAGACGCTCCTCGGGGCACGTCTTGCTTGATCCTCTCTCCTGGAGGTGCTCAATCAGACCCAGTGGTGACACGTGGCACGACGCTCCTCTGGGCGCGTCTTGCTTGGGCCTCTCTCCTGGAGGCGCTCAGTCAGACACAGTGTTGACACGTGGCAAGACACTCCTCGGGGCGCGTCTTGCTCTGGCTTCTCTCATGGAGGCCCTCAGTAAGACCCATTGTTGACATGTGGAAAGAAGCTCCTCGGGGCGCGTCTTGCTTTGGCTTCTCTCCTGGAGGCCCTCAGTCAGACCCATTGTTGACATGTGGCAAGACGCTCCTCGGGGTGCGTATTGCTTGGGCCTCTCTCCTGGATGCCCTCATTCAGACCCAGTGTTGACATGTGGCAAGACTCTCCTCGGGGCGCGTCTTGCTTGGGCTTCTCTCATGGAGGCCCTCAGTCAGACCCAGTGTTAACATGTGTCAAGACGCTCCTCGGGGCGTGTCTTGCTTGGGCCTCTCTCCTGGAGGCGCTCAGTCAGACCCAGTGTTGACATGTGGCAAGACGCTCCTCGGGGCGCTTCTTGCTTGTGCTTCTCTCCTGGAGGCCCTCAGTAAGACCCATAGTTGACATGTGGAAAGAAGCTCCTCGGGGCGCATCTTGCTTTGGTTTCTCTCCTGGAGGCCCTCAGTCAGACCCATTGTTGACATGTGGCAAGACGCTCCTCGGGGCGCGTATTGCTTGGGCCTCTCTCCTGGAGGCGCTCAGTCAGACCGAGTAGTGACATGTGGCAAGACGCTCCTCGGGGCGCGTCTTGCTGGGGCTTCTCTCATGGAGGCACTCAGTCAGACCCAGTGTTGACATGTGGCAAGACGCTCCTCGGGGCGCGTGTTGCTTGGACCTCTCTCCTGGAGACGCTCAGTCAGACCGAGTAGTGACATGTGGCAAGACGCTCCTCGGGGCACGTCTTGCTTGGGCCTCTCTCCTGGAGGCGCTCAGTCAGACCGAGTAGTGACATGTGACAAGACGCTCCTCGGGGCGCGTCTTGCTGGGGCTTCTCTCATGGAGGCACTCAGTCAGACCCAGTGTTGACATGTGGCAAGACGCTCCTCGGGGCGCGTCTTTCTTGGGCGTCTCTCCTGGAGGCGCTCAGTCAGACCGAGTGCTGACATGTGGCAAGACTCTCCTCGGGGCGCGTCTTGCTTGGGCCTCTCTCCTGGAGGTGCTCAGTCAGACCCAGTGTTGACATGTGGCAAGACGCTCCTCGGGGCGCGTCTTGCTTGGGCCTCTCTCCTGGAGGCGCTCAGTCAGACCAAGTGCTGACATGAGGCAAGACGCTCCTCGGGGCGCGTCTTTCTTGGGCTTCTCTCCTGGAGGCCCTCAGTCAGACCCATTGTTGACATGTGGCAAGACGCTCCTCGGGGCGCGTCTTATTTGGGCCTCTCTCCTGGAGGCCCTCAGTCAGACCCAGTGTTGACATGTGGCAAGACGCTCCTCGGGGCGCGTCTTGCTTGGGCTTCTCTCCTGGAGGCGCTCAGTCAGACCGAGTGCTGACATGTGGCAAGACTATCCTCGGGGCGTGTCTTGCTTGGGCCTCTCTCCTGGAGGTGCTCAGTCAGACCCAGTGTTGACATGTGGCAAGACGCTCCTCGGGGCGCGTCTTGCTTGGGCCTCTCTCCTGGAGGCGCTCAGTCAGACCAAGTGCTGACATGTGGCAAGAAGCTCCTCGGGGCGCGTCTTGCTTGGGCTTCTCTCCTGGAGGCCCTCAGTCAGACCCATTGTTGACATGTGGCAAGACGCTCCTCGGGGCGCGTCTTATTTGGGCCTCTCTCCTGGAGGCCCTCAGTCAGACCCAGTGTTGACATGTGGCAAGACGCTCCTCGGGGCGCGTCTTGCTTGGGCTTCTCTCCTGGAGGCGCTCAGTCAGACCCAGTGTTCACATGTGGCAAGACGCTCCTCGGGGCGCGTCTTGCTTGGGCCTCTCTCCTGGAGGCGCTCAGTCAGACCCAGTGGTGACATGTGGAAAGACGCTCCTCGGGGCGCGTCTTGCTTGGGCCTCTCTCCTGGAGGCGCTCAGTCAGACCCAGTGTTGACACGTGGCAAGACGCTCCTCGGGGCGCGTCTTGCTTGGGCCTCTCTCCTGGAGGCGCTCAGTCAGACCCAGTGTTGGCATGTGGGAGGACATTCCTCGGGGCGCGTCTTGGTTGGGCTTCTCTCATGGAGGCCCTCAGTCCGACCCAGTGTTGACATGTGGCAAGACGCTCCTCGGGGCGTGTCTTGCTTGGGCCTCTCTCCTGGAGGCGCTCAGTCAGACCCATTGTTGACATGTGGCAAGACGCTCCTCGGGGCACGTCTTGCTTGATCCTCTCTCCTGGAGGTGCTCAATCAGACCCAGTGGTGACACGTGGCACGACGCTCCTCTGGGCGCGTCTTGCTTGGGCCTCTCTCCTGGAGGCGCTCAGTCAGACACAGTGTTGACACGTGGCAAGACACTCCTCGGGGCGCGTCTTGCTCTGGCTTCTCTCATGGAGGCCCTCAGTAAGACCCATTGTTGACATGTGGAAAGAAGCTCCTCGGGGCGCGTCTTGCTTTGGCTTCTCTCCTGGAGGCCCTCAGTCAGACCCATTGTTGACATGTGGCAAGACGCTCCTCGGGGTGCGTATTGCTTGGGCCTCTCTCCTGGATGCCCTCATTCAGACCCAGTGTTGACATGTGGCAAGACTCTCCTCGGGGCGCGTCTTGCTTGGGCTTCTCTCATGGAGGCCCTCAGTCAGACCCAGTGTTAACATGTGTCAAGACGCTCCTCGGGGCGTGTCTTGCTTGGGCCTCTCTCCTGGAGGCGCTCAGTCAGACCCAGTGTTGACATGTGGCAAGACGCTCCTCGGGGCGCTTCTTGCTTGTGCTTCTCTCCTGGAGGCCCTCAGTAAGACCCATAGTTGACATGTGGAAAGAAGCTCCTCGGGGCGCATCTTGCTTTGGTTTCTCTCCTGGAGGCCCTCAGTCAGACCCATTGTTGACATGTGGCAAGACGCTCCTCGGGGCGCGTATTGCTTGGGCCTCTCTCCTGGAGGCGCTCAGTCAGACCGAGTAGTGACATGTGGCAAGACGCTCCTCGGGGCGCGTCTTGCTGGGGCTTCTCTCATGGAGGCACTCAGTCAGACCCAGTGTTGACATGTGGCAAGACGCTCCTCGGGGCGCGTGTTGCTTGGACCTCTCTCCTGGAGACGCTCAGTCAGACCGAGTAGTGACATGTGGCAAGACGCTCCTCGGGGCACGTCTTGCTTGGGCCTCTCTCCTGGAGGCGCTCAGTCAGACCGAGTAGTGACATGTGACAAGACGCTCCTCGGGGCGCGTCTTGCTGGGGCTTCTCTCATGGAGGCACTCAGTCAGACCCAGTGTTGACATGTGGCAAGACGCTCCTCGGGGCGCGTCTTTCTTGGGCGTCTCTCCTGGAGGCGCTCAGTCAGACCGAGTGCTGACATGTGGCAAGACTCTCCTCGGGGCGCGTCTTGCTTGGGCCTCTCTCCTGGAGGTGCTCAGTCAGACCCAGTGTTGACATGTGGCAAGACGCTCCTCGGGGCGCGTCTTGCTTGGGCCTCTCTCCTGGAGGCGCTCAGTCAGACCAAGTGCTGACATGAGGCAAGACGCTCCTCGGGGCGCGTCTTTCTTGGGCTTCTCTCCTGGAGGCCCTCAGTCAGACCCATTGTTGACATGTGGCAAGACGCTCCTCGGGGCGCGTCTTATTTGGGCCTCTCTCCTGGAGGCCCTCAGTCAGACCCAGTGTTGACATGTGGCAAGACGCTCCTCGGGGCGCGTCTTGCTTGGGCTTCTCTCCTGGAGGCGCTCAGTCAGACCGAGTGCTGACATGTGGCAAGACTATCCTCGGGGCGTGTCTTGCTTGGGCCTCTCTCCTGGAGGTGCTCAGTCAGACCCAGTGTTGACATGTGGCAAGACGCTCCTCGGGGCGCGTCTTGCTTGGGCCTCTCTCCTGGAGGCGCTCAGTCAGACCAAGTGCTGACATGTGGCAAGAAGCTCCTCGGGGCGCGTCTTGCTTGGGCTTCTCTCCTGGAGGCCCTCAGTCAGACCCATTGTTGACATGTGGCAAGACGCTCCTCGGGGCGCGTCTTATTTGGGCCTCTCTCCTGGAGGCCCTCAGTCAGACCCAGTGTTGACATGTGGCAAGACGCTCCTCGGGGCGCGTCTTGCTTGGGCTTCTCTCCTGGAGGCGCTCAGTCAGACCCAGTGTTCACATGTGGCAAGACGCTCCTCGGGGCGCGTCTTGCTTGGGCCTCTCTCCTGGAGGCGCTCAGTCAGACCCAGTGGTGACATGTGGAAAGACGCTCCTCGGGGCGCGTCTTGCTTGGGCCTCTCTCCTGGAGGCGCTCAGTCAGACCCAGTGTTGACACGTGGCAAGACGCTCCTCGGGGCGCGTCTTGCTTGGGCCTCTCTCCTGGAGGCGCTCAGTCAGACCCAGTGTTGGCATGTGGGAGGACATTCCTCGGGGCGCGTCTTGGTTGGGCTTCTCTCATGGAGGCCCTCAGTCCGACCCAGTGTTGACATGTGGCAAGACGCTCCTCGGGGCGTGTCTTGCTTGGGCCTCTCTCCTGGAGGCGCTCAGTCAGACCCATTGTTGACATGTGGCAAGACGCTCCTCGGGGCACGTCTTGCTTGATCCTCTCTCCTGGAGATGCTCAGTCAGACCGAGTAGTGACATGTGGCAAGACGCTCCTCGGGGCGCGTCTTGCTGGGGCCTCTCTCCTGGAGGTGCTCAATCAGACCCAGTGGTGACACGTGGCACGACGCTCCTCTGGGCGCGTCTTGCTTGGGCCTCTCTTCTGGAGGAGCTCAGTCAGACCCAGTGGTGACACGTGGCAAGACGCTCCTCAGGGCGCATCTTGCTTGGGCCACTCTCCTGGAGGCGCTAAGTCAGACCCAGTGTTGACACGTGGCAAGACGCTCCTCGGGGCGCGTCTTGCTTGGGCCTCTCTCCTGGAGGCGCTCAGTCAGACCAAGTGCTGACATGTGGCAAGAAGCTCCTCGGGGCGCGTCTTGCTTGGGCTTCTCTCCTGGAGGCCCTCAGTCAGACCCATTGTTGACATGTGGCAAGACGCTCCTCGGGGCGCGTATTGCTTGGGCCTCTCTCCTGGATGCCCTCTGTGAGACCCAGTGTTGACATGTGGCAAGACTCTCCTCGGGGCGCATCTTGCTTGGGCTTCTCTCATGGAGGCCCTCAGTCAGACCCAGTGTTGACATGTGGCAAGACGCTCCTCGGGGCGCGTCTTGCTTGGGCTTCTCTCCTGGAGGCGCTCAGTCAGACCCAGTGTTGACATGTGGCAAGACGCTCCTCGGGGCGCGTCTTGCTTGGGCCTCTCTCCTGGAGGCGCTCAGTCAGACCCAGTGGTGACATGTGGAAAGACGCTCCTCGGGGCGCGTCTTGCTTGGGCCTCTCTCCTGGAGGCGCTCAGTCAGACCCAGTGTTGACACGTGGCAAGACGCTCCTCGGGGCACGTCTTGCTTGGGCCTCGCTCCTGGAGGCGCTCAGTCAGACCCAGTGTTGGCATGTGGGAGGACATTCCTCGGGGCGCGTCTTGGTTGGGCTTCTCTCATGGAGGCCCTCAGTCCGACCCAGTGTTGACATGTGGCAAGACGCTCCTCGGGGCGTGTCTTGCTTGGGCCTCTCTCCTGGAGGCGCTCAGTCAGACCCATTGTTGACATGTGGCAAGACGCTCCTCGGGGCACGGCTTGCTTGATCCTCTCTCCTGGAGATGCTCAGTCAGACCGAGTAGTGACATGTGGCAAGACGCTCCTCGGGGCGCGTCTTGCTGGGGCCTCTCTCCTGGAGGTGCTCAATCAGACCCAGTGGTGACACGTGGCACGACGCTCCTCTGGGCGCGTCTTGCTTGGGCCTCTCTTCTGGAGGAGCTCAGTCAGAACCAGTGGTGACACGTGGCAAGACGCTCCTCAGGGCGCATCTTGCTTGGGCCACTCTCCTGGAGGCGCTAAGTCAGACCCAGTGTTGACACGTGGCAAGACGCTCCTCGGGGCGCGTCTTGCTTGGGCCTCTCTCCTGGAGGCGCTCAGTCAGAAACAGTGTTGACACGTGGCCACACACTCCTCGGGGCGCGTCTTGCTTGGGCTTCTCTCATGGAGGCCCTCAGTAAGACCCATTGTTGACATGTGGAAAGAAGCTCCTCGGGGCGCGTCTTGCTTTGGCTTCTCTCCTGGAGGCCCTCAGTCAGACCCATTGTTGACATGTGGCAAGACGCTCCTCGGGGCGCGTATTGCTTGGGCCTCTCTCCTGGATGCCCTCTGTCAGACCCAGTGTTGACATGTGGCAAGACTCTCCTCGGGGCGCATCTTGCTTGGGCTTCTCTCATGGAGGCCCTCAGTCAGACCCAGTGTTAACATGTGTCAAGACGCTCCTCGGGGCGTGTCTTGCTTGGGCCTCTCTCCTGGAGGCGCTCTGTCAGACCCAGTGTTGACATGTGGAAAGACGCTCCTCGGGGCGCTTCTTGCTTGTGCTTCTCTCCTGGAGGCCCTCAGTAAGACCCATTGTTGACATGTGGAAAGAAGCTCCTCGGGGCGCGTCTTGCTTTGGTTTCTCTCCTGGAGGCCCTCAGTCAGACCCATTGTTGACATGTGGCAAGACGCTCCTCGGGGTGCGTATTGCTTGGGCCTCTCTCCTGGAGGCGCTCAGTCAGACCGAGTAGTGACATGTGGCAAGACGCTCCTCGGGGCGCGTCTTGCTGGGGCTTCTCTCATGGAGGCACTCAGTCAGACCAAGTGTTGACATGTGGCAAGACGCTCCTCGGGGCGCGTGTTGCTTGGACCTCTCTCCTGGAGGCGCTCAGTCAGACCGAGTAGTGACATGTGGCAAGACGCTCATCGGGGGACGTCTTGCTTGGGCCTCTCTCCTGGAGGCGCTCAGTCAGACCGAGTAGTGACATGTGACAAGACGCTCCTCGGGGCGCGTCTTGCTGGGGCTTCTCTCATGGAGGCACTCAGTCAGACCCAGTGTTGACATGTGGCAAGACGCTCCTCAGGGCGCTTCTTGCTTGGACCTCTCTCCTGGAGGTGCTCAGTCAGACCCAGTGTTGACATGTGTCAAGACGCTCCTCGGGCGATTCTTGCTTGGGCCTCGCTCATGGAGGCGCTCAGTCAGAACCAGTGTTGACATGTGACAAGACGCTCCTCGGGGCGCGTCTTGCTTGGGCCTCTCTCCTGGAGGCGCTCAGTCAGACCCAGAGGTGACATGTGTCAAGACGCTCCTCGGGGCGCGTCTTGCTTGGGCCTCTCTCCTGGAGGCGCTCAGTCAGACCCAGTGTTGACATGTGGCAAGACGCTCCTCGGGGCGCGTCTTGCTTGGGCCTCTCTCCTGGAGGCGCTCAGTCAGACCGAGTGCTGACATGTGGCAAGACGCTCCTCGGGGCGCGTCTTGCTTGGGCTTCTCTCCTGGAGGCCCTCAGTCAGACCCATTGTTGGCATGTGGCATAACGCTCCTCGGGGCACGTCTTATTTGGGCCTCTCTCCTGGAGGCCCTCAGTCAGACCCAGTGTTGACATGTGGCAAGACGCTCCTCGGGGCGCGTCTTGCTTTGGCTTCTCTCCTGGAGGCCCTCAGTCAGACCCATTGTTGACATGTGGCAAGACGCTCCTCGGGGCACGTCTTGCTTGGGCCTCTCTCCTGGAGGCGCTCAGTCAGACCGAGTAGTGACATGTGGCAAGACGCTCCTCGGGGCGTGTCTTGCTTGGACCTCTCTCCTGGAGTCGCTCAGTTAGACCGAGTAGTGACATGTGTCAAGACGCTCCTCGGGCCTCTCTCCTGGAGGCGCTCAGTCAGACCCAGTGTTGACATGTGGCAAGACGCTCCTCGGGGCGCGTCTTGCTTGGGCCTCTCTCCTGGAGGTGCTCAGTCAGACCCAGTGTTGACATGTGGCAAGACGCTCCTCGGGGCGCGTCTTGCTGGGGCTTCTCTCATGGAGGCACTCAGTCAGACCCAGTGTTGACATGTGGAAAGACGCTACTCGGGGCACGTCTTGCTTGGGCCTCTCTCCTGGAGGCGCTCAGTTAGACCCAGAGGAGAAATGTGTCAAGACGCTCCTCGCGGCACGTCTTGCTTGGGCGTCTCTCCTGGAGGCGCTCAGTCAGACCAAGTGGTGACATGTGGCAAGACTCTCCTCGGGGCGCGTCTTGCTTGGGCCTCTCTCCTGGAGGCGCTCAGTCAGACCCAGTGTAGACATGTGGCAAGACGCTCCTCGGGGCGCGTCTTGCTTGGGCTTCTCTCCTGGAGGCCCTCAGTCAGACCCATTGTTGACATGTGGCAAGACGCTCCTCGGGGCGCGTCTTATTTGGGCCTCTCTCCTGGAGGCCCTCAGTCAGACCCTGTGTTGACATGTGGCAAGACGCTCCTCGGGGCACGTCTTGCTTGGGCCTCTCTCCTGGAGGTGCTCAGTCAGACCGAGTAGTGACATGTGGCAAGACGCTCCTCGGGGCGCGTCTTGCTTGGAACTCTCTCCTGGAGGCGCTCAGTTAGACCGAGTAGTGACATGTGGCAAGACGCTCCTCGGGGCGCGTCTTGCTGGGGCCTCTCTCCTGGAGGTGCTCACTCAGACCCAGTTTTGACACGTGGCAAGACGCTCCTCGGGGCGCGTCTTGCTTGGCCCTCTCTCCTGGAGGAGCTCAGTCAGACCCAGTGGTGACACGTGGCAAGACGCTCCTCGGGGTGCATCTTGCTTGGGCCTCTCTCCTGGAGGCGCTAAGTCAGACCCAGTGTTGACACGTGGCAAGACGCTCCTCGGGGCGCGTCTTGCTTGGGCCTCTCTCCTGGAGGCGCTCAGTCAGGCACAGTGTTGACATGTGGCAAGACACTCCTCGGGGCGCGTCTTGCTTGGGCTTCTCTCATGGAGGCCCTCAGTAAGACCCATTGTTGACATGAGGAAAGAAGCTCCTCGGGGCGCGTCTTGCTTTGGCTTCTCTCCTGGAGGCCCTCAGTCAGACCCATTGTTGACATGTGGCAAGACGCTCCTCGGGGCGCGTATTGCTTGGGCCTCTCTCCTGGATGCCCTCTGTCAGACCCAGTGTTGACATGTGGCAAGACTCTCCTCGGTGCGCGTATTGCTTGGGCCTCTCTCCTGGAGGCGCTCAGTCAGACCGAGTAGTGACATGTGGCAAGACGCTCCTCGGGGCGCGTCTTGCTGGGGCTTCTCTCATGGAGGCACTCAGTTAGACCCATTGTTGACATGTGGCAAGACGCTCCTCGGGGCGCGTATTGCTTGGGCCTCTCTCCTGGAGGCACTCAGTCAGACCGAGTAGTGACATGGCAAGACGCTCCTCGGGGCGCGTCTTGCTGGGGCTTCTCTCATGGAGGCACTCAGTCAGACCCACTGTTGACATGTGGCAAGACGCTCCTCGGGGCGCGTGTTGCTTGGACCTCTCTCCTGGAGGCGCTCAGTCAGACCGAGTAGTGACATGTGGCAAGACGCTCCTCGGGGCACGTCTTGCTTGGGCCTCTCTCCTGGAGGCGCTCAGTCAGACCGAGTAGTGACATGTGACAAGACGCTCCTCGGGGCGCGTCTTGCTGGGGCTTCTCTCATGGAGGCACTCAGTCAGACCCAGTGTTGACATGTGGCAAGACGCTCCTCGGGGCGCTTCTTGCTTGGACCTCTCTCCTGGAGGTGCTCAGTCAGACCCAGTGTTGACATGTGTCAAGACGCTCCTCGGGCGATTCTTGCTTGGGCCTCGCTCCTGGAGGCGCTCAGTCAGACCCAGTGTTGACATGTGACAAGACGCTCCTCTGGGCGCGTCTTGCTTGGGCCTCTCTCCTGGAGGCGCTCAGTCAGACCCAGAGGTGACATGTGTCAAGACGCTCCTCGGGCCTCTCTCCTGGAGGCGCTCAGTCAGACCCAGTGTTGACATGTGGAAGACGCTCCTCGGGGCGCGTCTTGCTTGGGCCTCTCTCCTGGAGGTGCTCAGTCAGACCCAGTGTTGACATGTGGCAAGACGCTCCTCGGGGCGCGTCTTGCTGGGGCTTCTCTCATGGAGGAATTCAGTCAGACCCAGTGTTGACATGTGGAAAGACGCTCCTCGGGGCATGTCTTGCTTGGGCCTCTCTCCTGGAGGCGCTCAGTCAGACCCAGAGGAGAAATGTGTCAAGACGCTCCTCGGGGCACGTCTTGCTTGGGCGTCTCTCCTGGAGGCGCTCAGTCAGACCGAGTGCTGACATGTAGCAAGACTCTCCTCGGGGCGCGTCTTGCTTGGGCCTCTCTCCTGGAGGCGCTCAGTCAGACCCAGTGTTGACATGTGGCAAGACGCTCCTCGGGGCGCGTCTTGCTTGGGCCTCTCTCCTGAAGGCGCTCAGTCAGACCGAGTGCTGACATGTGGCAAGACGCTCCTCGGGGCGCGTCTTGCTTGGGCTTCTCTCCTGGAGGCCCTCAGTCAGACTCATTGTTGACATGTGGCAAGACGCTCCTCGGGGCACGTCTTGCTTGGGCCTCTCTCCTGGAGGCGCTCAGTCAGACCGAGTAGTGACATGTGGCAAGACGCTCCACGGGGCGCGTCTTGCTTGGACCTCTCTCCTGGAGTCGCTCAGTTAGACCGAGTAGTTACATGTGTCAAGACGCTCCTCGGGCCTCTCTCCTGGAGGCGCTCAGTCAGACCCAGTGTGGACATGTGGCAAGACGCTCCTCGGGGCGCGTCTTGCTTGGGCCTCTCTCCTGGAGGTGCTCAGTCAGACCCAGTGTTGACATGTGGCAAGACGCTCCTCGGGGCGCCTCTTGCTGGGGCTTCTCTCATGGAGGCACTCAGTCAGACCCAGTGTTGACATGTGGAAAGATGCTCCTCGGGGCACGTCTTGCTTGGGCCTCTCTCCTGGAGGCGCTCAGTCAGACCCAGAGGAGAAATGTGTCAAGACGCTCCTCGGGGCACGTCTTGCTTGGGCGTCTCTCCTGGAGGCGCTCAGTCAGACCGAGTGCTGACATGTGGCAAGACTCTCCGCGGGGCGCCTCTTGCTTGGGCCTCTCTCCTGGAGGCGCTCAGTCAGACCCACTGTTGACATGTGGCAAGACGCTCCTCGGGGTGCGTCTTGCTTGGGCCTCTCTCCTGGAGGCGCTCAGTCAGACCGAGTGCTGACATGTGGCAAGACGCTCCTCAGGGCGCGTCTTGCTTGGCCTTCTCTCCTGGAGGCCCTCAGTCAGACCCATTGTTGACATGTGGCAAGACGCTCCTCGGGGCGCGTCTTATTTCGGCCTCTCTCCTGGAGGCCCTCAGTCAGACCCTGTGTTGACATGTGGCAAGACGCTCCTCGGGGCACGTCTTGCTTGGGCCTCTCTCCTGGAGGAGCTCAGTCAGACCCATTGTTGACATGTGGCAAGACGCTCCTCGGGGCGCGTCTTATTTGGGCCTCTCTCCTGGAGGCCCTCAGTCAGACCCTGTGTTGACATGTGGCAAGACGCTCCTCGGGGCGCGTCTTGCTTGGGCTTCTCTCCTGGAGGCCCTCAGTCAGACCCATTGTTGACATGTGGCAAGACGCTCCTCGGGGCACGTCTTGCTTGGGCCTCTCTCCTGGAGGAGCTCAGTCAGACCCAGTGGTGACACGTGGCAAGACGCTCCTCGGGGCGCATCTTGCTTGGGCCTCTCTCCTGGAGGCGCTAAGTCAGACCCAGTGTTGACACGTGGCAAGACGCTCCTCGGGGCGCGTCTTGCTTGGGCGTCTCTCCTGGAGGCGCTCAGTCAGGCACAGTGTTGACATGTGGCAAGACACTCCTCGGGGCGCGTCTTGCTTGGGCTTCTCTCGTGGAGGCCCTCAGTAAGACCCATTGTTGACATGTGGAAAGAAGCTCCTCGGGGCGCGTCTTGCTTTGGCTTCTCTCCTGGAGGCCCTCAGTCAGACCCATTGTTGACATGTGGCAAGACGCTCCTCGGGGCGCGTATTGCTTGGGCCTCTCTCCTGGATGCCCTCTGTCAGACCCAGTGTTGACATGTGGCAAGACTCTCCTCGGGGCGCGTCTTGCTTGGGCTTCTCTCATGGAGGCCCTCAGTCAGACCCAGTGTTGACATGTGTCAAGACGCTCCTCGGGGCGTGTCTTGCTTGGGCCTCTCTCCTGGAGGCGCTCAGTCAGACCCAGTGTTGACATGTGGCAAGACGCTCCTGGGGGCGCTTCTTGCTTGGGCTTCTCTCCTGGAGGCCCTCAGTAAGACCCATTGTTGACATGTGGAAAGAAGCTCCTCGGGGCGCGTCTTGCTTTGGTTTCTCTCCTGGAGGCCCTCAGTCAGACCCATTGTTGACATGTGGCAAGATGCTCCTCGGGGCGCGTCTTGCTTGGGCTTCTCTCCTGGAGGCCCTCAGTCAGACCCAGTGTTGACATGTGGCAAGACGCTCCTCGGGGCGCGTCTTGCTTGGGCCTCTCTCCTGGAGGCGCTCAGTCAGACCAAGTGCTGACATGTGGCAAGAAGCTCCTCGGGGCGCGTCTTGCTTGGGCTTCTCTCCTGGAGGCCCTCAGTCAGACCCATTGTTGACATGTGGCAAGACGCTCCTCGGGGCGCGTCTTATTTGGGCCTCTCTCCTGGAGGCCCTCAGTCAGACCCAGTGTTGACATGTGGCAAGACGCTCCTCGGGGCGCGTCTTGCTTGGGCTTCTCTCCTGGAGGCGCTCAGTCAGACCCAGTGTTGACATGTGGCAAGACGCTCCTCGGGGCGCGTCTTGCTTGGGCCTCTCTCCTGGAGGCGCTCAGTCAGACCCAGTGGTGACATGTGGAAAGACGCTCCTCGGGGCGCGTCTTGCTTGGGCCTCTCTCCTGGAGGCGCTCAGTCAGACCCAGTGTTGACACGTGGCAAGACGCTCCTCGGGGCGCGTCTTGCTTGGGCCTCTCTCCTGGAGGCGCTCAGTCAGACCCAGTGTTGGCATGTGGGAGGACATTCCTCGGGGCGCGTCTTGGTTGGGCTTCTCTCATGGAGGCCCTCAGTCCGACCCAGTGTTGACATGTGGCAAGACGCTCCTCGGGGCGTGTCTTGCTTGGGCCTCTCTCCTGGAGGCGCTCAGTCAGACCCATTGTTGACATGTGGCAAGACGCTCCTCGGGGCACGTCTTGCTTGATCCTCTCTCCTGGAGATGCTCAGTCAGACTGAGTAGTGACATGTGGCAAGACGCTCCTCGGGGCGCGTCTTACTGGGGCCTCTCTCCTGGAGGTGCTCAATCAGACCCAGTGGTGACACGTGGCACGACGCTCCTCTGGGCGCGTCTTGCTTGGGCCTCTCTTCTGGAGGAGCTCAGTCAGACCCAGTGGTGACACGTGGCAAGACGCTCCTCAGGGCGCATCTTGCTTGGGCCACTCTCCTGGAGGCGCTAAGTCAGACCCAGTGTTGACACGTGGCAAGACGCTCTTCGGGGCGCGTCTTGCTTGGGCCTCTCTCCTGGAGGCGCTCAGTCAGAAACAGTGTTGACACGTGGCAAGACACTCCTCGGGGCGCGTCTTGCTTGGGCTTCTCTCCTGGAGGCCCTCAGTCAGACCCATTGTTGACATGTGGAAAGAAGCTCCTCAGGGCGCGTCTTGCTTGGGCCTCTCTCCTGGAGGCCCTCAGTCAGACCCATTGTTGACATGTGGCAAGACGCTCCTCGGGGCGCGTATTGCTTGGGCCTCTCTCCTGGATGCCCTCTGTCAGACCCAGTGTTGACATGTGGCAAGACTCTCCTCGGGGTGCATCTTGCTTGGGCTTCTCTCATGGAGGCCCTCAGTCAGACCCAGTGTTAACATGTGTCAAGACGCTCCTCGGGGCGTGTCTTGCTTGGGCCTCTCTCCTGGAGGCGCTCAGTCAGACCCAGTGTTGACATGTGGAAAGACGCTCCTCGGGGCGCTTCTTGCTTGTGCTTCTCTCCTGGAGGCCCTCAGTAAGACCCATTGTTGACATGTGGAAAGAAGCTCCTCGGGGCGCGTCTTGCTTTGGTTTCTCTCCTGGAGGCCCTCAGTCAGACCCATTGTTGACATGTGGCAAGACGCTCCTCGGGGCGCGTATTGCTTGGGCCTCTCTCCTGGAGGCGCTCAGTCAGACCGAGTAGTGACATGTGGCAAGACGCTCCTCGGGGCGCGTCTTGCTGGGGCTTCTCTCATGGAGGCACTCAGTCAGACCCAGTGTTGACATGTGGCAAGACGCTCCTCGGGGCGCGTGTTGCTTGGACCTCTCTCCTGGAGGCGCTCAGTCAGACCGAGTAGTGACATGTGGCAAGACGCTCCTCGGGGCACGTCTTGCTTGGGCCTCTCTCCTGGAGGCGCTCAGTCAGACCGAGTAGTGACATGTGACAAGACGCTCCTCGGAGCGCGTCTTGCTGGGGCTTCTCTCATGGAGGCACTCAGTCAGACCCAGTGTTGACATGTGGCAAGACGCTCCTCAGGGCGCTTCTTGCTTGGACCTCTCTCCTGGAGGTGCTCAGTCAGACCCAGTGTTGACATGTGTCAAGACGCTCCTCGGGCGATTCTTGCTTGGGCCTCGCTCCTGGAGGCGCTCAGTCAGACCCAGTGTTGACATGTGACAAGACGCTCCTCGGGGCGCGTCTTGCTTGGGCCTCTCTCCTGGAGGCGCTCAGTCAGACCCAGAGGTGACATGTGTCAAGACGCTCCTCGGGGCACGTCTTGCTTGGACGTCTCTCCTGGAGGCGCTCAGTCAGACCGAGTGCTGACATGTGGCAAGACTCTCCTCGGGGCGCGTCTTGCTTGGGCTTCTCTCCTGGAGGCCCTCAGTCAGACCCATTGTTGACATGTGGCATAACGCTCCTCGGGGCACGTCTTATTTGGGCCTCTCTCCTGGAGGCCCTCAGTCAGACCCAGTGTTGACATGTGGCAAGACGCTCCTCGGGGCGCGTCTTGCTTGGGCTTCTCTCCTGGAGGCCCTCAGTCAGACCCATTGTTGACATGTGGCAAGACGCTCCTCGGGGCACGTCTTGCTTGGGCCTCTCTCCTGGAGGCGCTCAGTCAGACCGAGTAGTGACATGTGGCAAGACGCTCCTCGGGGCGCGTCTTGCTTGGACCTCTCTCCTGGAGTCGCTCAGTTAGACCGAGTAGTGACATGTGTCAAGACGCTCCTCGGGCCTCTCTCCTGGAGGCGCTCAGTCAGACCCAGTGTTGACATGTGGCAAGACGCTCCTCGGGGCGCGTCTTGCTTGGGCCTCTCTCCTGGAGGTGCTCAGTCAGACCCAGTGTTGACATGTGGCAAGACGCTCCTCGGGGCGCGTCTTGCTGGGGCTTCTCTCATGGAGGCACTCAGTCAGACCCAGTGTTGACATGTGGAAAGACGCTACTCGGGGCACGTCTTGCTTGGGCCTCTCTCCTGGAGAAGCTCAGTTAGACCCAGAGGAGAAATGTGTCAAGACGCTCCTCGCGGCACGTCTTGCTTGGGCGTCTCTCCTGGAGGCGCTCAGTCAGACCAAGTGGTGACATGTGGCAAGACTCTCCTCGGGGCGCGTCTTGCTTGGGCCTCTCTCCTGGAGGCGCTCAGTCAGACCCAGTGTAGACATGTGGCAAGACGCTCCTCGGGGCGCGTCTTGCTTGGGCTTCTCTCCTGGAGGCCCTCAGTCAGACCCATTGTTGACATGTGGCAAGACGCTCCTCGGGGCGCGTCTTATTTGGGCCTCTCTCCTGGAGGCCCTCAGTCAGACCCTGTGTTGACATGTGGCAAGACGCTCCTCGGGGCACGTCTTGCTTGGGCCTCTCTCCTGGAGGCGCTCAGTCAGACCGAGTAGTGACATGTGGCAAGACGCTCCTCGGGGCGCGTCTTGCTTGGACCTCTCTCCTGGAGGCGCTCAGTTAGACCGAGTAGTGACATGTGGCAAGACGCTCCTCGGGGCGCGTCTTGCTGGGGCCTCTCTCCTGGAGGTGCTCACTCAGACCCAGTGGTGACACGTGGCAAGACGCTCCTCGGGGCGCGTCTTGCTTGGCCCTCTCTCCTGGAGGAGCTCAGTCAGACCCAGTGGTGACACGTGGCAAGACGCTCCTCGGGGCGCATCTTGCTTGGGCCTCTCTCCTGGAGGCGCTCAGTCAGGCACAGTGTTGACATGTGGCAAGACACTCCTCGGGGCGCGTCTTGCTTGGGCTTCTCTCATGGAGGCCCTCAGTAAGACCCATTGTTGACATGAGGAAAGAAGCTCCTCGGGGCGCGTCTTGCTTTGGCTTCTCTCCTGGAGGCCCTCAGTCAGACCCATTGTTGACATGTGGCAAGACGCTCCTCGGGGCGCGTATTGCTTGGGCCTCTCTCCTGGATGCCCTCTGTCAGACCCAGTGTTGACATGTGGCAAGACTCTCCTCGGTGCGCCTATTGCTTGGGCCTCTCTCATGGAGGCGCTCAGTCAGACCGAGTAGTGACATGTGGCAAGACGCTCCTCGGGGCGCGTCTTGCTGGGGCTTCTCTCATGGAGGCACTCAGTTAGACCCATTGTTGACATGTGGCAAGACGCTCCTCGGGGCGCGTATTGCTTGGGCCTCTCTCCTGGAGGCACTCAGTCAGACCGAGTAGTGACATGGCAAGACGCTCCTCGGGGCGCGTCTTGCTGGGGCTTCTCTCATGGAGGCACTCAGTCAGACCCACTGTTGACATGTGGCAAGACGCTCCTCGGGGCGCGTGTTGCTTGGACCTCTCTCCTGGAGGCGCTCAGTCAGACCGAGTAGTGACATGTGGCAAGACGCTCCTCGGGGCACGTCTTGCTTGGGCCTCTCTCCTGGAGGCGCTCAGTCAGACCGAGTAGTGACATGTGACAAGACGCTCCTCGGGGCGCGTCTTGCTGGGGCTTCTCTCATGGAGGCACTCAGTCAGACCCAGTGTTGACATGTGGCAAGACGCTCCTCGGGGCGCTTCTTGCTTGGACCTCTCTCCTGGAGGTGCTCAGTCAGACCCAGTGTTGACATGTGTCAAGACGCTCCTCGGGCGATTCTTGCTTGGGCCTCTCTCCTGGAGGCGCTCAGTCAGACCCAGAGGTGACATGTGTCAAGACGCTCCTCGGGCCTCTCTCCTGGAGGCGCTCAGTCAGACCCAGTGTTGACATGTGGCAAGACGCTCCTCGGGGCGCGTCTTGCTTGGGCCTCTCTCCTGGAGGTGCTCAGTCAGACCCAGTGTTGACATGTGGCAAGACGCTCCTCGGGGCGCGTCTTGCTGGGGCTTCTCTCATGGAGGCATTCAGTCAGACCCAGTGTTGACATGTGGAAAGACGCTCCTCGGGTCATGTCTTGCTTGGGCCTCTCTCCTGGAGGCGCTCAGTCAGACCCAGAGGAGAAATGTGTCAAGACGCTCCTCGGGGCACGTCTTGCTTGGGCGTCTCTCCTGGAGGCGCTCAGTCAGACCGAGTGCTGACATGTTTTAAGACTCTCCTCGGGGCGCGTCTTGCTTGGGCCTCTCTCCTGGAGGCGCTCAGTCAGACCCAGTGTTGACATGTGGCAAGACGCTCCTCGGGGCACGTCTTGCTTGGGCCTCTCTCCTGAAGGCGCTCAGTCAGACCGAGTGCTGACATGTGGCAAGACGCTCCTCGGGGCGCGTCTTGCTTGGGCTTCTCTCCTGGAGGCCCTCAGTCAGACTGATTGTTGACATGTGGCAAGACGCTCCTCGGGGCACGTCTTGCTTGGGCTTCTCTCATGGAGGCACTCAGTCAGACCCAGTGTTGACATGTGGCAAGACGCTCCTCGGGGCGCGTCTTGCTTGGGCCTCTCTCCTGGAGGCGCTCAGTCAGACCCAGTGTTGACATGTGGCAAGACGCTCCTCGGGGCGCGTCTTGCTTGGGCCTCTCTCCTGGAGGTGCTCAGTCAGACCCAGTGTTGACAAGTGGCAAGACGCTCCTCGGGGCGCGTCTTGCTGGGGCTTCTCTCATGGAGGCACTCAGTCAGACCCAGTGTTGACATGTGGAAAGACGCTCCTCGGGGCACGTCTTGCTTGGGCCTCTCTCCTGGAGGCGCTCAGTCAGACCCAGAGGAGAAATGTGTCAAGACGCTCCTCGGGGCACGTCTTGCTTGGGCGTCTCTCCTGGAGGCGCTCAGTCAGACCGAGTGCTGACATGTGGCAAGACTCTCCTCGGGGCGCGTCTTGCTTGGGCCTCTCTCCTGGAGGCGCTCAGTCAGACCCACTGTTGACATGTGGCAAGACGCTCCTCGGGGTGCGTCTTGCTTGGGCCTCTCTCCTGGAGGCGCTCAGTCAGACCGAGTGCTGACATGTGGCAAGACGCTCCTCAGGGCGCGTCTTGCTTGGGCTTCTCTCCTGGAGGCCCTCAGTCAGACCCATTGTTGACATGTGGCAAGACGCTCCTCGGGGCGCGTCTTATTTGGGCCTCTCTCCTGGAGGCCCTCAGTCAGACCCTGTGTTGACATGTGGCAAGACGCTCCTCGGGGCACGTCTTGCTTGGGCCTCTCTCCTGGAGGAGCTCAGTCAGACCCATTGTTGACATGTGGCAAGACGCTCCTCGGGGCGCGTCTTATTTGGGCCTCTCTCCTGGAGGCCCTCAGTCAGACCCATTGTTGACATGTGGCAAGACGCTCCTCGGGGCACGTCTTGCTTGGGCCTCTCTCCTGGAGGAGCTCAGTCAGACCCAGTGGTGACACGTGGCAAGACGCTCCTCGGGGCGCATCTTGCTTGGGCCTCTCTCCTGGAGGCGCTAAGTCAGACCCAGTGTTGACACGTGGCAAGACGCTCCTCGGGGCGCGTCTTGCTTGGGCGTCTCTCCTGGAGGCGCTCAGTCAGGCACAGTGTTGACATGTGGCAAGACACTCCTCGGGGCGCGTCTTGCTTGGGCTTCTCTCATGGAGGCCCTCAGTAAGACCCATTGTTGACATGTGGAAAGAAGCTCCTCGGGGCGCGTCTTGCTTTGGCTTCTCTCCTGGAGGCCCTCAGTCAGACCCATTGTTGACATGTGGCAAGACGCTCCTCGGGGCGCGTATTGCTTGTGCCTCTCTCCTGGATGCCCTCTGTCAGACCCAGTGTTGACATGTGGCAAGACTCTCCTCGGGGCGCGTCTTGCTTGGGCTTCTCTCATGGAGGCCCTCAGTCAGACCCAGTGTTGACATGTGTCAAGACGCTCCTCGGGGCGTGTCTTGCTTGGGCCTCTCTCCTGGAGGCGCTCAGTCAGACCCAGTGTTGACATGTGGCAAGACGCTCCTCGGGGCGCTTCTTGCTTGGGCTTCTCTCCTGGAGGCCCTCAGTAAGACCCATTGTTGACATGTGGAAAGAAGCTCCTCGGGGCGCGTCTTGCTTTGGTTTCTCTCCTGGAGGCCCTCAGTCAGACCCATTGTTGACATGTGGCAAGATGCTCCTCGGGGCGCGTCTTGCTTGGGCTTCTCTCCTGGAGGCCCTCAGTCAGACCCATTGTTGACATGTGGCAAGACGCTCCACGGGGCACGTCTTGCTTGGGCCTCTCTCCTGGAGGAGCTCAGTCAGACCCAGTGGTGACACGTGGCAAGACGCTCCTTGGGGCGCATCTTGCTTGGGCCTCTCTCCTGGAGGCGCTAAGTCAGACCCAGTGTTGACACGTGGCAAGACGCTCCTCGGGGCGCGTCTTGCTTGGGCGTCTCTCCTGGAGGCGCTCAGTCAGGCACAGTGTTGACATGTGGCAAGACACTCCTCGGGGCGCGTCTTGCTTGGGCTTCTCTCATGGAGGCCCTCAGTAAGACCCATTGTTGACATGTGGAAAGAAGCTCCTCGGGGCGCGTCTTGCTTTGGCTTCTCTCCTGGAGGCCCTCAGTCAGACCCATTGTTGACATGTGGCAAGACGCTCCTCGGGGCGCGTATTGCTTGGGCCTCTCTCCTGGATGCCCTCTGTCAGACCCAGTGTTGACATGTGGCAAGACTCTCCTCGGGGCGCGTCTTGCTTGGGCTTCTCTCATGGAGGCCCTCAGTCAGACCCAGTGTTGACATGTGTCAAGACGCTCCTCGGGGCGTGTCTTGCTTGGGCCTCTCTCCTGGAGGCGCTCAGTCAGACCCAGTGTTGACATGTGGCAAGACGCTCCTCGGGGCGCTTCTTGCTTGGGCTTCTCTCCTGGAGGCCCTCTGTAAGACCCATTGTTGACATGTGGAAAGAAGCTCCTCGGGGCGCGTCTTGCTTTGGTTTCTCTCCTGGAGGCCCTCAGTCAGACCCATTGTTGACATGTGGCAAGATGCTCCTCGGGGCGCGTATTGCTTGGGCCTCTCTCCTGGAGGCGCTCAGTCAGACCGAGTAGTGACATGTGGCAAGACGCTCCTCGGGGCGCGTCTTGCTGGGGCTTCTCTCATGGAGGCACTCAGTCAGACCCAGTGTTGACATGTGGCAAGATGCTCCTCGGGGCGCGTGTTGCTTGGACCTCTCTCCTGGAGGCGCTCAGTCAGACCGAGTAGTGACATGTGGCAAGACGCTCCTCGGGGCACGTCTTGCTTGGGCCTCTCTCCTGGAGGCGCTCAGTCAGACCGAGTAGTGACATGTGACAAGACGCACCTCGGGGCGCGTCTTGCTGGGGCTTCTCTCATGGAGGCACTCAGTCAGACCCAGTGTTGACATGTGGCAAGACGCTGCTCGGGGCGCTTCTTGCTTGGACCTCTCTCCTGGAGGTGCTCAGTCAGACCCAGTGTTGACATGTGTCAAGACGCTCCTCGGGCGATTCTTGCTTGGGCCTCGCTCCTGGAGGCGCTCAGTCAGACCCAGTGTTGACATTTGACAAGACGCTCCTCGGGGCGCGTCTTGCTTGGGGCTCTCTCCTGGAGGCGCTCAGTCAGACCCAGAGGTGACATGTGTCAAGACGCTCCTCGGGCCTCTCTCCTGGAGGCGCTCAGTCAGACCCAGTGTTGACATGTGGCAAGACGCTCCTCGGGGCGCGTCTTCCTTGGGCCTCTCTCCTGGAGGTGCTCAGTCAGACCCAGTGTTGACATGTGGCAAGACGCTCCTCGGGGCGCGTCTTGCTGGGGCTTCTCTCATGGAGGAACTCAGTCAGACCCAGTGTTGACATGTGGAAAGACGCTCCTCGGGGCACGTCTTGCTTGGGCCTCTCTCCTGGAGGCGCTCAGTCAGACCCAGAGGAGAAATGTGTCAAGACGCTCCTCGGGGCACGTCTTGCTTGGGCGTCTCTCCTGGAGGCGCTCAGTCAGACCGAGTGCTGACATGTGGCAAGACTCTCCTCGGGGCGCGTCTTGCTTGGGCCTCTCTCCTGGAGGCGCTCAGTCAGACCCAGTGTTGACATGTGGCAAGACGCTCCTCGGGGCGCGTCTTGCTTGGGCCTCTCTCCTGGAGGCGCTCAGTCAGACCGAGTGCTGACATGTCGTAATACGCTCCTCGGGGCGCGTCTTGCTTGGGCTTCTCTCCTGGAGGCCCTCAGTCAGACCCATTGTTGACATGTGGCAAGACGCTCCTCGGGGCGCGTCTTATTTGGGCCTCCCTCCTGGAGGCCCTCAGTCAGACCCAGTGTTGACATGTGGCAAGACGCTCCTCGGGGCGCGTCTTGCTTGGGCTTCTCTCCTGGAGGCCCTCAGTCAGACCCATTGTTGACATGTGGCAAGACGCTCCTTGGGGCACATCTTGCTTGGGCCTCTCTCCTGGAGGCGCTCAGTCAGACCGAGTATTGACATGTGGCAAGACGCTCCTCGGGGCGCGTCTTGCTTGGACCTCTCTCCTGGAGGCGCTCAGTTAGACCGAGTAGTGACATGTGTCAAGACGCTCCTCGGGCCTCTCTCCTGGAGGCGCTAAGTCAGACCCAGTGTTGACATGTGGCAAGACGCTCCTCGAGGCGCGTCTTGCTTGGGCCTCTCTCCTGGAGGTGCTCAGTCCGACCCAGTGTTGACATGTGGCAAGACGCTCCTCGGGGCGAGTCTTGCTGGGGCTTCTCTCATGGAGGCACTCAGTCAGACCCAGTGTTGACATGTGGCAAGACGCTCCTCGGGGCGCGTCTTGCTTGGACCTCTCTCCTGGAGGCGCTCAGTTAGACCGAGTAGTGACATGTGGCAAGACGCTCCTCGGGGCGCGTCTTGCTGGGGCCTCTCTCCTGGAGGTGCTCACTCAGACCCAGTGGTGACACGTGGCAAGACGCTCCTCGGGGCGCGTCTTGCTTGGCCCTCTCTCCTGGAGGAGCTCAGTCAGACCCAGTGGTGACACGTGGCAAGACGCTCCTCGGGGCGCATCTTGCTTGGGCCTCTCTCCTGGAGGCGCTAAGTCAGACCCAGTGTTGACACGTGGCAAGACGCTCCTCGGGGCGCGTCTTGCTTGGGCCTCTCTCCTGGAGGCGCTCAGTCAGGCACAGTGTTGACATGTGGCAAGACACTCCTCGGGGCGCGTCTTGCTTGGGCTTCTCTCATGGAGGCCCTCAGTAAGACCCATTGTTGACATGAGGAAAGAAGCTCCTCGGGGCCCGTCTTGCTTTGGCTTCTCTCCTGGAGGACCTCAGTCAGACCCATTGTTGACATGTGGCAAGACGCTCCTCGGGGCGCGTATTGCTTGGGCCTCTCTCCTGGATGCCCTCTGTCAGACCCAGTGTTGACATGTGGCAAGACTCTCCTCGGTGCGCGTATTGCTTGGGCCTCTCTCCTGGAGGCGCTCAGTCAGACCGAGTAGTGACATGTGGCAAGACGCTCCTCGGGGCGCGTCTTGCTGGGGCTTCTCTCATGGAGGCACTCAGTCAGACCCACTGTTGACATGTGGCAAGACGATCCTCGGGGCGCGTGTTGCTTGGACCTCTCTCCTGGAGGCGCTCAGTCAGACCGAGTAGTGACATGTGGCAAGACGCTCCTCGGGGCACGTCTTGCTTGGGCCTCTCTCCTGGAGAAGCTCAGTCAGACCGAGTAGTGACATGTGACAAGACGCTCCTCGGGGCGCGTCTTGCTGGGGCTTCTCTCATGGAGGCACTCAGTCAGACCCAGTGTTGACATGTGGCAAGACGCTCCTCGGGGCGCTTCTTGCTTGGACCTCTCTCCTGGAGGTGCTCAGTCAGACCCAGTGTTGACATGTGTCAAGACGCTCCTCGGGCGATTCTTGCTTGGGCCTCGCTCCTGGAGGCGCTCAGTCAGACCCAGTGTTGACATGTGACAAGACGCTCCTCTGGGCGCGTCTTGCTTGGGCCTCTCTCCTGGAGGCGCTCAGTCAGACCCAGAGGTGACCTGTGTCAAGACGCTCCTCGGGCCTCTCTCCTGGAGGCGCTCAGTCAGACCCAGTGTTGACATGTGGCAAGACGCTCCTCGGGGCGCGTCTTGCTTGGGCCTCTCTCCTGGAGGTGCTCAGTCAGACCCAGTGTTGACATGTGGCAAGACGCTCCTCGGGGCGCGTCTTGCTTGGGCCTCTCTCCTGAAGGCGCTCAGTCAGACCGAGTGCTGACATGTGGCAAGACGCTCCGCGGGGCGCGTCTTGCTTGGGCTTCTCTCCTGGAGGCCCTCAGTCAGACTCATTGTTGACATGTGGCAAGACGCTCCTCGGGGCACGTCTTGCTTGGGCCTCTCTCCTGTAGGCGCTCAGTCAGACCGAGTAGTGACATGTGGCAAGACGCTCCACGGGGCGCGTCTTGCTTGGACCTCTCTCCTGGAGTCGCTCAGTTAGACCGAGTAGTTACATGTGTCAAGACGCTCCTCGGGCCTCTCTCCTGGAGGCGCTCAGTCAGACCCAGTGTTGACATGTGGCAAGACGCTCCTCGGGGCGCGTCTTGCTTCGGCCTCTCTCCTGGAGGTGCTCAGTCAGACCCAGTGTTGACATGTGGCAAGACTCTCCTCGGGGCGCGTCTTGCTGGGGCTTCTCTCATGGAGGCACTCAGTCAGACCCAGTGTTGACATGTGGAAAGACGCTCCTCGGGGCACGTCTTGCTTGGGCCTCTCTCCTGGAGGCGCTCAGTCAGACCCAGAGGAGAAATGTGTCAAGACGCTCCTCGGGGCACGTCTTGCTTGGGCGTCTCTCCTGGAGGCGCTCAGTCAGACCGAGTGCTGACATGTGGCAAGACTCTCCTCGGGGCGCGTCTTGCTTGGGCCTCTCTCCTGGAGGCGCTCAGTCAGACCCACTGTTGACATGTGGCAAGACGCTCCTCGGGTGCGTCTTGCTTGGGCCTCTCTCCTGGAGGCGCTCAGTCAGACCGAGTGCTGACATGTGGCAAGACGCTCCTCAGGGCGCGTCTTGCTTGGGCTTCTCTCCTGGAGGCCCTCAGTCAGACCCATTGTTGACATGTGGCAAGACGCTCCTCGGGGCGCGTCTTATTTGGGCCTCTCTCCTGGAGGCCCTCAGTCAGACCCTGTGTTGACATGTGGCAAGACGCTCCTCGGGGCACGTCTTGCTTGGGCCTCTCTCCTGGAGGAGCTCAGTCAGACCCATTGTTGACATGTGGCAAGACGCTCCTCGGGGCGCGTCTTATTTGGGCCTCTCTCCTGGAGGCCCTCAGTCAGACCCTGTGTTGACATGTGGCAAGACGCTCCTCGGGGCGCGTCTTGCTTGGGCTTCTCTCCTGGAGGCCCTCAGTCAGACCCATTGTTGACATGTGGCAAGACGCTCCTCGGGGCACGTCTTGCTTGGGCCTCTCTCCTGGAGGAGCTCAGTCAGACCCAGTGGTGACACGTGGCAAGACGCTCCTCGGGGCGCATCTTGCTTGGGCCTCTCTCCTGGAGGCGCTAAGTCAGACCCAGTGTTGACACGTGGCAAGACGCTCCTCGGGGCGCGTCTTGCTTGGGCGTCTCTCCTGGATGCGCTCAGTCAGGCACAGTGTTGACATGTGGCAAGACACTCCTCGGGGCGCGTCTTGCTTGGGCTTCTCTCATGGAGGCCCTCAGTAAGACCCATTGTTGACATGTGGAAAGAAGCTCCTCGGGGCGCGTCTTGCTTTGGCTTCTCTCCTGGAGGCCCTCAGTCAGACCCATTGTTGACATGTGGCAAGACGCTCCTCGGGGCGCGTATTGCTTGGGCCTCTCTCCTGGAGGCGCTCAGTCAGACCGAGTAGTGACATGTGGCAAGACGCTCCTCGGGGCGCGTCTTGCTGGGGCTTCTCTCATGGAGGCACTCAGTTAGACCCATTGTTGACATGTGGCAAGACGCTCCTCGGGGCGCGTATTGCTTGGGCCTCTCTCCTGGAGGCACTCAGTCAGACCGAGTAGTGACATGGCAAGACGCTCCTCGGGGCGCGTCTTGCTGGGGCTTCTCTCATGGAGGCACTCAGTCAGACCCACTGTTGACATGTGGCAAGACGCTCCTCGGGGCGCGTGTTGCTTGGACCTCTCTCCTGGAGGCGCTCAGTCAGACCGAGTAGTGACATGTGGCAAGACGCTCCTCGGGGCACGTCTTGCTTGGGCCTCTCTCCTGGAGGCGCTCAGTCAGACCGAGTAGTGACATGTGACAAGACGCTCCTCGGGGCGCGTCTTGCTGGGGCTTCTCTCATGGAGGCACTCAGTCAGACCCAGTGTTGACATGTGGCAAGACGCTCCTCGGGGCGCTTCTTGCTTGGACCTCTCTCCTGGAGGTGCTCAGTCAGACCCAGTGTTGACATGTGTCAAGACGCTCCTCGGGCGATTCTTGCTTGGGCCTCGCTCCTGGAGGCGCTCAGTCAGACCCAGTGTTGACATGTGACAAGACGCTCCTCTGGGCGCGTCTTGCTTGGGCCTCTCTCCTGGAGGCGCTCAGTCAGACCCAGAGGTGACCTGTGTTAAGACGCTCCTCGGGCCTCTCTCCTGGAGGCGCTCAGTCAGACCCATTGTTGACATGTGGCAAGACGCTCCTCGGGGCGCGTCTTGCTTGGGCCTCTCTCCTGGAGGTGCTCAGTCAGACCCAGTGTTGACATGTGGCAAGACGCTCCTCGGGGCGCGTCTTGCTTGGGCCTCTCTCCTGAAGGCGCTCAGTCAGACCGAGTGCTGACATGTGGCAAGACGCTCCGCGGGGCGCGTCTTGCTTGGGCTTCTCTCCTGGAGGCCCTCAGTCAGACTCATTGTTGACATGTGGCAAGACGCTCCTCGGGGCACGTCTTGCTTGGGCCTCTCTCCTGTAGGCGCTCAGTCAGACCGAGTAGTGACATGTGGCAAGACGCTCCACGGGGCGCGTCTTGCTTGGACCTCTCTCCTGGAGTCGCTCAGTTAGACCGAGTAGTTACATGTGTCAAGACGCTCCTCGGGCCTCTCTCCTGGAGGCGCTCAGTCAGACCCAGTGTTGACATGTGGCAAGACGCTCCTCGGGGCGCGTCTTGCTTCGGCCTCTCTCCTGGAGGTGCTCAGTCAGACCCAGTGTTGACATGTGGCAAGACGCTCCTCGGGGCGCGTCTTGCTGGGGCTTCTCTCATGGAGGCACTCAGTCAGACCCAGTGTTGACATGTGGAAAGACGCTCCTCGGGGCACGTCTTGCTTGGGCCTCTCTCCTGGAGGCGCTCAGTCAGACCCAGAGGAGAAATGTGTCAAGACGCTCCTCGGGGCACGTCTTGCTTGGGCGTCTCTCCTGGAGGCGCTCAGTCAGACCGAGTGCTGACATGTGGCAAGACTCTCCTCGGGGCGCGTCTTGCTTGGGCTTCTCTCCTGGAGGCCCTCAGTCAGACCCATTGTTGACATGTGGCAAGACGCTCCTCGGGGCGCGTCTTATTTGGGCCTCTCTCCTGGAGGCCCTCAGTCAGACCCTGTGTTGACATGTGGCAAGACGCTCCTCGGGGCACGTCTTGCTTGGGCCTCTCTCCTGGAGGAGCTCAGTCAGACCCATTGTTGACATGTGGCAAGACGCTCCTCGGGGCGCGTCTTATTTGGGCCTCTCTCCTGGAGGCCCTCAGTCAGACCCTGTGTTGACATGTGGCAAGACGCTCCTCGGGGCGCGTCTTGCTTGGGCTTCTCTCCTGGAGGCCCTCAGTCAGACCCATTGTTGACATGTGGCAAGACGCTCCTCGGGGCATGTCTTGCTTGGGCCTCTCTCCTGGAGGAGCTCAGTCAGACCCAGTGGTGACACGTGGCAAGACGCTCCTCGGGGCGCATCTTGCTTGGGCCTCTCTCCTGGAGGCGCTAAGTCAGACCCAGTGTTGACACGTGGCAAGACGCTCCTCGGGGCGCGTCTTGCTTGGGCGTCTCTCCTGGATGCGCTCAGTCAGGCACAGTGTTGACATGTGGCAAGACACTCCTCGGGGCGCGTCTTGCTTGGGCTTCTCTCATGGAGGCCCTCAGTAAGACCCATTGTTGACATGTGGAAAGAAGCTCCTCGGGGCGCGTCTTGCTTTGGCTTCTCTCCTGGAGGCCCTCAGTCAGACCCATTGTTGACATGTGGCAAGACGCTCCTCGGGGCGCGTATTGCTTGGGCCTCTCTCCTGGATGCCCTCTGTCAGACCCAGTGTTGACATGTGGCAAGACTCTCCTCGGGGCGCGTCTTGCTTGGGCTTCTCTCATGGAGGCCCTCAGTCAGACCCAGTGTTGACATGTGTCAAGACGCTCCTCGGGGCGTGTCTTGCTTGGGCCTCTCTCCTGGAGGCGCTCAGTCAGACCCAGTGTTGACATGTGGCAAGACGCTCCTCGGGGCGCTTCTTGCTTGGGCTTCTCTCCTGGAGGCCCTCAGTAAGACCCATTGTTGACATGTGGAAAGAAGCTCCTCGGGGCGCGTCTTGCTTTTGTTTCTCTCCTGGAGGCCCTCAGTCAGACCCATTGTTGACATATGGCAAGATGCTCCTCGGGGCGCGTCTTGCTTGGGCTTCTCTCCTGGAGGCCCTCAGTCAGACCCATTGTTGACATGTGGCAAGACGCTCCTCGGGGCACGTCTTGCTTGGGCCTCTCTCCTGGAGGAGCTCAGTCAGACCCAGTGGTGACACGTGGCAAGACGCTCCTCGGGGCGCATCTTGCTTGGGCCTCTCTCCTGGAGGCGCTAAGTCAGACCCAGTGTTGACACGTGGCAAGACGCTCCTCGGGGCGCGTCTTGCTTGGGCGTCTCTCCTGGAGGCGCTCAGTCAGGCACAGTGTTGACACGTGGCAAGACGCTCCTCGGGGCGCGTCTTGCTTGGGCTTCTCTCATGGAGGCCCTCAGTAAGACCCATTGTTGACATGTGGAAAGAAGCTCCTCGGGGCGCGTCTTGCTTTGGCTTCTCTCCTGGAGGCCCTCAGTCAGACCCATTGTTGACATGTGGCAAGACGCTCCTCGGGGCGCGTATTGCTTGGGCCTCTCTCCTGGATGCCCTCTGTCAGACCCAGTGTTGACATGTGGCAAGACTCTCCTCGGGGCGCGTCTTGCTTGGGCTTCTCTCATGGAGGCCCTCAGTCAGACCCAGTGTTGACATGTGGAAAGACGCTCCTCGGGGCACGTCTAGCTTGGGCCTCTCTCCTGGAGGCGCTCAGTCAGACCGAGTGTTGACATGTGGCAAGACGCTCCTCGGGGCGCGTCTTGCTTGGGCCTCTCTCCTGGAGGCGCTCAGTCAGACCGAGTGCTGACATGTCGCAATACGCTCCTCGGGGCGCGTCTTGCTTGGGCTTCTCTCCTGGAGGCCCTCAGTCAGACCCATTGTTGACATGTGGCAAGACGCTCCTCGGGGCGCGTCTTATTTGGGCCTCTCTCCTGGAGGCCCTCAGTAAGACCCAGTGTTGACATGTGGCAAGACGCTCCTTGGGGCACATCTTGCTTGGGCCTCTCTCCTGGAGGCGCTCAGTCAGACCGAGTAGTGACATGTGGCAAGACGCTCCTCGGGGCGCGTCTTGCTTGGACCTCTCTCCTGGAGGCGCTCAGTTAGACCGAGTAGTGACATGTGTCAAGACGCTCCTCGGGCCTCTCTCCTGGAGGCGCTCAGTCAGACCCAGTGTTGACATGTGGCAAGACGCTCCTCGAGGCGCGTCTTGCTTGGGCCTCTCTCCTGGAGGTGCTCAGTCCGACCCAGTGTTGACATGTGGCAAGACGATCCTCGGGGCGAGTCTTGCTGGGGCTTCTCTCATGGAGGCACTCAGTCAGACCCAGTGTTGACATGTGGAAAGACGCTCCTCGGGGCACGTCTTGCTTGGGCCTCTCTCCTGGAGGAGCTCAGTCAGACCCAGTGGTGACACGTGGCAAGACGCTCCTCGGGGCGCATCTTACTTGGGCCTCTCTCCTGGAGGCGCTAAGTCAGACCCAGTGTTGACACGTGGCAAGACGCTCCTCGGGGCGCGTCTTGCTTGGGCCTCTCTCCTGGAGGCGCTCAGTCAGGCACAGTTTTGACATGTGGCAAGACACTCCTCGGGGCGCGTCTTGCTTGGGCTTCTCTCATGGAGGCCCTCAGTAAGACCCATTGTTGACATGTGTTGAAATATGCTCCTCGTGGCGCGTCTTGCTTTGGCTTCTCTCCTGGAGGCCCTCAGTCAGACCCATTGTTGACATGTGGCAAGATGCTCCTCGGGGCGCGTATTGCTTGGGCCTCTCTCCTGGATGCCCTCTGTCAGACCCAGTGTTGACATGTGGCAAGACTCTCCTCGGGGCGCGTCTTGCTTGGGCTTCTCTCATGGAGGCCCTCAGTCAGACCCAGTGTTGACATGTGTCAAGACGCTCCTTGGGGCGTGTCTTGCTTGGGCCTCTCTCCTGGAGGCGCTCAGTCAGACCCAGTGTTGACATGTGGCAAGACGCTCCTCGGGGCGCGTCTTGCTGGGGCTTCTCTCATGGAGGCACTCAGTCAGACCCAGTGTTGACATGTGGAAAGACGCTCCTCGGGGCACGTCTTGCTTGGGCCTCTCTCCTGGAGGCGCTCAGTCAGAGCCAGAGGAGAAATGTGTCAAGACGCTCCTCGGGGCACGTCTTGCTTGGGCGTCTCTCCTGGAGGCGCTCAGTCAGACCGAGTGCTGACATGTGGCAAGACTCTCCTCGGGGCGCGTCTTGCTTGGGCCTCTCTCCTGGAGGCGCTCAGTCAGACCCACTGTTGACATGTGGCAAGACGCTCCTCGGGGTGCGTCTTGCTTGGGCCTCTCTCCTGGAGGCGCTCAGTCAGACCGAGTGCTGACATGTGGCAAGACGCTCCTCAGGGCGCGTCTTGCTTGGGCTTCTCTCCTGGAGGCCCTCAGTCAGACCCATTGTTGACATGTGGCAAGACGCTCCTCGGGGCGCGTCTTATTTGGGCCTCTCTCCTGGAGGCCCTCAGTCAGACCCTGTGTTGACATGTGGCAAGACGCTCCTCGGGGCACGTCTTGCTTGGGCCTCTCTCCTGGAGGCGCTCAGTCAGACCCAGAGGAGAAATGTGTCAAGACGCTCCTCGGGGCACGTCTTGCTTGGGCGTCTCTCCTGGAGGCGCTCAGTCAGACCGAGTGCTGACATGTGGCAAGACTCTCCTCGGGGCGCGTCTTGCTTGGGCCTCTCTCCTGGAGGCGCTCAGTCAGACCCACTGTTGACATGTGGCAAGACGCTCCTCGGGGTGCGTCTTGCTTCGGCCTCTCTCCTGGAGGCGCTCAGTCAGACCGAGTGCTGACATGTGGCAAGACGCTCCTCAGGGCGCGTCTTGCTTGGGCTTCTCTCCTGGAGGCCCTCAGTCAGACCCATTGTTGACATGTGGCAAGACGCTCCTCGGGGCGCGTCTTATTTGGGCCTCTCTCCTGGAGGCCCTCAGTCAGACCCTGTGTTGACATGTGGCAAGACGCTCCTCGGGGCACGTCTTGCTTGGGCCTCTCTCCTGGAGGAGCTCAGTCAGACCCATTGTTGACATGTGGCAAGACGCTCCTCGGGGCGCGTCTTATTTGGGCCTCTCTCCTGGAGGCCCTCAGTCAGACCCTGTGTTGACATGTGGCAAGACGCTCCTCGGGGCGCGTCTTGCTTGGGCTTCTCTCCTGGAGGCCCTCAGTCAGACCCATTGTTGACATGTGGCAAGACGCTCCTCGGGGCACGTCTTGCTTGGGCCTCTCTCCTGGAGGAGCTCAGTCAGACCCAGTGTTGACACGTGGCAAGACGCTCCTCGGGGCGCCTCTTGCTTGGGCCTCTCTCCTGGAGGCGCTAAGTCAGACCCAGTGTTGACACGTGGCAAGACGCTCCTCGGGGCGCGTCTTGCTTGGGCGTCTCTCCTGGAGGCGCTCAGTCAGGCACAGTGTTGACATGTGGCAAGACACTCCTCGGGGCGCGTCTTGCTTGGGCTTCTCTCATGGAGGCCCTCAGTAAGACCCATTGTTGACATGTGGAAAGAAGCTCCTCGGGGCGCGTCTTGCTTTGGCTTCTCTCCTGGAGGCCCTCAGTCAGACCCATTGTTGACATGTGGCAAGACGCTCCTCGGGGCGCGTATTGCTTGGGCCTCTCTCATGGAGGCCCTCAGTCAGACCCAGTGTTGACATGTGTCAAGACGCTCCTCGGGGCGTGTCTTGCTTGGGCCTCTCTCCTGGAGGCGCTCAGTCAGACCCAGTGTTGACATGTGGCAAGACGCTCCTCGGGGCGCTTCTTGCTTGGGCTTCTCTCCTGGAGGCCCTCAGTAAGACCCATTGTTGACATGTGGAAAGAAGCTCCTCGGGGTGCGTCTTGCTTTGGTTTCTCTCCTGGAGGCCCTCAGTCAGACCCATTGTTGACATGTGGCAAGATGCTCCTCGGGGCGCGTCTTGCTTGGGCCTCTCTCCTGGAGGAGCTCAGTCAGACCCAGTGGTGACACGTGGCAAGACGCTCCTCGGGGCGCATCTTGCTTGGGCCTCTCTCCTGGAGGCGCTAAGTCAGACCCAGTGTTGACACGTGGCAAGACGCTCCTCGGGGCGCGTCTTGCTTGGGCGTCTCTCCTGGAGGCGCTCAGTCAGGCACAGTGTTGACATGTGGCAAGACACTCCTCGGGGCGCGTCTTGCTTGGGCTTCTCTCATGGAGGCCCTCAGTAAGACCCATTGTTGACATGTGGAAAGAAGCTCCTCGGGGCGCGTCTTGCTTTGGCTTCTCTCCTGGAGGCCCTCAGTCAGACCCATTGTTGACATGTGGCAAGACGCTCCTCGGGGCGCGTATTGCTTGGGCCTCTCTCCTGGATGCCCTCTGTTAGACCCAGTGTTGACATGTGGCAAGACTCTCCTCGGGGCGCGTCTTGCTTGGGCTTCTCTCATGGAGGCCCTCAGTCAGACCCAGTGTTGACATGTGTCAAGACGCTCCTCGGGGCGTGTCTTGCTTGGGCCTCTCTCCTGGAGGCGCTCAGTCAGACCCAGTGTTGACATGTGGCAAGACGCTCCTCGGGGCGCTTCTTGCTTGGGCTTCTCTCCTGGAGGCCCTCTGTAAGACCCATTGTTGACATGTGGAAAGAAGCTCCTCGGGGCGCGTCTTGCTTTGGTTTCTCTCCTGGAGGCCCTCAGTCAGACCCATTGTTGACATGTGGCAAGATGCTCCTCGGGGCGCGTATTGCTTGGGCCTCTCTCCTGGAGGCGCTCAGTCAGACCGAGTAGTGACATGTGGCAAGACGCTCCTCGGGGCGCGTCTTGCTGGGGCTTCTCTCATGGAGGCACTCAGTCAGACCCAGTGTTGACATGTGGCAAGATGCTCCTCGGGGCGCGTGTTGCTTGGACCTCTCTCCTGGAGGCGCTCAGTCAGACCGAGTAGTGACATGTGGCAAGACGCTCCTCGGGGCACGTCTTGCTTGGGCCTCTCTCCTGGAGGCGCTCAGTCAGACCGAGTAGTGACATGTGACAAGACGCACCTCGGGGCGCGTCTTGCTGGGGCTTCTCTCATGGAGGCACTCAGTCAGACCCAGTGTTGACATGTGGCAAGACGCTGCTCGGGGCGCTTCTTGCTTGGACCTCTCTCCTGGAGGTGCTCAGTCAGACCCAGTGTTGACATGTGTCAAGACGCTCCTCGGGCGATTCTTGCTTGGGCCTCGCTCCTGGAGGCGCTCAGTCAGACCCAGTGTTGACATTTGACAAGACGCTCCTCGGGGCGCGTCTTGCTTGGGGCTCTCTCCTGGAGGCGCTCAGTCAGACCCAGAGGTGACATGTGTCAAGACGCTCCTCGGGCCTCTCTCCTGGAGGCGCTCAGTCAGACCCAGTGTTGACATGTGGCATGACGCTCCTCGGGGCGCGTCTTGTTTGGGCCTCTCTCCTGGAGGTGCTCAGTCAGACCCAGTGTTGACATGTGGCAAGACGCTCCTCGTTGCGCGTCTTGCTGGGGCTTCTCTCATGGAGGAACTCAGTCAGACCCAGTGTTGACATGTGGAAAGACGCTCCTCGGGGCACGTCTTGCTTGGGCCTCTCTCCTGGAGGCGCTCAGTCAGACCCAGAGGAGAAATGTGTCAAGACGCTCCTCGGGGCACGTCTTGCTTGGGCGTCTCTCCTGGAGGCGCTCAGTCAGACCGAGTGCTGACATGTGGCAAGACTCTCCTCGGGGCGCGTCTTGCTTGGGCCTCTCTCCTGGAGGCGCTCAGTCAGACCCAGTGTTGACATGTGGCAAGACGCTCCTCGGGGCGCGTCTTGCTTGGGCCTCTCTCCTGGAGGCGCTCAGTCAGACCGAGTGCTGACATGTCGCAATACGCTCCTCGGGGCGCGTCTTGCTTGGGCTTCTCTCCTGGAGGCCCTCAGTCAGACCCATTGTTGACATGTGGCAAGACGCTCCTCGGGGCGCGTCTTATTTGGGCCTCTCTCCTGGAAGCCCTCAGTCAGACCCAGTGTTGACATGTGGCAAGACGCTCCTCGGGGCGCGTCTTGCTTGGGCTTCTCTCCTGGAGGCCCTCAGTCAGACCCATTGTTGACATGTGCAAGACGCTCCTTGGGGCACATCTTGCTTGGGCCTCTCTCCTGGAGGCGCTCAGTCAGACCGAGTAGTGACATGTGGCAAGACGCTCCTCGGGGCGCGTCTTGCTTGGACCTCTCTCCTGGAGGCGCTCAGTTAGACCGAGTAGTGACATGTGTCAAGACGCTCCTCGGGCCTCTCTCCTGGAGGCGCTCAGTCAGACCCAGTGTTGACATGTGGCAAGACGCTCCTCGAGTCGCGTCTTGCTTGGGCCTCTCTCCTGGAGGTGCTCAGTCCGACCCAGTGTTGACATGTGGCAAGACGCTCCTCGGGGCGAGTGTTGCTGGGGCTTCTCTCATGGAGGCACTCAGTCAGACCCAGTGTTGACATGTGGAAAGACGCTCCTCGGGGCACGTCTTGCTTGGGCCTCTCTCCTGGAGGAGCTCAGTCAGACCCAGTGGTGACACGTGGCAAGACGCTCCTCGGGGCGCATCTTACTTGGGCCTCTCTCCTGGAGTCGCTAAGTCAGACCCAGTGTTGACACGTGGCAAGACGCTCCTCGGGGCGCGTCTTGCTTGGGCCTCTCTCCTGGAGGCGCTCAGTCAGGCACAGTGTTGACATGTGGCAAGACACTCCTCGGACGCGTCTTGCTTGGGCTTCTCTCATGGAGGCCCTCAGTAAGACCCATTGTTGACATGTGGAAAGAAGCTCCTCGGGGCGCGTCTTGCTTTGGCTTCTCTCCTGGAGGCCCTCAGTCAGACCCATTGTTGACATGTGGCAAGACGCTCCTCGGGGCGCGTATTGCTTGGGCCTCTCTCCTGGATGCCCTCTGTCAGACCCAGTGTTGACATGTGGCAAGACTCTCCTCGGGGCGCGTCTTGCTTGGGCTTCTCTCATGGAGGCCCTCAGTCAGACCCAGTGTTGACATGTGTCAAGACGCTCCTCGGGGCGTGTCTTGCTTGGGCCTCTCTCCTGGAGGCGCTCAGTCAGACCCAGTGTTGACATGTGGCAAGACGCTCCTCGGGGCGCTTCTTGCTTGGGCTTCTCTCCTGGAGGCCCTCTGTAAGACCCATTGTTGACATGTGGAAAGAAGCTCCTCGGGGCGCGTCTTGCTTTGGTTTCTCTCCTGGAGGCCCTCAGTCAGACCCATTGTTGACATGTGGCAAGATGCTCCTCGGGGCGCGTATTGCTTGGGCCTCTCTCCTGGAGGCGCTCAGTCAGACCGAGTAGTGACATGTGGCAAGACGCTCCTCGGGGCGCGTCTTGCTGGGGCTTCTCTCATGGAGGCACTCAGTCAGACCCAGTGTTGACATGTGGCAAGATGCTCCTCGGGGCGCGTGTTGCTTGGACCTCTCTCCTGGAGGCGCTCAGTCAGACCGAGTAGTGACATGTGGCAAGACGCTCCTCGGGGCACGTCTTGCTTGGGCCTCTCTCCTGGAGGCGCTCAGTCAGACCGAGTAGTGACATGTGACAAGACGCACCTCGGGGCGCGTCTTGCTGGGGCTTCTCTCATGGAGGCACTCAGTCAGACCCAGTGTTGACATGTGGCAAGACGCTGCTCGGGGCGCTTCTTGCTTGGACCTCTCTCCTGGAGGTGCTCAGTCAGACCCAGTGTTGACATGTGTCAAGACGCTCCTCGGGCGATTCTTGCTTGGGCCTCGCTCCTGGAGGCGCTCAGTCAGACCCAGTGTTGACATTTGACAAGACGCTCCTCGGGGCGCGTCTTGCTTGGGGCTCTCTCCTGGAGGCGCTCAGTCAGACCCAGAGGTGACATGTGTCAAGACGCTCCTCGGGCCTCTCTCCTGGAGGCGCTCAGTCAGACCCAGTGTTGACATGTGGCAAGACGCTCCTCGGGGCACGTCTTGCTTGGGCCTCTCTCCTGGAGGCGCTCAGTCAGACCCAGAGGAGAAATGTGTCAAGACGCTCCTCGGGGCACGTCTTGCTTGGGCGTCTCTCCTGGAGGCGCTCAGTCAGACCGAGTGCTGACATGTGGCAAGACTCTCCTCGGGGCGCGTCTTGCTTGGGCCTCTCTCCTGGAGGCGCTCAGTCAGACCCAGTGTTGACATGTGGCAAGACGCTCCTCGGGGCGCGTCTTGCTTGGGCCTCTCTCCTGGAGGCGCTCAGTCAGACCGAGTGCCTACATGTCGCAATACGCTCCTCGGGGCGCGTCTTGCTTGGGCTTCTCTCCTGGAGGCCCTCAGTCAGACCCATTGTTGACATGTGGCAAGACGCTCCTCGGGGCGCGTCTTATTTGGGCCTCTCTCCTGGAGGCCCTCAGTCAGACCCAGTGTTGACATGTGGCAAGACGCTCCTCGGGGCGCGTCTTGCTTGGGCTTCTCTCCTGGAGGCCCTCAGTCAGACCCATTGTTGACATGTGGCAAGACGCTCCTTGGGGCACATCTTGCTTGGGCCTCTCTCCTGGAGGCGCTCAGTCAGACCCAGTGTTGACATGTGGCAAGACGCTCCTCGAGGCGCGTCTTGCTTGGGCCTCTCTCCTGGAGGTGCTCAGTCCGACCCAGTGTTGACATGTGGCAAGACGCTCCTCGGGGCGAGTCTTGCTGGGGCTTCTCTCATGGAGGCACTCAGTCAGACCCAGTGTTGACATGTGGAAAGACGCTCCTCGGGGCACGTCTTGCTTGGGCCTCTCTCCTGGAGGAGCTCAGTCAGACCCAGTGGTGACACGTGGCAAGACGCTCCTCGGGGCGCATCTTACTTGGGCCTCTCTCCTGGAGGCGCTAAGTCAGACCCAGTGTTGACACGTGGCAAGACGCTCCTCGGGGCGCGTCTTGCTTGGGCCTCTCTCCTGGAGGCGCTCAGTCAGGCACAGTGTTGACATGTGGCAAGGCACTCCTCGGGGCGCGTCTTGCTTGGGCTTCTCTCATGGAGGCCCTCAGTAAGACCCATTGTTGACATGTGGAAAGAAGCTCCTCGGGGCGCGTCTTGCTTTGGCTTCTCTCCTGGAGGCCCTCAGTCAGACCCATTGTTGACATGTGGCAAGACGCTCCTCGGGGCGCGTATTGCTTGGGCCTCTCTCCTGGATGCCCTCTGTCAGACCCAGTGTTGACATGTGGCAAGACTCTCCTCGGGGCGCGTCTTGCTTGGGCTTCTCTCATGGAGGCCCTCAGTCAGACCCAGTGTTGACATGTGTCAAGACGCTCCTCGGGGCGTGTCTTGCTTGGGCCTCTCTCCTGGAGGCGCTCAGTCAGACCCAGTGTTGACATGTGGCAAGACGCTCCTCGGGGCGCTTCTTGCTTGGGCTTCTCTCCTGGAGGCCCTCAGTAAGACCCATTGTTGACATGTGGAAAGAAGCTCCTCGGGGCGCGTCTTGCTTTGGTTTCTCTCCTGGAGGCCCTCAGTCAGACCCATTGTTGACATGTGGCAAGATGCTCCTCGGGGCGCGTATTGCTTGGGCCTCTCTCCTGGAGGCGCTCAGTCAGACCGAGTAGTGACATGTGGCAAGACGCTCCTCGGGGCGCGTCTTGCTGGGGCTTCTCTCATGGAGGCACTCAGTCAGACCCAGTGTTGACATGTGGCAAGACGCTCCTCGGGTCGCGTGTTGCTTGGACCTCTCTCCTGGAGGCGCTCAGTCAGACCGAGTAGTGACATGTGGCAAGACACTCCTCGGGGCACGTCTTGCTTGGGCCTCTCTCCTGGAGGCGCTCAGTCAGACCGAGTAGTGACATGTGACAAGACGCACCTCGGGGCGCGTCTTGCTGGGGCTTCTCTCATGGAGGCACTCAGTCAGACCCAGTGTTGACATGTGGCAAGACGCTCCTCCGGGCGCTTCTTGCTTGGACCTCTCTCCTGGAGGTGCTCAGTCAGACCCAGTGTTGACATGTGTCAAGACTCTCCTCGGGCAATTCTTGCTTGGGCCTCGCTCCTGGAGGCGCTCAGTCAGACCCAGTGTTGACATGTGACAAGACGCTCCTCGGGGCGCGTCTTGCTTGGGCCTCTCTCCTGAAGGCGCTCAGTCAGACCCAGAGGTGACATGTGTCAAGACGCTCCTCGGGCCTCTCTCCTGGAGGCGCTCAGTCAGACCCAGTGTTGACATGTGGCAAGACGCTCCTCGGGGCGCGTCTTGCTGGGGCTTCTCTCATGGAGGCACTCAGTCAGACCCAGTGTTGACATGTGGAAAGACGCTCCTCGGGGCACGTCTTGCTTGGGCCTCTCTCCTGGAGGCGCTCAGTCAGACCCAGAGGAGAAATGTGTCAAGACGCTCCTCGGGGCAGGTCTTGCTTGGGCGTCTCTCCTGGAGGCGCTCAGTCAGACCGAGTGCTGACAAGTGGCAAGACTCTCCTCGGGGCGCGTCTTGCTTGGGCCTCTCTCCTGGAGGCGCTCAGTCAGACCCAGTGTTGACATGTGGCAAGACGCTCCTCGGGGCGCGTCTTGCTTGGGCCTCTCTCCTGGAGGTGCTCAGTCAGACCGAGTGCTGACATGTGGCAATACGCTCCTCGGGGCGCGTCTTGCTTGGGCTTCTCTCCTGGAGGCCCTCAGTAAGACCCATTGTTGACATGTGGAAAGAAGCTCCTCGGGGCGCGTCTTGCTTTGGTTTCTCTCCTGGAGGCCCTCAGTCAGACCCATTGTTGACATGTGGCAAGATGCTCCTCGCGGCGCGTATTGCTTGGGCCTCTCTCCTGGAGGCGCTCAGTCAGACCGAGTAGTGACATGTGGCAAGACGCTCCTCGGGGCGCGTCTTGCTGGGGCTTCTCTCATGGAGGCACTCAGTCAGACCCAGTGTTGACATGTGGCAAGACGCTCCTCGGGGCGCGTGTTGCTTGGACCTCTCTCCTGGAGGCGCTCAGTCAGACCGAGTAGTGACATGTGGCAAGACGCTCCTCGGGGCACGTCTTGCTTGGGCCTCTCTCCTGGAGGCGCTCAGTCAGACCGAGTAGTGACATGTGACAAGACGCACCTCGGGGCGCGTCTTGCTGGGGCTTCTCTCATGGAGGCACTCAGTCAGACCCAGTGTTGGCATGTGGCAAGACGCTCCTCCGGGCGCTTCTTGCTTGGACCTGTCTCCTGGAGGTGCTCAGTCAGACCCAGTGTTGACATGTGTCAAGACGCTCCTCGGGCAATTCTTGCTTGGGCCTCGCTCCTGGAGGCGCTCAGTCAGACCCAGTGTTGACATGTGACAAGACGCTCCTCGGGGCGCGTCTTGCTTGGGCCTCTCTCCTGGAGGCGCTCAGTCAGACCCAGAGGTGACATGTGTCAAGACGCTCCTCGGGCCTCTCTCCTGGAGGCGCTCAGTCAGACCCAGTGTTGACATGTGGCAAGACGCTCCTCGGGGCGCGTCTTGCTGGGGCTTCTCTCATGGAGGCACTCAGTCAGACCCAGTGTTGACATGTGGAAAGACGCTCCTCGGGGCACGTCTTGCTTGGGCCTCTCTCCTGGAGGCGCTCAGTCAGACCCAGAGGAGAAATGTGTCAAGACGCTCCTCGGGGCAGGTCTTGCTTGGGCGTCTCTCCTGGAGGCGCTCAGTCAGACCGAGTGCTGACAAGTGGCAAGACTCTCCTCGGGGCGCGTCTTGCTTGGGCCTCTCTCCTGGAGGCGCTCAGTCAGACCCAGTGTTGACATGTGGCAAGACGCTCCTCGGGGCGCGTCTTGCTTGGGCCTCTCTCCTGGAGGCGCTCAGTCAGACCGAGTGCTGACATGTGGCAATACGCTCCTCGGGGCGCGTCTTGCTTGGGCTTCTCTCCTGGAGGCCCTCAGTCAGACGCATTGTTGACATGTGGCAAGACGCTCCTCGGGGCGCGTCTTATTTGGGCCTCTCTCCTGGAGGCCCTCAGTCAGACCCAATGTTGACATGTGGCAGAACGCTCCTCGGGGTGCGTCTTGCTTGGGCTTCTCTCCTGGAGGCCCTCAGTCAGACCCATTGTTGACATGTGGCAAGACGCTCCTCGGGGCACGTCTTGCTTGGATCTCTCTCCTGGAGGCGCTCAGTCAGACCGAGTAGTGACATGTGGCAAGACGCTCCTCGGGGCGCGTCTTGCTTGGACCTCTCTCCTGGAGGCGCTCAGTTAGACCGAGTAGTGACATGTGTCAAGACGCTCCTCGGCCTCTCTCCTGGAGGCGCTCAGTCAGACCCAGTGTTGACATGTGGCAAGACGCTCCTCGGGGCGCGTCTTGCTTGGGCCTCTCTCCTGGAGGCGCTCAGTCAGACCGAGTGCTGACATGTGGCAAGACGCTCCTCGGGGCGCGTCCTGCTTGGGCTTCTCTCCTGGAGGCCCTCAGTCAGACCCATTGTTGACATGTGGCAAGACGCTCCTCGGGGCGCGTCTTATTTGGGCCTCTCTCCTGGAGGCCCTCAGTCAGACCCAGTGTTGACATGTGGCAAGACGCTCCTCGGGGCGCGTCTTGCTTGGGCTTCTCTCCTGGAGGCCCTCAGTGAGACCCATTGTTGACATGTGGCAAGACGCTCCTCGAGGCACGTCTTGCTTGGGCCTCTCTCCTGGAGGCGCTCAGTCAGACCGAGTAGTGACATGTGGCAAGACGCTCCTCGGGGCGCGTCTTGCTTGGACCTCTCTCCTGGAGGCGCTCAGTTAGACCGAGTAGTGACATGTGGCAAGACGCTCCTCGGGGCGCGTCTTGCTGGGGCCTCTCTCCTGGAGGTGCTCACTCAGACCCAGTGGTGACACGTGGCAAGACGCTCCTCGGGGCGCGTCTTGCTTGGGCCTCTCTCATGGAGGCCCTCTGTCAGACCCAGTGTTGACATGTGTCAAGACGCTCCTCGGGGCGCGTCTTGCTTTGGCCTCTCTCCTGGAGGTGCTCAGTCAGACCGAGTGCTGACATGTGGCAAGAAGCTCCTCGGGGCACGTCTTGCTTGGGCTTCTCTCCTGGAGGCCCTCAGTCAGACCCATTGTTGACATGTGGCAAGACGCTCCTCGGGGCGTGTATTGCTTGGGCCTCTCTCCTGGATGCCCTCTGTCAGACCCAGTGTTGACATGTGGCAAGACTCTCCTCGGGGCGCGTCTTGCTTGGGCCTCTCTCCTGGAGGCGCTCAGTCAGACCGAGTGCTGACATGTGGCAAGACGCTCCTCCGGGCGCGTCTTGCTTGGGCCTCTCTCCTGGAGGCGCTCAGTCAGACCCAGAGGTGACATGTGGCAAGACGCTCCTCGGGCCTCTCTCCTGGAGGCGCTCAGTCAGACCCAGTGTTGACATGTGGCAAGACGCTCCTCGGGGCGCGTCTTGCTTGGGCCTCTCTCCTGGAGGTGCTGAGTCAGACCCAGTGTTGACATGTGGCAAGATGCTCCTCGGGGCACGTCTTGCTTGGGCCTCTCTCCTGGAGGCACTGAGTCAGACCCAGAGGAGACATGTGTCAAGACGCTCCTCGGGGCACGTCTTGCTTGGGCATCTCTCCTGGAGGCGCTCAGTCAGACCGAGTGCTGACATGTGGCAAGACGCTCCTCCGGGCGCGTCTTGCTTGGGCCTCTCTCCTGGAGGCGCTCAGTCAGACCCAGTGTTCACATGTGGCAACACGCTCCTGGGGGCGCGTCTTGCTTGGGCCTCTCTCCTGGAGGCGCTCAGTCAGACCGAGTGTTGACATGTGGCAAGACGCTCCTCGGGGCGCGTCTTGCTTGGGCCTCTCTCCAGGAGGCGCTCAGTCAGACCGAGTGCTGACATGTGGCAAGATGCTCCTCGGGGCGCATCTTGCTTGGGCTTCTCTCCTGGAGGCCCTCAGTCAGACCCAGTGTTGACATGTGGCAAGACGCTCCTCGGGGCGCGTCTTATTTGGGCCTCTCTCCTGGGGGCCCTCAGTCAGACCCAGTGTTGAAATGTGGCAAGACGCTCCTCGGGGCGCGTCTTGCTTGGGCTTCTCTCCTGGAGGCCCTCAGTCAGACCCATTGTTGACATGTGGCAAGACGCTCCTCAGGGCACGTCTTGCTTTGGCCTCTCTCCTGGAGGCGCTCAGTCAGACCGAGTAGTGACATGTGGCAAGACGCTCCTCGGGGCGCGTCTTGCTTGGACCACCCTCCTGGAGGCGCTTAGACAGACCGAGTAGTGACATGTGGCAAGACGCTCCTCGGGGCGTGTCTTGCTTGGACCTCTTTCCTGGAGGCGCTCAGTTATACCGAGTAGTGACATGTGGCAAGACGCTCCTCGGGGCGGGTCTTGCTTGGGCCTCTCTCCTGGAGGCGCTCAGTCAGACCGAGTGCTGACATAAGGCAAGATGCTCCTCGGGGCGCGTCTTGCTGGGGCCTCTCTCCTGGATGCCCTCTGTCAGACCCAGTGTTGACATGTGGCAAGACTCTCCTCGGGGCGCGTCTTTCTTGGGCCTCTCTCCTGGAGGCGCTCAGTCAGACCGAGTGCTGACATGTGGCAAGACGCTCCTCCGGGCGCGTCTTGCTTGGGCCTCTCTCCTGGAGGCGCTCAGTCAGACCCAGAGGTGACATGTGGCAAGACGCTCCTCGGGCCTCTCTCCTGGAGGCGCTCAGTCAGACCCAGTGTTGACATGTGGCAAGACGCTCCTCGGGGCGCGTCTTGCTTGGGCCTCTCTCCTGGAGGTGCTGAGTCAGACCCAGTGTTGACATGTGGCAAGATGCTCCTCGGGGCACGTCTTGCTTGGGCCTCTCTCCTGGAGGCACTGAGTCAGACCCAGAGGAGACATGTGTCAAGACGCTCCTCGGGGCACGTCTTGCTTGGGCATCTCTCCTGGAGGCGCTCAGTCAGACCGAGTGCTGACATGTGGCAAGACGCTCCTCCGGGCGCGTCTTGCTTGGGCCTCTCTCCTGGAGGCGCTCAGTCAGACCCAGTGTTCACATGTGGCAAGACGCTCCTGGGGGCGCGTCTTGCTTGGGCCTCTCTCCTGGAGGCGCTCAGTCAGACCGAGTGTTGACATGTGGCAAGACGCTCCTCGGGGCGCGTCTTGCTTGGGCCTCTCTCCAGGAGGCGCTCAGTCAGACCGAGTGCTGACATGTGGCAAGATGCTCCTCGGGGCGCATCTTGCTTGGGCTTCTCTCCTGGAGGCCCTCAGTCAGACCCAGTGTTGACATGTGGCAAGACGCTCCTCGGGGCGCGTCTTATTTGGGCCTCTCTCCTGGGGGCCCTCAGTCAGACCCAGTGTTGAAATGTGGCAAGACGCTCCTCGGGGCGCGTCTTGCTTGGGCTTCTCTCCTGGAGGCCCTCAGTCAGACCCATTGTTGACATGTGGCAAGACGCTCCTCAGGGCACGTCTTGCTTTGGCCTCTCTCCTGGAGGCGCTCAGTCAGACCGAGTAGTGACATGTGGCAAGACGCTCCTCGGGGCGCGTCTTGCTTGGACCACCTTCCTGGAGGCGCTCAGTCAGACCGAGTAGTGACATGTGGCAAGACGCTCCTCGGGGCGTGTCTTGCTTGGACCTCTTTCCTGGAGGCGCTCAGTTATACCGAGTAGTGACATGTGGCAAGACGCTCCTCGGGGCGGGTCTTGCTTGGGCCTCTCTCCTGGAGGCGCTCAGTCAGACCGAGTGCTGACATAAGGCAAGATGCTCCTCGGGGCGCGTCTTGCTGGGGTCTCTCTCCTGGAGGTGCACAATCAGACCCAGTGGTGACACGTGGCAAGACGCTCCTCGGGGCGCGTCTTGCTTGGGCCTCTCTCCTGGAGGCGCTCAGTCAGACCGAGTAGTGACATGTGGCAAGACGCTCCTCGGGGCGCGTCTTGCTTAGACCTCTCTCCTGGAGGCGCTCAGTTAGACCGAGTAGTGACATGTGTCAAGACGCTCCTCGGCCTCTCTCCTGGAGGTTCTCAGTCAGACCCAGTGTTGACATGTGGCAAGACGCTCCTCGGGGCGCGTCTTGCTTGGGCCTCTCTCCTGGAGGCGCTCAGTCAGACCGACTGCTGACATGTGGCAAGACGCTCCTCGCGGCGCGTCCTGCTTGGGCTTCACTCCTGGAGGCCCTCAGTCAGACCCATTGTTGACAAGTGGCAAGACGCTCCTCAGGGCGCGTCTTATTTGGGCCTCTCTCCTCGAGGCCCTCAGTCAGACCCAGTGTTGACATCTGGCAAGACGCTCCTCCGGGCGCGTCTTGCTTGGGCTTCTCTCATGGAGGCCCTCAGTCAGACCCAGTGTTGACATGTGTCAAGACGCTCCTCGGGGCGTGTCTTGCTTGGGCCTCTCTCCTGGAGGCGCTCAGTCAGACCCAGTGTTGACATGTGGCAAGACGCTCCTCGGGGCGCTTCTTGCTTGGGCTTCTCTCCTGGAGGCTCTTAGTAAGACCCATTGTTGACATGTGGAAAGAAGCTCCTCGGGGCGCGTCTTGCTTTGGTTTCTCTCCTGGAGGCCCTCAGTCAGACCCATTGTTGACATGTGGCAAGATGCTCCTCGGGGCGCGTATTGCTTGGGCCACTCTCCTGGAGGCGCTCAGTCAGACCGAGTAGTGACATGTGGCAAGACGCTCCTCGGGGCGCGTCTTGCTGGGGCTTCTCTCATGGAGGCACTCAGTCAGACCCAGTGTTGACATGTGGCAAGACGCTCCTCGGGGCGCGTGTTGCTTGGACCTCTCTCCTGGAAGCGCTCAGTCAGACCGAGTAGTGACATGTGGCTAGACGCTCCTAGGGGCACGTCTTGCTTGGGCCTCTCTCCTGGAGGCGCTCAGTCAGACCGAGTAGTGACATGTGACAAGACGCACCTCGGGGCGCGTCTTGCTAGGGCTTCTCTCATGGAGGCACTCAGTCAGACCCAGTGTTGACATGTGGCAAGACGCTCCTCCGGGCGCTTCTTGCTTGGACCTCTCTCCTGGAGGTGCTCAGTCAGACCCAGTGTTGACATGTGTCAAGACGCTCCTCGGGCAATTCTTGCTTGGGCCTCGCTCCTGGAGGCGCTCAGTCAGACCCAGTGTTGACATGTGACAAGACGCTCCTCGGGGCGCGTCTTGCTTGGGCCTCTCTCCTGGAGGCGCTCAGTCAGACCCAGAGGTGACATGTGTCAAGACGCTCCTCGGGCCTCTCTCCTGGAGGCGCTCAGTCAGACCCAGTGTTGACATGTGGTAAGACGCTCCTCGGGGCGCGTCTTGCTGGGGCTTCTCTCATGGAGGCACTCAGTCAGACCCAGTGTTGACATGTGGAAAGACGCTCCTCGGGGCACGTCTTGCTTGGGCCTCTCTCCTGGAGGCGCTCAGTCAGACCCAGAGGAGAAATGTGTCAAGACGCTCCTCGGGGCAGGTCTTGCTTGGGCGTCTCTCCTGGAGGCGCTCAGTCAGACCGAGTGCTGACATGTGGCAAGACTCTCCTCGGGGCGCGTCTTGCTTGGGCCTCTCTCCTGGAGGCGCTCAGTCAGACCCAGTGTTGACATGTGGCAAGACGCTCCTCGGGGCGCGTCTTGCTTGGGCCTCTCTCCTGGAGGCGCTCAGTCAGACCGAGTGCTGACATGTGGCAATACGCTCCTCGGGGCGCGTCTTGCTTGGGCTTCTCTCCTGGAGGCCCTCAGTCAGACCCATTGTTGACATGTGGCAAGACGCTCCTCGGGGCGCATCTTATTTGGGCCTCTCTCCTGGAGGCCCTCAGTCAGACCCAGTGTTGACATGTGGCAAGACGCTCCTCGGGGTGCGTCTTGCTTGGGCTTCTCTCCTGGAGGCCCTCAGTCAGACCCATTGTTGACATGTGGCAAGACGCTCCTCGGGGCACATCTTGCTTGGGCCTCTCTCCTGGAAGCGCTCAGTCAGACCGAGAAGTGACATATGGCAAGACGCTCCTCGGGGCGCGTCTTGCTTGGACCTCTCTCCTGGAGGCGCTCAGTTAGACCGAGTAGTGACATGTGTCAAGACGCTCCTCGGCCTCTCTCCTGGAGGCGCTCAGTCAGACCCAGTGTTGTCATGTTGCAAGACGCTCCTCGGGGCACGTCCTGCTTGGGCTTCTCTCCTGGAGGCGCTCAGTCAGACCGAGTGCTGACATGTGGCAAGACGCTCCTCGGGGCGCGTCCTGCTTGGGCTTCTCTCCTGGAGGCCCTCAGTCAGACCCATTGTTGACATGTGGCAAGACGCTCCTCGGGGCGCGTCTTATTTGGGCCTCTCTCCTGGAGGCCCTCAGTCAGACCCAGTGTTGACATGTGGCAAGACGCTCCTCGGGGCGCGTCTTGCTTGGGCTTCTCTCCTGGAGGCCCTCAGTCAGACCCATTGTTGACATGTGGCAAGACGCTCCTCGGGGCACGTCTTGCTTGGGCCTCTCTCCTGGAGGCGCTCAGTCAGACCGAGTAGTGACATGTGGCAAGACGCTCCTCGGGGCGCGTCTTGCTTGGACCTCTCTCCTGGAGGCGCTCAGTTAGACCGAGTAGTGACATGTGGCAAGACGCTCCTCGGGGCGCGTCTTGCTGGGGCCTCTCTCCTGGAGGTGCTCACTCAGACCCAGTGGTGACACGTGGCAAGACGCTCCTCGGGGCGCGTCTTGCTTGGGCCTCTCTCATGGAGGCCCTCTGTCAGACCCAGTGTTGACATGTGTCAAGACGCTCCTCGGGGCGCGTCTTGCTTTGGCCTCTCTCCTGGAGCCGCTCAGTCAGACCGAGTGCTGACATGTGGCAAGAAGCTCCTCGGGGCGCGTCTTGCTTGGGCTTCTCTCCTGGAGGCCCTCAGTCAGACCCATTGTTGACATGTGGCAAGACGCTCCTCGGGGCGCGTATTGCTTGGGCCTCTCTCCTGGATGCCCTCTGTCAGACCCAGTGTTGACATGTGGCAAGACTCTCCTCGGGGCGCGTCTTGCTTGGGCTTCTCACATGGAGGCCCTCAGTCAGACCCAGTGTTAACATGTGTCAAGACGCTCCTCGGGGCGCGTCTTGCTTGGGCCTCTCTCCTGGAGGCGCTCAGTCAGACCGAGTGCTGACATGTGGCAAGACGCTCCTCCGGGCGCGTCTTGCTTGGGCCTCTCTCCTGGAGGCGCTCAGTCAGACCCAGAGGTGACATGTGGCAAGACGCTCCTCGGGCCTCTCTCCTGGAGGCGCTCAGTCAGACCCAGTGTTGACATGTGGCAAGACGCTCCTCGGGGCGCGTCTTGCTTGGGCCTCTCTCCTGGAGGTGCTCAGTCAGACCCAGTGTTGAAATGTGGCAAGACGCTCCTCGGGGCGCGTCTTGCTGGGGCTTCTCTCATGGAGGCACTCAGTCAGACCCAGTGTTGACATGTGGCAAGATGCTCCTCGGGGCATGTCTTGCTTGGGCCTCTCTCCTGGAGGCGCTCAGTCAGACCGAGTGCTGACATGTGGCAAGACGCTCCTCCGGGCGCGTCTTGCTTGGGCCTCTCTCCTGGAGGCGCTCAGTCAGACCCAGAGGTGACATGTGGCAAAACGCTCCTCGGGCCTCTCTCCTGGAGGCGCTCAGTCAGACCCAGTGTTGACATGTGGCAAGACGCTCCTCGGGGCGCGTCTTGCTTGGGCCTCTCTCCTGGAGGTGCTCAGTCAGACCCAGTGTTGACATGTGGCAAGACGCTCCTCGGGGCGCGTCTTGCTGGGGCTTCTCTCATGGAGGCACTCAGTCAGACCCAGTGTTGACATGTGGCAAGATGCTCCTCGGGGCACGTCTTGCTTGGGCCTCTCTCCTGGAGGCGCTCAGTCAGACCGAGTGCTGACATGTGGCAAGACGCTCCTCCGGGCGCGTCTTGCTTGGGCCTCTCTCCTGGAGGCGCTCAGTCAGACCCAGTGTTCACATGTGGCAAGAAGCTCCTGGGGGCGCGTCTTGCTTGGGCCTCTCTCCTGGAGGCGCTCAGTCAGACCGAGTGTTGACATGTGGCAAGACGCTCCTCGGGGCGCGTCTTATTTGGGCCTCTCTCCTGGGGGCCCTCAGTCAGACCCAGTGTTGAAATGTGGCAAGACGCTCCTCGGGGCGCGTCTTGCTTGGGCTTCTCTCCTGGAGGCCCTCAGTCAGACCCATTGTTGACATGTGGCAAGACGCTCCTCAGGGCACGTTTTGCTTTGGCCTCTCTCCTGGAGGCGCTCAGTCAGACCGAGTAGTGACATGTGGCAAGACGCTCCTCGGGGCGCGTCTTGCTTGGACCACCTTCCTGGAGGCGCTCAGTCAGACCGAGTAGTGACATGTGGCAAGACGCTCCTCGGGGCGTGTCTTGCTTGGACCTCTTTCCTGGAGGCGCTCAGTTATACCGAGTAGTGACATGTGGCAAGACGCTCCTCGGGGCGGGTCTTGCTTGGGACTCTCTCCTGGAGGCGCTCAGTCAGACCGAGTGCTGACATAAGGCAAGATGCTCCTCGGGGCGCGTCTTGCTGGGGTCTCTCTCCTGGAGGTGCTCAATCAGACCCAGTGGTGACACGTGGCAAGACGCTCCTCGGGGCGCGTCTTGCTTGGGCCTCTCTCCTGGAGGCGCTCAGTCAGACCGAGTAGTGACATGTGGCAAGACGCTCCTCGGGGCGCGTCTTGCTTAGACCTCTTTCCTGGAGGCGCTCAGTTTGACCGAGTAGTGACATGTGTCAAGACGCTCCTCGGCCTCTCTCCTGGAGGTGCTCAGTCAGACCCAGTGTTGACATGTGGCAAGACGCTCCTCGGGGCGCGTCTTGCTTGGGCCTCTCTCCTGGAGGCGCTCAGTCAGACCGACTGCTGACATGTGGCAAGACGCTCCTCGAGGCGCGTCCTGCTTGGGCTTCTCTCCTTGAGGCCCTCAGTCAGACCCATTGTTGACATGTGGCAAGACGCTCCTCGGGGCGCGTCATATTTGGGCCTCTCTCCTGGAGGCCCTCAGTCAGACCCAGTGTTGACATGTGGCAAGACGCTCCTCGGGGCGCGTCTTGCTTGGGCTTCTCTCTTGGAGGCCCTCAGTCAGACCCATTGTTGACATGTGGCAAGACGCTCCTCGGGGCACGTCTTGCTTGGGCCTCTCTCCTGGAGGCGCTCAGTCAGAACGAGTAGTGACATGTGGCAAGACGCTCCTCGGGGCGCGTCTTGCTGGGGCCTCTCTCCTGGAGGTGCTCACTCAGACCCAGTAGTGACACGTGGCAAGACGCTCCTCGGGGCGCGTCTTGCTTTGGCCTCTCTCCTGGAGGCGCTCAGTCAGACCGAGTGCTGACATGTGGCAAGAAGCTCCTCGGGGCGCGTCTTGCTTGGGCTTCTCTCCTGGAGGCCCTCAGTCAGACCCATTGTTGACATGTGGCAAGACGCTCCTCGGGGCGCGTATTGCTTGGGCCTCTCTCCTGGATGCCCTCTGTCAGACCCAGTGTTGACATGTGGCAAGACTCTCCGCGGGGCGCGTCTTGCTTGGGCTTCTCACATGGAGGCCCTCAGTCAGACCCAGTGTTAACATGTGTCAAGACGCTCCTCGGGGCGCGTCTTGCTTGGGCCTCTCTCCTGGAGGCGCTCAGTCAGACCAAGTGCTGACATGTGGCAACGCTCCTCCGGGCGCGTCTTGCTTGGGCCTCTCTCCTGGAGGCGCTCAGTCAGACCCAGAGGTGACATAAGGCAAGACGCTCCTCGGGCCTCTCTCCTGGAGGCGCTCAGTCAGACCCAGTGTTGACATGTGGCAAGACGCTCCTCGGGGCGCTTCTTGCTTGGGCCTCTCTCCTGGAGGTGCTCAGTCAGACCGAGTGCTGACATGTGGCAAGACGCTCCTCCGCGCGCGTCTTGCTTGGGCCTCTCTCCTGGAGGCGCTCAGTCAGACCCAGTGTTCACATGTGGCAAGAAGCTCCTGGGGGCGCGTCTTGCTTGGGCCTCTCTCCTGGAGGCGCTCAGTCAGACCGAGTGTTGACATGTGGCAAGACGCTCCTCGGGGCGCGTCTTATTTGGGCCTCTCTCCTGGGGGCCCTCAGTCAGACCCAGTGTTGAAATGTGGCAAGACGCTCCTCGGGGCGCGTCTTGCTTGGGCTTCTCTCCTGGAGGCCCTCAGTCAGACCCATTGTTGACATGTGGCAAGACGCTCCTCAGGGCACGTCTTGCTTTGGCCTCTCTCCTGGAGGCGCTCAGTCAGACCGAGTAGTGACATGTGGCAAGACGCTCCTCGGGGCGCGTCTTGCTTGGACCACCCTCCTGGAGGCGCTCAGTCAGACCGAGTAGTGACATGTGGCAAGACGCTCCTCGGGGCGTGTCTTGCTTGGACCTCTTTCCTGGAGGCGCTCAGTTATACCGAGTAGTGACATGTGGCAAGACGCTCCTCGGGGCGGGTCTTGCTTGGGACTCTCTCCTGGAGGCGCTCAGTCAGACCGAGTGCTGACATAAGGCAAGATGCTCCTCGGGGCGCGTCTTGCTGGGGTCTCTCTCCTGGAGGTGCTCAATCAGACCCAGTGGTGACACGTGGCAAGACGCTCCTCGGGGCGCGTCTTGCTTGGGCCTCTCTCCTGGAGGCGCTCAGTCAGACCGAGTAGTGACATGTGGCAAGACGCTCCTCGGGGCGCGTCTTGCTTAGACCTCTTTCCTGGAGGCGCTCAGTTTGACCGAGTAGTGACATGTGTCAAGACGCTCCTCGGCCTCTCTCCTGGAGGTGCTCAGTCAGACCCAGTGTTGACATGTGGCAAGACGCTCCTCGGGGCGCGTCTTGCTTGGGCCTCTCTCCTGGAGGCGCTCAGTCAGACCGACTGCTGACATGTTGCAAGACGCTCCTCGAGGCGCGTCCTGCTTGGGCTTCTCTCCTGGAGGCCCTCAGTCAGACCCATTGTTGACATGTGGCAAGACGCTCCTCGGGGCGCGTCTTATTTGGGCCTCTCTCCTGGAGGCCCTCAGTCAGACCCAGTGTTGACATGTGGCAAGACGCTCCTCGGGGCACGTCTTGCTTGGGCCTCTCTCCTGGAGGCGCTCAGTCAGAACGAGTAGTGACATGTGGCAAGACGCTCCTCGGGGCGCGTCTTGCTGGGGCCTCTCTCCTGGAGGTGCTCACTCAGACCCAGTAGTGACACGTGGCAAGACGCTCCTCGGGGCGCGTCTTGCTTTGGCCTCTCTCCTGGAGGCGCTCAGTCAGACCGAGTGCTGACATGTGGCAAGAAGCTCCTCGGGGCACGTCTTGCTTGGGCTTCTCTCCTGGAGGCCCTCAGTCAGACCCATTGTTGACATGTGGCAAGACGCTCCTCGGGGCGCGTATTGCTTGGGCCTCTCTCCTGGATGCCCTCTGTCAGACCCAGTGTTGACATGTGGCAAGACTCTCCGCGGGGCGCGTCTTGCTTGGGCTTCTCACATGGAGGCCCTCAGTCAGACCCAGTGTTAACATGTGTCAAGACGCTCCTCGGGGCGCGTCTTGCTTGGGCCTCTCTCCTGGAGGCGCTCAGTCAGACCGAGTGCTGACATGTGGCAACGCTCCTCCGGGCGCGTCTTGCTTGGGCCTCTCTCCTGGAGGCGCTCAGTCAGACCCAGAGGTGACATAAGGCAAGACGCTCCTCGGGCCTCTCTCCTGGAGGCGCTCAGTCAGACCCAGTGTTGACATGTGGCAAGACGCTCCTCGGGGCGCGTCTTGCTTGGGCCTCTCTCCTGGAGGTGCTCAGTCAGACCCAGTGTTGACATGTGGCAAGACGCTCCTCGGGGCGCGTCTTGCTGGGGCTTCTCTCATGGAGGCACTCAGTCAGACCCAGTGTTGACATGTGGCAAGATGCTCCTCGGGGCACGTCTTGCTTGGGCCTCTCTCCTGGAGGCGCTCAGTCAGACCCAGAGGAGACATGTGTCAAGACGCTCCTCGGGGCACGTCTTGCTTGGGCCTCTCTCCTGGAGGCGCTCAGTCAGACCGAGTGCTGACATGTGGCAAGACGCTCCTCCGGGCGCGTCTTGCTTGGGCCTCTCTCCTGGAGGCGCTCAGTCAGACCCAGTGTTCACATGTGGCAAGACGCTCCTCGGGGCGCGTCTTGCTTGGGCCTCTCTCCTGGAGGCGCTCAGTCAGACCCAGTGTTGACATGTGGCAAGACGCTCCTCGGGGCGCGTCTTGCTTGGGCCTCTCTCCAGGAGGCGCTCAGTCAGACCGAGTGCTGACATGTGGCAAGACGCTCCTCGGGGCGCATCTTGCTTGGGCTTCTCTCCTTGAGGCCCTCAGTCAGACCCAGTGTTGACATGTGGCAAGACGCTCCTCGGGGCGCGTCTTATTTGGGCCTCTCTCCTGGGGGCCCTCAGTCAGACCCAGTGTTGAAATGTGGCAAGACGCTCCTCGGGGCGCGTCTTGCTTGGGCTTCTCTCCTGGAGGCCCTCAGTCAGACCCATTGTTGACATGTGGCAAGACGCTCCTCAGGGCACGTCTTGCTTTGGCCTCTCTCCTGGAGGCGCTCAGTCAGACCGAGTAGTGACATGTGGCAAGACGCTCCTCGGGGCGCGTCTTGCTTGGACCTCCCTCCTGGAGGCGCTCAGTCAGACCGAGTAGTGACATGTGGCAAGACGCTCCTCGGGGCGTGTCTTGCTTGGACCTCTTTCCTGGAGGCGCTCAGTTATACCGAGTAGTGACATGTGGCAAGACGCTCCTCGGGGCGGGTCTTGCTTGGGCCTCTCTCCTGGAGGCGCTCAGTCAGACCGAGTGCTGACATAAGGCAAGATGCTCCTCGGGGCGCGTCGTGCTGGGGCCTCTCTCCTGGAGGTGATCAATCAGACCCAGTGGTGACACGTGGCAAGACGCTCCTCGGGGCGCGTCTTGCTTGGGCCTCTCTCCTGGAGGAGCTCAGTCAGACCCAGTGGTGACACGTGGCAAGACGCTCCTCAGGGTGCATCTTGCTTGGGCCTCTCTCCTGGAGGCGCTAAGTCAGACCCAGTGTTGACACATGGCAAGACGCTCCTCGGGGCGCGTCTTGCTTGGGCCTCTCTCCTGGAGGCGCTCAGTCAGACCGAGTGCTGACATAAGGCAAGATGCTCCTCGGGGCGGGTCTTGCTGGGGCCTCTCTCCTGGAGGTGCTCAATCAGACCCAGTGGTGACACGTGGCAAGACGCTCCTCGGGGCGCGTCTTGCTTGGGCCTCTCTCCTGGAGGCGCTCAGTCAGACCCAGTTTTGACATGTTGCAAGACACTCCTCGGGGCGCGTCTTGCTTGGGCCTCTCTCATGGAGGCCCTCTGTCAGACCCAGTGTTGACATGTGTCAAGACGCTCCTCGGGGCGTGTCTTGCTTTGGCCTCTCTCCTGGAGGCGCTCAGTCAGACCGAGTGCTGACATGTGGCAAGAAGCTCCTCGGGGCGCGTGTACCTTGGGCTTCTCTCCTGGAGGCCCTCAGTCAGACCCATTGTTGACATGTGGCAAGACGCTCCTCGGGGCGCGTATTGCTTGGGCCTCTCTCCTGGATGCCCTCTGTCAGACCCAGTGTTGACATGTGGCAAGACTCTCCTCGGGGCGCGTCTTGCTTGGGCCTCTCTCCAGGAGGCGCTCAGTCAGACCGAGTGCTGACATGTGGCAAGACACTCCTCGGGGCGCATCTTGCTTGGGCTTCTCTCCTGGAGGCTCTCAGTCAGACCCAGTGTTGACATGTGGCAAGACGCTCCTCGGGGCGCGTCTTATTTGGGCCTCTCTCCTGGGGGCCCTCAGTCAGACCCAGTGTTGAAATGTGGCAAGACGCTCCTCGGGGCGCGTCTTGCTTGGGCTTCTCTCCTGGAGGCCCTCAGTCAGACCCATTGTTGACATGTGGCAAGACGCTCCTCAGGGCACGTCTTGCTTTGGCCTCTCTCCTGGAGGCGCTCAGTCAGACCGAGTAGTGACATGTGGCAAGACGCTCCTCGGGGCGCGTCTTGCTTGGACCTCCCTCCTGGAGGCGCTCAGTCAGACCGAGTAGTGACATGTGGCAAGACGCTCCTCGGGGCGTGTCTTGCTTGGACCTCTTTCCTGGAGGCGCTCAGTTATACCGAGTAGTGACATGTGGCAAGACGCTCCTCGGGGCGGGTCTTGCTTGGGCCTCTCTCCTGGAGGCGCTCAGTCAGACCGAGTGCTGACATAAGGCAAGATGCTCCTCGGGGCGCGTCGTGCTGGGGCCTCTCTCCTGGAGGTGCTCAATCAGACCCAGTGGTGACACGTGGCAAGACGCTCCTCGGGGCGCGTCTTGCTTGGGCCTCTCTCCTGGTGGAGCTCAGTCAGACCCAGTGGTGACACGTGGCAAGACGCTCCTCAGGGTGCATCTTGCTTGGGCCTCTCTCCTGGAGGCGCTAAGTCAGACCCAGTGTTGACACGTGGCAAGACGCTCCTCGGGGAGCGTCTTGCTTGGGCCTCTCTCCTGGAGGCGCTCAGTCAGACCGAGTGCTGACATAAGGCAAGATGCTCCTCGGGGCGCGTCTTGCTGGGGCCTCTCTCCTGGAGGTGCTCAATCAGACCCAGTGGTGACACGTGGCAAGACGCTCCTCGGGGCGCGTCTTGCTTGGGCCTCTCTCCTGGAGGCGCTCAGTCAGACCCAGTTTTGACATGTTGCAAGACACTCCTCGGGGCGCGTCTTGCTTGGGCCTCTCTCATGGAGGCCCTCTGTCAGACCCAGTGTTGACATGTGTCAAGACGCTCCTCGGGGCGTGTCTTGCTTTGGCCTCTCTCCTGGAGGCGCTCAGTCAGACCGAGTGCTGACATGTGGCAAGAAGCTCCTCGGGGCGCGTGTACCTTGGGCTTCTCTCCTGGAGGCCCTCAGTCAGACCCATTGTTGACATGTGGCAAGACGCTCCTCGGGGCGCGTATTGCTTGGGCCTCTCTCCTGGATGCCCTCTGTCAGACCCAGTGTTGACATGTGGCAAGACTCTCCTCGGGGCGCGTCTTGCTTGGGCTTCTCACATGGAGGCCCTCAGTCAGACCCAGTGTTAACATGTGTCAAGACGCTCCTCGGGGCGTGTCTTGCTTGGGCGTCTCTCCTGGAGGCGCTCAGTAAGACCCAGTGTTGACATGTGGCAAGATGCTCCTCGGGGCGCTTCTTGCTTGGGCTTCTCTCCTGGAGGCCCTCAGTCAGACACATTGTTGACATGTGGCAAGACGCTCCTCGGGGCACGTCTTGCTTGGGCCTCTCTCCTGGAGGCGCTCAGTCAGACCGAGTAGTGACATGTGACAAGACGCTCCTCGGGGCGCGTCTTGCTGGGGCTTCTCTCATGGAGGCACTCAGTCAGACCCAGTGTTGACATGTGGCAAGACGCTCCTCGGGGCGCGTGTTGTTTGGACCTCTCTCCTGGAGGCGCTCAGTCAGACCCAGTGTTGACATGTGTCAAGACGCTCCTCGGGCGTTTCTTGCTTGGGCCTCGCTCCTGGAGGCGCTCAGTCAGACCCAGTGTTGACATATGACAAGACGCTCCTCGGGGCACGTCTTGCTTGGGCCTCTCTCCTGGAGGCGCTCAGTCAGACCCAGAGGTGTCATGTGTCAAGACGCTCCTCGGGCCTCTCTCCTGGAGGCGCTCAGTCAGACCAAGTGCTGACATGTGGCAAGACGCTCCTCGGGGCGCGTCTTGCTTGGGCTTCTCTCCTGGAGGCCCTCAGTCAGACCCATTGATGACATGTGGCAAGACGCTCCTCGGGGCGCGTCTTATTTGGGCCTCTCTCCTGGAGGCCCTCAGTCAGACCCAGTGTTGACATGTGGCAAGACGCTCCTCGGGGCGCGTGTTGCTTGGACCTCTCTCCTGGAGGGGCTCAGTCAGACCGAGTAGTGACATGTGGCAAGACGCTCCTCGGGGCACGTCTTGCTTGGGCCTCTCTCCTGGAGGCGCTAAGTCAGACCGAGTAGTGACATGTGACAAGACGCTCCTCGGGGCGCGTCTTGCTGGGGCTTCTCTCATGGAGGCACTCAGTCAGACCCAGTGTTGACATGTGGCAAGACGCTCCTCGGGGTGCTTCTTGCTTGGACCACTCTCCTGGAGGTGCTCAGTCAGACCCAGTGTTGACATGTGTCAAGACGCTAATCGGGCGATTCTTGCTTGGGCCTCGCTCCTGGAGGCGCTCAGTCAGACCCAGTGTTGACATGTGACAAGACGCTCCACGTGGCGCGTCTTGCTTGGGCCTCTCTCCTGGAGGTGCTCAGTCAGACCCAGAGGTGACATGTGTCAAGACGCTCCTCGGGCCTCTCTCCTGGAGGCGCTCAGTCAGACCCAGTGTTGACATGATGCAAGACGCTCCTCGGGGCGCGTCTTGCTTGGGCCTCTCTCCTGGAGGTGCTCATTCAGACCCAGTGTTGACATGTGGCAAGACGCTCCTCGGGGCGTGTCTTGCTGGGGCTTCTCTCATGGAGGCACTCAGTCAGACCCAGTGTTGACATGTGGAAAGACGCTCCTCGGGGCACTTCTTGCTTGGGCCTCTCTCCTGGAGGCGCTCAGTCAGACCCAGTGTTGACATGTGGCAAGACGCTCCTCGGGGCGCTTCTTGCTTGGGCTTCTCTCCTGGAGGCCCTCAGTAAGACCCATTGTTGACATGTGGAAAGAAGCTCCTCGGGGCGTGTCTTGCTTTGGTTTCTCTCCTGGAGGCCCTCAGTCAGACCCAGGGACGAAATTTTGATTTCAGAAGTGGGGGGGACACAGCAGGCTTGTGCGGATTTGGGGTGGGGGGTGTTATGTAAAGACCCCTTGACACGTCATGTGCCCATCTCAATAATTTTTCCATCCTCTCTCTCTCTCTCTCTCTCTCTCTCTCTCTCTCTCTCTCTCTCTCTATATATATATATATATATATATATATATATATATATATATATATATATATATATATATATATCAAAGTTAAAAAATGTACAACTCTATTATTATTTTTATTTATTATCATTATTGAAGTGCAGTTTTGGCTGTTGACAATGGACAGGCTATTGTATTTATTGTTTTTGGTCTTTTTTTATTGTTTTTGGTGCAACATTTTCTAACAGGGAGTGAGATTCCTTTTTTATTTAATTTTTGTTTGTTATTTTTATTCATTTAGAAGTTCTGGTTCTGGACATTTCAATGTTAAATGAAGGTTTATTTGTTGCATTTTAAAGGGTGTACTTGCATTATTATGATATATTAACATTATATTAGTGGTTATTTTGGTCTAGATAATGTTGACAATATCGTTTATCATCAACAATTTGTTGGACAAAATATCGTCCAGCAAAATTTGTTACTTTCCCAGGCCTAGTCAAAAGTATAAAAATTATTTATACATAAACGGTCCCTCCTGAGATCTGGCCGTTTGTTCATTTGCTGTGTTAGAGGACATGCTGAACTAATGTTTTACACATGATCATCACCCTAACATTTGAGTGTATAAAAACATATTAAATGTTTTTTTCCCTTAAAAGTGTTTAAACAGTTGTTGCATTTCAACACACAAAAAAATAAATGGAAAAAATAAGATAAATCTAATGAAAAGTGTACATCTTTGACATTAAGCTTAAAAAATCTGTTGACAATGATGATACTGTTCATTTTTCAGAGCTTTTTAATGTGAACATATACATTGCAATAGATAAGTTTACAATAAAGTTAAATGATAAAAGTTTTGAAGTTACACTTCTACTACTACTACTACTAGTAATAATAATTATGATGATAATAGTAATAATAATAAAAAAATAATTATAATAATACGAATAAATTGTGTCTGAGGAGTCAGTTATGTGGAGGAGATGAGTTTGTAAAAGTTAGTTTTGAGTATGTGTGTGAAGGAGGAGGTTAGTCTGAGCTTAATGCAGGGGTGTCACATGTTCCAACTTACGTTTTGACTTTGAAAGAAGTCTCTTATATCCACTTTTTGTTTTCTTGACATGCTGCCTCCTGGCTGTGCCTAACTACCAAAGACTCACAAATGAACACTTATTCAAATGTTATGTAATGAAAGCTGAGCTGAGCTCTGATATTACACAGCGTCTAGTTGACGATGTGACTCAGTGCCGGTGTTCCCTAGCGGCTGCAAACTAGCAAAACAACGTGAGCACGTTCTGACTGTTTACAACTTGAGTGACAGCAGCAACAGCCAATAATACGTTAGCAAGTATTAGCAGAGCCAATAGATTAGCTTTTGGGCGGGTCTAATAGTAAACCGGTTTCCGTTTCGGTCCTAGTGCTCAACCAAATCCATTTAATGGAGCGTAACATTGTTTTTGGACGGAAAAAAGTGCAGGGGACCAAAACTGCCTTTTGAAAAAGTGGGGGGGGACATGTCCCACCCGTCCCCCCCCAAAATTACGTCCCAGGTCAGACCCATTGTTGACATGTGGCAAGACGCTCCTCGGGGCGCGTCTTGCTGGGGCTTCTCTCATGGAGGCACTCAGTCAGACCCAGTGTTGACATGTGGCAAGACGCTCCTCGGGGCGCGTGTTGCTTGGACCTCTCTCCTGGAGGCGCTCAGTCAGACCGAGTAGTGACATGTGGCAAGACGCTCCTCGGGGCACGTCTTGCTTGGGCCTCTCTCCTGGAGGCGCTCAGTCAGACCGAGTAGTGACATGTGACAAGACGCTCCTCGGGGCGCGTCTTGCTGGGGCTTCTCTCATGGAGGCACTCAGTCAGACCCAGTGTTGACATGTGGCAAGACGCTCCTCGGGGCGCTTCTTGCATGGACCTCTCTCCTGGAGGTGCTCAGTCAGACCCAGTATTGACATGTGTCAAGACGCTCCTCGGGCGATTCTTACTTGGGCCTCGCTCCTGGAGGCGCTCAGTAAGACCCAGTGTTGACATGTGACAAGACGCTCCTCGGGGCGTGTCTTGCTTGGGCCTCTCTCCTGGAGGCGCTCAGTCAGACCCAGAGGTGACATGTGTCAAGACGCTCCTCGGGCCTCTCTCCTGGAGGCGCTCAGTCAGACCCAGTGTTGACATGTGGCAAGACGCTCCTCGGGGCGCGTCTTATTTGGGCCTCTCTCCTGGAGGCCCTCAGTCAGACCCAGTGTTGACATGTGGCAAGACGCTCCTCGGGGCGCGTCTTGATTGGGCTTCTCTCCTGGAGGCCCTCAGTCAGACCCATTGTTGACATGTGGCAAGATGCTCCTCAGGCCACGTCTTGCTTGGGCCTCTCTCCTGGAGGCGCTCAGTCAGACCGAGTAGTGACATGTGTCAAGACGCTCCTCGGGCCTCTCTCCTGGAGGCGCTCAGTCAGACCCAGTGTTGACATGTGGCAAGACGCTCCTCGGGGCGCGTCTTGCTTGAGCTTCTCTCATGGAGGCGCTCAGTCAGACCCAGTGTTGACATGTGGCAAGACGCTCCTCGGGGCGCGTCTTGCTTGGGCGTCTCTCCTGGAGGCGCTCAGTCAGACCCATTGTTGACATGTGGCAAGAGGCTCCTCGGGGCGCGTCTTATTTGGGCCTCTCTCCTGGAGGCCCTCAGTCAGACCCATTGTTGACATGTGGCAAGACGCTCCTCGGGGCACGTCTTGCTTGGGGCTCTCTCCTGGAGGCGCTTAGTCAGACCGAGTAGTGACATGTGGCAAGACGCTCCTCGGGGCGCGTCTTGCTTGGACCTCTCTCCTGGACGCGCTCAGTTAGACCGAGTAGTGACATGTGGCAAGACGCTCCTCGGGGCGCGTCTTGCTGGGGCCTCGCTCCTGGAGGTGCTCACTCAGACCCAGTGGTGACACGTGGCAAGACGCTCCTCGGGGCGCGTCTTGCTTGGGCCTCTCTCCTGGAGGAGCTCAGTCAGACCCAGTGGTGACACGTGGCAAGACGCTCCTCGGGGCGCATCTTGCTTGGGCCTCTCTCCTGGAGGCGCTAAGTCAGACCCAGTGTTGACACGTGGCAAGACGCTCCTTGGGGCGCGTCTTGCTTGGGCCTCTCTCTTGGAGGCGCTCAGTCAGACCCAGTGTTGACATGTGGCAAGACACTCCTCGGGGCGCGTCTTGCTTGGGCCTCTCTCATGGAGGCCCTCTGTCAGACCCAGTTTTGACATGTGTCAAGACGCTCCTCGGGGCGCGTCTTGCTTTGGCCTCTCTCCTGGAGGCGCTCAGTCAGACCGAGTGCTGACATGTGGCAAGAAGCTCCTCGGGGCGCGTCTTGCTTGGGCTTCTCTCCTGGAGGCCCTCAGTCAGACCCATTGTTGACATGTGGCAAGACGCTCCTCGGGGCGCGTCTTGCTTGGGCCTCTCTCCAGAAGGCCCTCAATCAGACCCAGTGTTGACACGTGGCAAGACGCTCCTCGGGGCGCTTCTTGCTTGGGCCTCTCTCCTGGAGGCGCTCAGTCAGACCCAGTGGTGACTTGTGGCAAGACGCTCCTCGGGGCGTGTATTGCTTGGGCCTCTCTCCTGGATGCCCTCTGTCAGACCCAGCGTTGACATGTGGCAAGACTCTCCTCGGGGCGCGTCTTGCTTGGGCTTCTCTCATGGAGGTCCTCAGTCAGACCCAGTGTTGACATGTGTCAAGACGCTCCTCGGGGCGTGTCTTGCTTGGGCCTCTCTCCTGGAGGCGCTCAGTCAGACCCAGTGTTGAACTGTGGCAAGACGCTCCTCTGGCCGCTTCTTGCTTGGGCTTCTCTCCTGGAGGTTCTCAGTCAGACCCAGTGTTGACATGTGGCAAGATGCTCCTCGGGGCGCGTCTTGCTGGGGCTTCTCTCATGTAGGCACTCAGTCAGACCCAGTGTTGACATGTGGCAAGACGCTCCTCGGGGCACGTCTTGCTTGGGCCTCTCTCCTGGAGGCGCTCAGTCAGACCCAGAGGAGACATGTGTCAAGATGCTCCTCGGGGCGCGTCTTGCTTGGGCCTCTCTCCTGGAGGCGCTCAGTCAGACCGAGTGCTGACATGTGGCAAGACGCTCCTCCGGGCGCGTCTTGCTTGGGCCTCTCTCCTGGAGGCGCTCAGTCAGACCCAGTGTTGACATGTGGCAAGACGCTCCTCGGGGCACGTCTTACTTGGGCCTCTCTCCTGGAGGCGCTCAGTCAGACCGAGTGCTGACATGTGGCAAGACGCTCCTCGGGGCGCTTCTTGCTTGGGCCTCTCTCCTGGAGGCGCTCAGTCAGACCCAGTGGTGACATGTGGCAAGACGCTCCTCGGGGCGCGTATTGCTTGGGCCTCTCTCCTGGAGGCGCTCAGTCAGACCGAGTGCTGACATGTGGCAAGACGCTCCTCGGGGCGCTTCTTGCTTGGGCCTCTCTCCTGGAGGCGCTCAGTCAGACCCAGTGGTGACATGTGTCAAGACGCTCCTCGGGGCGCGTATTGCTTGGGCCTCTCTCCTGGATGCCCTCTGTCAGACCCAGTGTTGACATGTGGCAAGACTCTCCTCGGGGCGCGTCTTGCTTGAGCTTCTCTCATGGAGGCCCTCAGTCAGACCCAGTGTTGACATGTGTCAGGATGCTCCTCGGTGCGTGTCTTGCTTGGGCCTCTCTCCTGGAGGCGCTCAGTCAGACCCAGTGTTGACATGTGGCAAGACGCTCCTCGGGGCGCTTCTTGCTTGGGCTTCTCTCCTGGAGGCCCTCAGTCAGACCCATTGTTGACCTGTGGCAAGACGCTCCTCGGGGCACGTCTTGCTTGGGCGTCTCTCCTGGATGCCCTCTGTCAGACCCAGCGTTGACATGTGGCAAGACTCTCCTCGGGGCGCGTCTTGCTTGGGCTTCTCTCATGGAGGTCCTCAGTCAGACCCAGTGTTGACATGTGTCAAGACGCTCCTCGGGGCGTGTCTTGCTTGGGCCTCTCTCCTGGAGGCGCTCAGTCAGACCCAGTGTTGAACTGTGGCAAGACGCTCCTCTGGCCGCTTCTTGCTTGGGCTTCTCTCCTGGAGGTTCTCAGTCAGACCCAGTGTTGACATGTGGCAAGATGCTCCTCGGGGCGCGTCTTGCTGGGGCTTCTCTCATGTAGGCACTCAGTCAGACCCAGTGTTGACATGTGGCAAGACGCTCCTCGGGGCACGTCTTGCTTGGGCCTCTCTCCTGGAGGCGCTCAGTCAGACCCAGAGGAGACATGTGTCAAGATGCTCCTCGGGGCGCGTCTTGCTTGGGCCTCTCTCCTGGAGGCGCTCAGTCAGACCGAGTGCTGACATGTTGCAAGACGCTCCTCCGGGCGCGTCTTGCTTGGGCCTCTCTCCTGGAGGCGCTCAGTCAGACCCAGTGTTGACATGTGGCAAGACGCTCCTCGGGGCACGTCTTACTTGGGCCTCTCTCCTGGAGGCGCTCAGTCAGACCGAGTGCTGACATGTGGCAAGACGCTCCTCGGGGCGCTTCTTGCTTGGGCCTCTCTCCTGGAGGCGCTCAGTCAGACCCAGTGGTGACATGTGGCAAGACGCTCCTCGGGGCGCGTATTGCTTGGGCCTCTCTCCTGGAGGCGCTCAGTCAGACCGAGTGCTGACATGTGGCAAGACGCTACTCGGGGCGCTTCTTGCTTGGGCCTCTCTCCTGGAGGCGCTCAGTCAGACCCAGTGGTGACATCTGTCAAGACACTCCTCGGGGCGCGTATTGCTTGGGCCTCTCTCCTGGATGCCCTCTGTCAGACCCAGTGTTGACATGTGGCAAGACTCTCCTCGGGGCGCGTCTTGCTTGAGCTTCTCTCATGGAGGCCCTCAGTCAGACCCAGTGTTGACATGTGTCAGGATGCTCCTCGGTGCGTGTCTTGCTTGGGCCTCTCTCCTGGAGGCGCTCAGTCAGACCCAGTGTTGACATGTGGCAAGACGCTCCTCGGGGCGCTTCTTGCTTGGGCTTCTCTCCTGGAGGCCCTCAGTCAGACCCATTGTTGACCTGTGGCAAGACGCTCCTCGGGGCACGTCTTGCTTGGGCCTCTCTCCTGGATGCCCTCTGTCAGACCCAGCGTTGACATGTGGCAAGACTCTCCTCGGGGCGCGTCTTGCTTGGGCTTCTCTCATGGAGGTCCTCAGTCAGACCCAGTGTTGACATGTGTCAAGACGCTCCTCGGGGCGTGTCTTGCTTGGGCCTCTCTCCTGGAGGCGCTCAGTCAGACCCAGTGTTGAACTGTGGCAAGACGCTCCTCTGGCCGCTTCTTGCTTGGGCTTCTCTCCTGGAGGTTCTCAGTCAGACCCAGTGTTGACATGTGGCAAGATGCTCCTCGGGGCGCGTCTTGCTGGGGCTTCTCTCATGTAGGCACTCAGTCAGACCCAGTGTTGACATGTGGCAAGACGCTCCTCGGGGCGTGTATTGCTTGGGCCTCTCTCCTGGATGCCCTCTGTCAGACCCAGCGTTGACATGTGGCAAGACTCTCCTCGGGGCGCGTCTTGCTTGGGCTTCTCTCATGGAGGTCCTCAGTCAGACCCAGTGTTGACATGTGTCAAGACGCTCCTCGGGGCGTGTCTTGCTTGGGCCTCTCTCCTGGAGGCGCTCAGTCAGACCCAGTGTTGACATGTGGCAAGACGCTCCTCGGGGCACGTCTTACTTGGGCCTCTCTCCTGGAGGCGCTCAGTCAGACCCAGTGCTGACATGTGGCAAGACGCTCCTCGGGGCGCTTCTTGCTTGGGCCTCTCTCCTGGAGGCGCTCAGTCAGACCCAGTGGTGACATGTGGCAAGACGCTCCTCGGGGCGCGTATTGCTTGGGCCTCTCTCCTGGAGGCGCTCAGTCAGACCGAGTGCCCACATGTGGCAACACGCTCCTCGGGGCGCTTCTTGCTTGGGCCTCTCTCCTGGAGGCGCTCAGTCAGACCCAGTGGTGACATGTGTCAAGACGCTCCTCGGGGCGCGTATTGCTTGGGCCTCTCTCCTGGATGCCCTCTGTCAGACCCAGTGTTGACATGTGGCAAGACTCTCCTCGGGGCGCGTCTTGCTTGGGCCTCTCTCCTGGAGGCGCTCAGTCAGACCCAGTGTTGACATGTGGCAAGACGCTCCTCGGGGCGCTTCTTGCTTGGGCTTCTCTCCTGGAGGCCCTCAGTCAGACCCATTGTTGACCTGTGGCAAGACGCTCCTCGGGGCACGTCTTGCTTGGGCCTCTCTCCTGGAGGCGCTCAGTCAGACCGAGTAGTGACATGTGACAAGACGCTCCTCGGGGCGCGTCTTGCTTGGGCCTCTCTCCTGGAGGCGCTCAGTCAGACCCAGTGTTGACATGTGGCAAGACGCTCCTCGGGGCGCGTCTTATTTGGGCCTCTCTCCTGGGGGCCCTCTGTCAGACCCAGTGTTGAAATGTGGCAAGACGCTCCTCGGGGCGCGTCTTGCTTGGGCTTCTCTCCTGGAGGCCCTCAGTCAGACCCATTGTTGACATGTGGCAAGACGCTCCTCAGGGCACGTCTTGCTTTGGCCTCTCTCCTGGAGGCGCTCAGTCAGAGCCAGTGGTGACTTGTGGCAAGACGCTCCTCGGGGCGTGTATTGCTTGGGCCTCTCTCCTGGATGCCCTCTGTCAGACCCAGCGTTGACATGTGGCAAGACTCTCCTCGAGGCGCGTCTTGCTTGGGCTTCTCTCATGGAGGTCCTCAGTCAGACCCAGTGTTGACATGTGTCAAGACGCTCCTCGGGGCGTGTCTTGCTTGGGCCTCTCTCCTGGAGGCGCTCAGTCAGACCCAGTGTTGAACTGTGGCAAGACGCTCCTCTGGCCGCTTCTTGCTTGGGCTTCTCTCCTGGAGGTTCTCAGTCAGACCCAGTGTTGACATGTGGCAAGATGCTCCTCGGGGCGCGTCTTGCTGGGGCTTCTCTCATGGAGGCACTCAGTCAGACCCAGTGTTGACATGTGGCAAGACGCTCCTCGGGGCACGTTTTGCTTGGGCCTCTCTCCTGGAGGCGCTCAGTCAGACACAGAGGAGACATGTGTCAAGATGCTCCTCGGGGCACGTCTTACTTGGGCCTCTCTCCTGGAGGCGCTCAGTCAGACCGAGTGCTGACATGTGGCAAGACGCTCCTCGGGGCGCTTCTTGCTTGGGCCTCTCTCCTGGAGGCGCTCAGTCAGACCCAGTGGTGACATGTGGCAAGACGCTCCTCGGGGCGCGTATTGCTTGGGCCTCTCTCCTGGAGGCGCTCAGTCAGACCGAGTGCTGACATGTGGCAAGACGCTCCTCGGGGCGCTTCTTGCTTGGGCCTCTCTCCTGGAGGCGCTCAGTCAGACCCATTGGTGACATGTGGCAAGACGCTCCTCGGGGCGCGTATTTCTTGGGCCTCTCTCCTGGATGCCCTCTGTCAGACCCAGTGTTGACATGTGGCAAGACTCTCCTCGGGGCGCGTCTTGCTTGGGCTTCTCTCATGGAGGCCCTCAGTCAGACCCAGTGTTGACATGTGTCAAGATGCTCCTCGGGGCTTGTCTTGCTTGGGCCTCTCTCCTGGAGGCGCTCAGTCAGACCCAGTGTTGACATGTGGCAAGACGCTCCTCGAAGCGCTTCTTGCTTGGGCTTCTCTCCTGGAGGCCCTCAGTCAGACCCATTGTTGACCTGTGGCAAGACGCTCCTCGGGGCACGTCTTGCTTGGGCCTCTCTCCTGGAGGCGCTCAGTCAGACCGATTAGTGACATGTGACAAGACGCTCCTCGGGGCGCGTCTTGCTTGGGCCTCTCTCCTGGAGGCGCTCAATCAGACCCAGTGTTGACATGTGGCAAGATGCTCCTCAGGGCGCGTCTTGCTGGGGCTTCTCTCATTGAGGCACTCAGTCAGACCCAGTGTTGACATGTGGCAAGACGCTCCTCGGGGCACGTCTTGCTTGGGCTTCTCTCATGGAGGCCCTCAGTCAGACCCAGTGTTGACATTAGTCAAGAAGCTCCTCGGGGCTTGTTTTGCTTGGGCCTCTCTCCTGGAGGCGCTCAGTCAGACCGAGTGTTGACATGTGGCAAGACGCTCCTCGGGGCGCTTCTTGCTTGGGCTTCTCTCATGGAGGCCCTCAGTAAGACCCATTGTTGACATGTGGAAAGAAGCTCCTCGGGGCGCGTCTTGCTTTGGCTTCTCTCCTGGAGGCCCTCAGTCAGACCCATTGTTGACATGTGGCAAGACGCTCCTCGGGGCGCGTATTGCTTGGGCCTCTCTCCAGGATGCCCTCTGTCAGACCCAGTGTTGACATGTGGCAAGACTCTCCTCGGGGCGCGTCTTGCTTGGGCTTCTCTCATGGAGGCCCTCAGTCAGACCCAGTGTTGACATGTGGCAAGACGCTCCTCGGGGCGCTTCTTGCTTGGGCTTCTCTCCTGGAGGCCCTCAGTAAGACCCATTGTTGACATGTGGAAAGAAGCTCCTCGGGGCGCGTCTTGCTTTGGTTGCTCTCCTGGAGGTCCTCAGTCAGACCCATTGTTGACATGTGGCAAGACGCTCCTCGGGGCGCGTATTGCTTGGGCCTCTCTCCTGGAGGCGCTCAGTCAGACCGAGTAGTGACATGTGACAAGACGCTCCTCGGGGCGCGTCTTGCTGGGGCTTCTCTCATGGAAGCACTCAGTCAGACCCAGTGTTGACATGTGGCAAGACCCTCCTCGGGGCGCTTCTTGCTTGGACCTCTCTCCTGGAGGTGCTCAGTCAGACCCAGTGTTGACATGTGTCAAGACGCTCCTCGGGCGATTCTTGCTTGGGCCTCGCTCCTGGAGGCGCTCAGTCAGACCCAGTGTTGACATGTGACAAGATGCTCCTCGGGGCGCTTCTTGCTTGGGCCTCTCTCCTGGAGGCGCTCAGTCAGACCCAGAGGTGACATGTGTCAAGACGCTCCTCGGGCCTCTCTCCTGGAGGCGCTCAGTCAGACCCAGTGTTGACATGTGGCAAGACGCTCCTCGGGGCGCGTCTTGCTTGGGCCTCTCTCCTGGAGGTGCTCAGTCAGACCCAGTGTTGACATGTGGCAAGACGCTCCTCGGGGCGCATCTTGCTGGGGCTTCTCTCATGGAAGCACTCAGTCAGACCCAGTGTTGACATGTGGAAAGACGCTCCTCGGGGCACGTCTTGCTTGGGCCTCTCTCCTGGAGGCGCTCAGTCAGTCCCAGAGGAGAAATGTGTCAAGACGCTCCTCGGGGCACGTCTTGCTTGGGCGTCTCTCCTGGAGGCGCTCAGTCAGACCGAGTGCTGACATGTGGCAAGACTCTCCTCGGGGCGCGTCTTGCTTGGGCCTCTCTCCTGGAGGCGCTCAGTCAGATCCAGTGTTGACATGTGGCAAGACGCTCCTCGGGGCGCGTCTTGCTTGGGCCTCTCTCCTGGAGGTGCTCAGTCAGACCCAGTGTTGACATGTGGCAAGACGCTCCTCGGGGCGCGTCTTGCTGGGGCTTCTCTCATGGAGGCACTCAGTCAGACCCAGTGTTGACATGTGGAAAGACGCTCCTCGGGGCACGTCTTGCTTGGGCCTCTGTCCTGGAGGCGCTCAGTCAGACCCAGAGGAGAAATGTGTCAAGACGCTCCTCGGGGCACGTCTTGCTTGGGCGTCTCTCCTGGAGGCGCTCAGTCAGACCGAGTGCTGACATGTGGCAAGACTCTCCTCGGGGCGCGTCTTGCTTGGGCCTCTCTCCTAGAGGCGCTCAGTCAGACCGAGTGCTGACATGTGGCAAGACGCTCCTCGGGGCGCGTCTTGCTTGGGCCTCTCTCCTGGAGGCGCTCAGTCAGACCCAGTGTTGACATGTGGGAAGACACTCCTCGGGGCGTGTCTTGCTTGGGCCTCTCTCATGGAGGCCCTCTGTCAGACCCAGTGTTGACATGTGTCAAGACGCTCCTCGGGGCGCGTCTTGCTTTGGCCTCTCTCCTGGAGGTGCACAGTCAGACCGGGTGCTGACATGTGGCAAGAAGCTCCTCGGGGCGCGTCTTGCTTGGGCTTCTCTCCTGGAGGCACTCAGTCAGACCCAGTGTTGACATGTGGAAAGACGCTCCTCGGGGCACGTCTTGCTGGGGCTTCTCTCATGGAGGCACTCAGTCAGACCCATTGTTGACATGTGGCAAGACGCTCCTCGGGGCACGTCTTGCTTGGGCCTCTCTCCTGGAGGCGCTCAGTCAGACCGAGTAGTGACATGTGACAAGACGCTCCTCGGGGCTCGTCTTGCTTGGGCCTCTCTCCTGGAGGCGCTCAGTCAGACCGAGTAGTGACATGTGACAAGATGCTCCTCGGGGCGCGTCTTGCTGGGGCTTCTCTCATGGAGGCACTCAGTCAGACCCAGTGTTGACATGTGGAATGACGCTCCTCGGGGCACGTCTTGCTTAGGCCTCTCTCCTGGAGGCACTCAGTCAGACCCAGAGGAGAAATGTGTCAAGACGCTCCTCGGGGCACGTCTTGCTTAGGCGTCTCTCCTGGAGGCGCTCAGTCAGACCGAGTGCTGACATGTGGCAAGACTCTCCTCGGGGCGCGTCTTGCTTGGGCCTCTCTCCTGGAGGCGCTCAGTCAGACCAAGTGCTGACATGTGGCAAGACGCTCCTCGGGGCGCGTCTTGCTTGGGCTTCTCTCCTGGAGGCCCTCAGTCAGACCCATTGTTGACATGTGGCAAGACGCTCCTCGGGGCGCGTCTTATTTGGGCCTCTCTCCAGGAGGCCCTCAGTCAGACCCAGTGTTGACATGTGGCACGACGCTCCTCGGGGCGCGTCTTGCTTGGGCTTCTCTCCTGGAGGCCCTCAGTCAGACCCATTGTTGACATGTGGCAAGACGCTCCTCGGGGCACGTCTTGCTTGGGCCTCTCTCCTGGAGGCGCTCAGTCAGACCGAGTAGTGACATGTGGCAAGAAGCTCCTCAGGGCGCGTCTTGCTTGGACCTCTCTCCTGGAGGCGCTCAGTTAGACCGAGTAGTGACATGTGGCAAGACGCTCCTCGGGGCGCTTCTTGCTGGGGCCTCTCTCCTGGAGGTGCTCACTCAGACCCAGTGGTGACACGTGGCAAGACGCTCCTCGGGGCGCGTCTTGCTTGGGCCTATCTCCTGGAGGAGCTCAGTCAGACCCAGTGGTGACACGTGGCAAGACGCTCCTCGGGGCGCATCTTGCTTGGGCCTCTCTCCTGGAGGCGCTAAGTCAGACCCAGTGATGACACGTGGCAAGACGCTCCTCGGGGCGCGTCTTGCTTGGGCCTCTCTCCTGGAGGCGCTCAGTCAGACCCAGTGTTGACATGTGGCAAGACACTCCTCGGGGCGCGTCTTGCTTGGGCCTCTCTCATGGAGGCCCTCTGTCAGACCCAGTGTTGACATGTGTCAAGACGCTCCTCGGGGCGCGTCTTGCTTTGGCCTCTCTCCTGGAGGTGCACAGTCAGACCGAGTGCTGACATGTGGCAAGAAGCTCCTCGGGGCGCGTCTTGCTTGGGCTTCTCTCCTGGAGGCACTCAGTCAGACCCAGTGTTGACATATGGAAAGACGCTCCTCGGGGCACGTCTTGCTGGGGCTTCTCTCATGGAGGCACTCAGTCAGACCCATTGTTGACATGTGGCAAGACGCTCCTCGGGGCACGTCTTGCTTGGGCCTCTCTCCTGGAGGCGCTCAGTCAGACCGAGTAGTGACATGTGACAAGACGCTCCTCGGGGCTCGTCTTGCTTGGGCCTCTCTCCTGGAGGCGCTCAGTCAGACCGAGTGCTGACATGTGGCAAGAAGCTCCTCGGGGCGCGTCTTGCTTGGGCTTCTCTCCTGGAGGCCCTCAGTCAGACCCATTGTTGACATGCATATCGCATATCGCCACAACAAAACCGGGTCAAGTGTTCGGGGCGTCACCGCGATCGACTATACACGTCTTGGCCTACCACGAGTACATGAGCCCACAAGATCCTAAGCGAGGTCGAAGCCGTTGTGTCTACCCAACGCAAATTCAGCACAGCCGTGCGCGCTAAGACAAGTCCCTCTAGACTGCTGGAAACTTTGGAAACGTGGAAGGCTTGCGTGTTCGTGCTTTCTACACATCTCAACGGTATGATCGCGATACTCTCAGCCGCACAACAACTAATGGTCATGTGTTCGGAATGGTCTGATCAGGTCTGACATGACCGGTTGTCAATCGACGTCGAGCGTGCACTCACACACGGATATCCTGGCGTACAGTAAAGCGACAGCGACCTCAACGCTCACGTTGATCGCCGATGTTTCGAAGGGCAATCGAGTGTGTTGGCTGACGAAAGCTATGGTGACCGACAGTCGCGTCGACTACAATGTGCCTCATTGCGACTGGAGAGGCGTATGTGATCCTTTGCAAATCGACAACACCACCGCGGTCGAGTGCGAAGTCACGGTCGGTGGCGTGTTGTCCTTACTGTGCCCCATACAATGTGACGGTCCGTGTCACGGACCGGTGTATTACGACCCGACTAACGAAACGTACCAGGTGATAGATAACATTGCATCTGCCCATTACAGCGGAGCGAGCGTTTCGCCACACTCCCAAACCAAGGTTAATAGTTGTAGCGCACGCCCTTTCGGACCTTGGTGCACGCGAAACACTGGCGTACACTCACAACATCACGCTCGAGACAGCTCAAGCGTTACGCAAAACAAAGGACGTGTTCAAATCCATAGAGAATATACGGTCTTTAGCGTATGCGTATATAAAGTAGGTCGATGACATTTACAGACGCGGCGGCGTGGGCACCACAGTAGAACAACAAGGTGCTCTCAAGCGCACACAGATACTGGCCGCATTATCACTCGTGACATGCCCGTTTCTGATTTCTATGTATATTAAAATATGACAAGAGCTACTTTAGGTGGTTACGATTACACTATGACCACGTGCCTTAGTTTCTGCTAGTGACCTATAAATACATTTGCCCACTTGCTCTCACTGCCATTAAAGCGGCTGTACCCACACGTACAACACCCAAGAAAAAAAATGATCTCGCTGTCTGTACTGGGTGTACTCTCAGTAGTCGCAGTTGCTCAGGCCATGGTGGTACGTTCACATAACGCCTCTGAGATACGTCCCATCACACCACCTCCTAGACTACTCGCGAAGGAGTATTAAACACCCCCTTTGTACGAAGACAACCATTATAACGAGCACAGCACAACGCTTGCCGCACGCGAAGACAACCTGCAGGAGACAACGCTACCACCTGTCGTGAGAACAACGGATTCGAGTGACAACGATCGTGACTATGACGAGCACATTACAGCACCCTCTGTGCACGAAGACCAGGTGCAGGAGACAATGCTACTACCTGTCGTGAGAAACAAGAGTTTGGTTAACAATGATCATCGTCGTGTCCCATTGTAAACGGGCGCGCCATCGCACACATCGTACATGTGTGTTAACCCACCTGTATGCGACAGACTTTGTGTGTTGCATGACATCGAGATGTATTGACGTCTGTGTCAATACAGGACTCTCTATAAGCCGGGAGCTGGATGCTAACGACCCGTGCATGCGCCACACAAAAGGTATCGTACATGTGTTAACCCACCTGTATGCGACAGACTTTTTGTGTTGCATGACATCGAGATGTATTGACGTCTGTGTCAATACAGGACTCTATAAGCTGGGAGCTGGACGCTAACGACCCGTGCATGCGCCACACAAAAGGTAACTCGACTAACTACAAAACGCATATTGTTATGAAGAAAGTTGGTTCGACTGTTCGAATCAGCTGCAGCTGCGGTTTACTCACGAAGTGAATCGCACGCTTGTTAGAAGTACATTCGGAGCACTTAAAAAATACATCGCTCTCATCGAGTTCCGTCTCAGCGTTCACCGGCTGATGGGCAAGAGCTTGACATGGGATCGCCATTAACTTACTTAAGGACTATCATCTCATTTGGCATTTACTCATGGACCCAGGAAACCAGTTCCGAAAAATGGTCGAGAATTATAACTTGTCTAATAGCAACTGGAAGATATGTTGCGTCATAAGCCTCTGATGGTTCACAAGGTGCACGGTCCACTCGAAATCCTAATGCTGTATTTGTAGTACATACACTAAGTCTTCTCTGTTGATGTCAGACTAGAGTTTTATTAGAGTTTTACTTTGCAACAATGGGATTCGAGAAATTGATGTGTATATTTTTAATAGTGCACAATGCTACTATTCCTAGGCTGAATGTATGACATGGCTCTTATGTATCATTATGTATCGTTTCCATTAAGTACTAATTTAAATAAAGTCCCTCTGTCCTCAGTGCTAGGTTGTGGGTTTAATACACATTATTATGATCAACCTGTTGAATAGTATAATAACAATATTCCTGTAAAAGTCATTTAGTAATGAACAACCTCAGTTCTGTGAAAGAACATCATGTCTCTGATGTGTACACTGCAGGCCTGACCGGGGTTTGCACGCAAGGGCCTGTGTGTGTGTGTGTGTGTGTGTGTGTGTGTGTGTGTGTGTGTGTGTGTGTGTGTGTGTGTGTGTGTGTGTGTGTGTGTGTGTGTGTGTGTGTGTGTGTGTGTGTGTGTGTGTGTGTGTGTGTGTGTGAAACAAATAAAGATAAATATAGCTAGTGCGGCCACGAGTGGTCGTGCAGGGTAGAGGCTGCGCGAAAACGCCTCGAAAACAAGCGCGTGCCCACGCCCGATCCGTGGAAGCACGTAGAACTAGCAAACCTACTAGCAGAAATCAACGATCGCACATGGGTCATTGAGTGTGTACAGGGTTCGTCTGCGTGTGTGGCATTGGGCAATCTAGCGGCAACCGAGTGGCCTTAAGGCGGAACCGGCCAACCCGTCGCCCTCACCATCGTTGTGCTTCGAGATGAACTATTGCTAAAGATGATCGTCCTCGTCAACCACGGCGCTACCAGATTTGCCACGACATGCGCCTTAAAAGCGTTCTCGTTTGGGTCAGCGCCACCAGAATTGAATCGGCAAGTCAGCGGATATTACACAACTCGTAACGAAGACCCTCTCCGCGACCTCGCGGCCAGTGTGCGCAGTGTACAGCAAATGACAAACGATGTTGCGAGCGATATATCGGAAAAACGTTGCACTGACGCGACGGTCGCCACTGCAGGTTGTGTGAGTCTCGCGTAAAGTGCCATATCAAACGTGCGCAAGCTAGTGACAAGCAACTTCACCAGATCCGTAGATTCTGCATACGCTTGGATACGAATGAAAGTATCGAGAGATAACACCGACACGAGTTGCGCGACGGCGCTGGCTGCAGTCGCTACAACACTGGATTTATTAATCAACGTAATTGTGATCGTAATGGCGTATCGAGTGTGCACCAGAAACTACAACCAGTACTACAGAAAACTGGCATGAGGGTCGCGGTCTAACGTTATGTTGGTGTCTCGCATCGACCGTCGACGGCCGTTTGCCAGCGGCTGAAAATGGCACAGTTGACGAAATGGAAACGCCGACCGTCGATAGTGCACTCTCGCAAGTTCCAACCGCACCATCTCAGGAGACAGACCACAGAGTCATATTAGCGGAGGGTAGATAGAAAATGCGCAAACCGCCTCAACCGCCCATATACATACTATACGAGTTCAACATAGAGTGGAGTAAGAAGTTACTACTGATTGATTGTATTTCCAACGTGCAAGCAGCTGGTGTGTGACGCTTTACTTGAGTATCACAGAGGTTGCGATGTCCTGTGTTCCACGAGCGCATGGAAACAAGTGAACGAACTTCTACGGACCGTACTGTTGGGGTATGAGTGAGCTGTAAAATCAATACACGCTAGACACGCGGACTTTGCCGCGTTACTGGACACGCATATCGCCACAACAAAACCGGGTCAAGTGTTCGGGGCGTCACCGCGCTCGACTATACACGTCTTGGCCTACCACGAGTACATGAGCCCACAAGATCCTAAGCAAGGTCGAAGCCGTTGTGTCTACCCAACGCAAATTCAGCACAGCCGTGCGCGCTAAGACAAGTCCCTCTAGACTGCTGGAAACTTTGGAAACGTGGAAGGCTTGCGTGTTCGCGCTTTCTACACATCTCAACGGTATGATCGCGATACTCTCGGCCGCACAACAACTAATGGTCATGTGTTTTGAAGGTCTGATCAGGTCTGACATGACCGGTTGTCAATCGACGTCGAGCGTGCACTCACACACGGATATCCTGGCGTACAGTAAAGCGACAGCGACCTCTACGCTCACGTTGATCGCCGATGTTTCGAAGGGCAATCGAGTGTGTTGGCTGACGAAAGCTATGGTGACCGACAGTCGCGTCGACTACAATGTGCCTCATTGCGACTGGAGAGGCGTATGTGATCCTTTGCAAATCGACAACACCACCGCGGTCGAGTGCGAAGTCACGGTCGGCGGCGTGCTGTCCTTATTGTGCCCCATACAATGTGATGGTCCGTGTCACGGACCGGTGTGTTACGACCCGACTAACGAAACGTACCAGGTGATAATATTGCATCTGCCCATTACAGCGGAGCGAGCGTTTCGCCACACTCCCAAACCAAGGTTAATAGTTGTAGCGCACGCCCTTTCGAACCTTGGTGCACGCGAAACACTGGCGTACACTCACAACATCACGCTCGAGACAGCTCAAGCGTTACGCAAAACAAAGGACGTGTTCAAATCCATAGAGAATATACGGTTTTTAGCGTATGCGTATATAAAGAAGGTCGATGACATTTACAGACGCGGCGGCGTGGGCACCACAGTAGAACAACAAGGTGCTCTCAAGCGCACACAGATACTGGCCGCATTATCACTCGCGATGTCTATCCTGACATGCCCGTTTCTGATTTCTATGTATATTAAATTATGACAAGAGCTACGGTGGTTACGATTACACTCTGACCACGTGCCTTAGTTTCTGCTAGTGACCTATAAATACATTTGACCACTTGCTCTCACTGCCATTAAAGCGGCTGTACCCACACATACAACACCCAAGAAAAAAAATGATCTCGCTGTCTGTACTGGGTGTACTCTCAGTAGTCGCAGTTGCTCAGGCCATGGTGGTACGCTCACATAACGCCTCTGAGATACGTCCCATCACACCACCTCCTAGACTACTCGCGAAGGAGTATTCAACACCCCCTTTGTACGAAGACAACCATTATAACGAGCACAGCACAACGCTTGCCGCACGCAAAGACAACATGCAGGAGATAACGCTACCACCTGTTGTGAGAACAACAGATTCGAGTGTCAACGATCGCGACTATGACGAGCACATTACAACACCCTCTGTGCACGAAGACCAGGTGCAGGAGACAACGCTACCACCTGTCGTGAGAAACAAGAGTTTGGTTAACAATGATCATCGTCGTGTCCCATTGTAAACGGGCGCGCCATTGCACACATCGTACATGTGTGTTAACCCACCTGTATGCGACAGACTTTGTGTGTTGCATGACATCGAGATGTATTGATGCCTGTGTCAATACAGGACTCTCTATAAGCCGGGAGCTGGACGCTAACGACCCGTGCATGCGCCACACAAAAGGTATCTTACATGTGTTAACCCACCTGTATGCGACAGGCTTTGTGTGTTGCATGACATCGAGATGTATTGACGTCTGTGTCAATACAGGACTCTTTAAGCTGGGAGCTGGATGCTAACGACCCGTGCATGCGCCACACAAAAGGTAACTCGACTAACTACAAAACGCATATTGTGATGTAGAAAGTTGGCTCGACTGTTTGAATCAGCTGCAGCTGCGGTTTACTCACGAAGTGAATCGCACGCTTGTTAGAAGTACATTCGGAGCACTTAAAAAATACATCGCTCTCATCGAGTTCCGTCTCAGCGTTCACCGGCTGATGGGCAAGAGCTTGACATGGGATCGCCATTAACTTACTTAAGGACTATCATCTCATTTGGCATTTACTCATGGACCCAGGAAACCAGTTCCGAAAAATGGTCGAGAATTATAACTTGTCTAATAGCAACTGGAAGATATGTTGCGTCATAAGCCTCTGATGGTTCACAAGGTGCACGGTCCACTCGAAATCCTAATGCTGCATTTGTAGTACATACACTAAGTCTTCTCTGTTGATGTCAGACTAGAGTTTTATTAGAGTTTTACTTTGCAACAATGGGATTCGAGAAATTGATGTGTATATTTTTAATAGTGCACAATGCTACTATTCCTAGGCTGAATGTATGACATGGCTCTTATGTATCATTATGTATCGTTTCCATTAAGTACTAATTTAAATAAAGTCCCTCTGTCCTCAGTGCTAGGTTGTGGGTTTAATACACATTATTATGATCAACCTGTTGAATAGTATAATAACAATATTCCTGTAAAAGTCATTTAGTAATGAACAACCTCAGTTCTGTGAAAGAACATCATGTCTCTGATGTGTACACTGCAGGCCTGACCGGGGTTTGCACGCAAGGGCCTGTGTGTGTGTGTGTGTGTGTGTGTGTGTGTGTGTGTGTGTGTGTGTGTGTGTGTGTGTGTGTGTGTGTGTGTGTGTGTGTGTGTGTGTGTGTGTGTGTGTGTGTGTGTGTGTGTGTGTGTGTGAAACAAATAAAGATAAATATAGCTAGTGCGGCCACGAGTGGTCGTGCAGGGTAGAGGCTGCGCGAAAACGCCTCGAAAACAAGCGCGTGCCCACGCCCGATCCGTGGAAGCACGTAGAACTAGCAAACCTACTAGCAGAAATCAACGATCGCACATGGGTCATTGAGTGTGTACAGGGTTCGTCTGCGTGTGTGGCATTGGGCAATCTAGCGGCAACCGAGTGGCCTTAAGGCGGAACCGGCCAACCCGTCGCCCTCACCATCGTTGTGCTTCGAGATGAACTATTGCTAAAGATGATCGTCCTCGTCAACCACGGCGCTACCAGATTTGCCACGACATGCGCCTTAAAAGCGTTCTCGTTTGGGTCAGCGCCACCAGAATTGAATCGGCAAGTCAGCGGATATTACACAACTCGTAACGAAGACCCTCTCCGCGACCTCGCGGCCAGTGTGCGCAGTGTACAGCAAATGACAAACGATGTTGCGAGCGATATATCGGAAAAACGTTGCACTGACGCGACGGTCGCCACTGCAGGTTGTGTGAGTCTCGCGTAAAGTGCCATATCAAACGTGCGCAAGCTAGTGACAAGCAACTTCACCAGATCCGTAGATTCTGCATACGCTTGGATACGAATGAAAGTATCGAGAGATAACACCGACACGAGTTGCGCGACGGCGCTGGCTGCAGTCGCTACAACACTGGATTTATTAATCAACGTAATTGTGATCGTAATGGCGTATCGAGTGTGCACCAGAAACTACAACCAGTACTACAGAAAACTGGCATGAGGGTCGCGGTCTAACGTTATGTTGGTGTCTCGCATCGACCGTCGACGGCCGTTTGCCAGCGGCTGAAAATGGCACAGTTGACGAAATGGAAACGCCGACCGTCGATAGTGCACTCTCGCAAGTTCCAACCGCACTATCTCAGGAGACAGACCACAGAGTTATATTAGCGGAGGGTAGATAGAAAATGCGCAAACCGCCTCAACCGCCCATATACATACTATACGAGTTCAACATAGAGTGGAGTAAGAAGTTACTACTGATTGATTGTATTTCCAACGTGCAAGCAGCTGGTGTGTGACGCTTTACTTGAGTATCACAGAGGTTGCGATGTCCTGTGTTCCACGAGCGCATGGAAACAAGTGAACGAACTTCTACGGACCGTACTGTTGGGGTATGAGTGAGCTGTAAAATCAATACACGCTAGACACGCGGACTTTGCCGCGTTACTGGACACGCATATCGCCACAACAAAACCGGGTCAAGTGTTCGGGGCGTCACCGCGCTCGACTATACACGTCTTGGCCTACCACGAGTACATGAGCCCACAAGATCCTAAGCAAGGTCGAAGCCGTTGTGTCTACCCAACGCAAATTCAGCACAGCCGTGCGCGCTAAGACAAGTCCCTCTAGACTGCTGGAAACTTTGGAAACGTGGAAGGCTTGCGTGTTCGCGCTTTCTACACATCTCAACGGTATGATCGCGATACTCTCGGCCGCACAACAACTAATGGTCATGTGTTTTGAAGGTCTGATCAGGTCTGACATGACCGGTTGTCAATCGACGTCGAGCGTGCACTCACACACGGATATCCTGGCGTACAGTAAAGCGACAGCGACCTCTACGCTCACGTTGATCGCCGATGTTTCGAAGGGCAATCGAGTGTGTTGGCTGACGAAAGCTATGGTGACCGACAGTCGCGTCGACTACAATGTGCCTCATTGCGACTGGAGAGGCGTATGTGATCCTTTGCAAATCGACAACACCACCGCGGTCGAGTGCGAAGTCACGGTCGGCGGCGTGCTGTCCTTATTGTGCCCCATACAATGTGATGGTCCGTGTCACGGACCGGTGTGTTACGACCCGACTAACGAAACGTACCAGGTGATAATATTGCATCTGCCCATTACAGCGGAGCGAGCGTTTCGCCACACTCCCAAACCAAGGTTAATAGTTGTAGCGCACGCCCTTTCGAACCTTGGTGCACGCGAAACACTGGCGTACACTCACAACATCACGCTCGAGACAGCTCAAGCGTTACGCAAAACAAAGGACGTGTTCAAATCCATAGAGAATATACGGTTTTTAGCGTATGCGTATATAAAGAAGGTCGATGACATTTACAGACGCGGCGGCGTGGGCACCACAGTAGAACAACAAGGTGCTCTCAAGCGCACACAGATACTGGCCGCATTATCACTCGCGATGTCTATCCTGACATGCCCGTTTCTGATTTCTATGTATATTAAATTATGACAAGAGCTACGGTGGTTACGATTACACTCTGACCACGTGCCTTAGTTTCTGCTAGTGACCTATAAATACATTTGACCACTTGCTCTCACTGCCATTAAAGCGGCTGTACCCACACATACAACACCCAAGAAAAAAAATGATCTCGCTGTCTGTACTGGGTGTACTCTCAGTAGTCGCAGTTGCTCAGGCCATGGTGGTACGCTCACATAACGCCTCTGAGATACGTCCCATCACACCACCTCCTAGACTACTCGCGAAGGAGTATTCAACACCCCCTTTGTACGAAGACAACCATTATAACGAGCACAGCACAACGCTTGCCGCACGCAAAGACAACATGCAGGAGATAACGCTACCACCTGTTGTGAGAACAACAGATTCGAGTGTCAACGATCGCGACTATGACGAGCACATTACAACACCCTCTGTGCACGAAGACCAGGTGCAGGAGACAACGCTACCACCTGTCGTGAGAAACAAGAGTTTGGTTAACAATGATCATCGTCGTGTCCCATTGTAAACGGGCGCGCCATTGCACACATCGTACATGTGTGTTAACCCACCTGTATGCGACAGACTTTGTGTGTTGCATGACATCGAGATGTATTGATGCCTGTGTCAATACAGGACTCTCTATAAGCCGGGAGCTGGACGCTAACGACCCGTGCATGCGCCACACAAAAGGTATCTTACATGTGTTAACCCACCTGTATGCGACAGGCTTTGTGTGTTGCATGACATCGAGATGTATTGACGTCTGTGTCAATACAGGACTCTTTAAGCTGGGAGCTGGATGCTAACGACCCGTGCATGCGCCACACAAAAGGTAACTCGACTAACTACAAAACGCATATTGTGATGTAGAAAGTTGGCTCGACTGTTTGAATCAGCTGCAGCTGCGGTTTACTCACGAAGTGAATCGCACGCTTGTTAGAAGTACATTCGGAGCACTTAAAAAATACATCGCTCTCATCGAGTTCCGTCTCAGCGTTCACCGGCTGATGGGCAAGAGCTTGACATGGGATCGCCATTAACTTACTTAAGGACTATCATCTCATTTGGCATTTACTCATGGACCCAGGAAACCAGTTCCGAAAAATGGTCGAGAATTATAACTTGTCTAATAGCAACTGGAAGATATGTTGCGTCATAAGCCTCTGATGGTTCACAAGGTGCACGGTCCACTCGAAATCCTAATGCTGTATTTGTAGTACATACACTAAGTCTTCTCTGTTGATGTCAGACTAGAGTTTTATTAGAGTTTTACTTTGCAACAATGGGATTCGAGAAATTGATGTGTATATTTTTAATAGTGCACAATGCTACTATTCCTAGGCTGAATGTATGACATGGCTCTTATGTATCATTATGTATCGTTTCCATTAAGTACTAATTTAAATAAAGTCCCTCTGTCCTCAGTGCTAGGTTGTGGGTTTAATACACATTATTATGATCAACCTGTTGAATAGTATAATAACAATATTCCTGTAAAAGTCATTTAGTAATGAACAACCTCAGTTCTGTGAAAGAACATCATGTCTCTGATGTGTACACTGCAGGCCTGACCGGGGTTTGCACGCAAGGGCCTGTGTGTGTGTGTGTGTGTGTGTGTGTGTGTGTGTGTGTGTGTGTGTGTGTGTGTGTGTGTGTGTGTGTGTGTGTGTGTGTGTGTGTGTGTGTGTGTGTGTGTGTGTGTGTGTGAAACAAATAAAGATAAATATAGCTAGTGCGGCCACGAGTGGTCGTGCAGGGTAGAGGCTGCGCGAAAACGCCTCGAAAACAAGCGCGTGCCCACGCCCGATCCGTGGAAGCACGTAGAACTAGCAAACCTACTAGCAGAAATCAACGATCGCACATGGGTCATTGAGTGTGTACAGGGTTCGTCTGCGTGTGTGGCATTGGGCAATCTAGCGGCAACCGAGTGGCCTTAAGGCGGAACCGGCCAACCCGTCGCCCTCACCATCGTTGTGCTTCGAGATGAACTATTGCTAAAGATGATCGTCCTCGTCAACCACGGCGCTACCAGATTTGCCACGACATGCGCCTTAAAAGCGTTCTCGTTTGGGTCAGCGCCACCAGAATTGAATCGGCAAGTCAGCGGATATTACACAACTCGTAACGAAGACCCTCTCCGCGACCTCGCGGCCAGTGTGCGCAGTGTACAGCAAATGACAAACGATGTTGCGAGCGATATATCGGAAAAACGTTGCACTGACGCGACGGTCGCCACTGCAGGTTGTGTGAGTCTCGCGTAAAGTGCCATATCAAACGTGCGCAAGCTAGTGACAAGCAACTTCACCAGATCCGTAGATTCTGCATACGCTTGGATACGAATGAAAGTATCGAGAGATAACACCGACACGAGTTGCGCGACGGCGCTGGCTGCAGTCGCTACAACACTGGATTTATTAATCAACGTAATTGTGATCGTAATGGCGTATCGAGTGTGCACCAGAAACTACAACCAGTACTACAGAAAACTGGCATGAGGGTCGCGGTCTAACGTTATGTTGGTGTCTCGCATCGACCGTCGACGGCCGTTTGCCAGCGGCTGAAAATGGCACAGTTGACGAAATGGAAACGCCGACCGTCGATAGTGCACTCTCGCAAGTTCCAACCGCACTATCTCAGGAGACAGACCACAGAGTTATATTAGCGGAGGGTAGATAGAAAATGCGCAAACCGCCTCAACCGCCCATATACATACTATACGAGTTCAACATAGAGTGGAGTAAGAAGTTACTACTGATTGATTGTATTTCCAACGTGCAAGCAGCTGGTGTGTGACGCTTTACTTGAGTATCACAGAGGTTGCGATGTCCTGTGTTCCACGAGCGCATGGAAACAAGTGAACGAACTTCTACGGACCGTACTGTTGGGGTATGAGTGAGCTGTAAAATCAATACACGCTAGACACGCGGACTTTGCCGCGTTACTGGACACGCATATCGCCACAACAAAACCGGGTCAAGTGTTCGGGGCGTCACCGCGCTCGACTATACACGTCTTGGCCTACCACGAGTACATGAGCCCACAAGATCCTAAGCAAGGTCGAAGCCGTTGTGTCTACCCAACGCAAATTCAGCACAGCCGTGCGCGCTAAGACAAGTCCCTCTAGACTGCTGGAAACTTTGGAAACGTGGAAGGCTTGCGTGTTCGCGCTTTCTACACATCTCAACGGTATGATCGCGATACTCTCGGCCGCACAACAACTAATGGTCATGTGTTTTGAAGGTCTGATCAGGTCTGACATGACCGGTTGTCAATCGACGTCGAGCGTGCACTCACACACGGATATCCTGGCGTACAGTAAAGCGACAGCGACCTCTACGCTCACGTTGATCGCCGATGTTTCGAAGGGCAATCGAGTGTGTTGGCTGACGAAAGCTATGGTGACCGACAGTCGCGTCGACTACAATGTGCCTCATTGCGACTGGAGAGGCGTATGTGATCCTTTGCAAATCGACAACACCACCGCGGTCGAGTGCGAAGTCACGGTCGGCGGCGTGCTGTCCTTATTGTGCCCCATACAATGTGATGGTCCGTGTCACGGACCGGTGTGTTACGACCCGACTAACGAAACGTACCAGGTGATAATATTGCATCTGCCCATTACAGCGGAGCGAGCGTTTCGCCACACTCCCAAACCAAGGTTAATAGTTGTAGCGCACGCCCTTTCGAACCTTGGTGCACGCGAAACACTGGCGTACACTCACAACATCACGCTCGAGACAGCTCAAGCGTTACGCAAAACAAAGGACGTGTTCAAATCCATAGAGAATATACGGTTTTTAGCGTATGCGTATATAAAGAAGGTCGATGACATTTACAGACGCGGCGGCGTGGGCACCACAGTAGAACAACAAGGTGCTCTCAAGCGCACACAGATACTGGCCGCATTATCACTCGCGATGTCTATCCTGACATGCCCGTTTCTGATTTCTATGTATATTAAATTATGACAAGAGCTACGGTGGTTACGATTACACTCTGACCACGTGCCTTAGTTTCTGCTAGTGACCTATAAATACATTTGACCACTTGCTCTCACTGCCATTAAAGCGGCTGTACCCACACATACAACACCCAAGAAAAAAAATGATCTCGCTGTCTGTACTGGGTGTACTCTCAGTAGTCGCAGTTGCTCAGGCCATGGTGGTACGCTCACATAACGCCTCTGAGATACGTCCCATCACACCACCTCCTAGACTACTCGCGAAGGAGTATTCAACACCCCCTTTGTACGAAGACAACCATTATAACGAGCACAGCACAACGCTTGCCGCACGCAAAGACAACATGCAGGAGATAACGCTACCACCTGTTGTGAGAACAACAGATTCGAGTGTCAACGATCGCGACTATGACGAGCACATTACAACACCCTCTGTGCACGAAGACCAGGTGCAGGAGACAACGCTACCACCTGTCGTGAGAAACAAGAGTTTGGTTAACAATGATCATCGTCGTGTCCCATTGTAAACGGGCGCGCCATTGCACACATCGTACATGTGTGTTAACCCACCTGTATGCGACAGACTTTGTGTGTTGCATGACATCGAGATGTATTGATGCCTGTGTCAATACAGGACTCTCTATAAGCCGGGAGCTGGACGCTAACGACCCGTGCATGCGCCACACAAAAGGTATCTTACATGTGTTAACCCACCTGTATGCGACAGGCTTTGTGTGTTGCATGACATCGAGATGTATTGACGTCTGTGTCAATACAGGACTCTTTAAGCTGGGAGCTGGATGCTAACGACCCGTGCATGCGCCACACAAAAGGTAACTCGACTAACTACAAAACGCATATTGTGATGTAGAAAGTTGGCTCGACTGTTTGAATCAGCTGCAGCTGCGGTTTACTCACGAAGTGAATCGCACGCTTTTTAGAAGTACATTCGGAGCACTTAAAAAATACATCGCTCTCATCGAGTTCCGTCTCAGCGTTCACCGGCTGATGGGCAAGAGCGTGACATGGGATCGCCAGGAACTTACTTAAGGACTATCATCTCATTTGGCATTTACTCACGGACCCAAGAAACCAGTTCCGAAAAATGGTTGAGAATTATAACTTGTCTAATAGCAACTGGAAGATATGTTGCGTCATAAGCCTCTGATGGTTCACAAGGTGCACGGTCCACTCGAAATCCTAATGCTGTATTTGTAGTACATACACTAAGTCTTCTCTGTTGATGTCAGACTAGAGTTTTATTAGAGTTTTACTTTGCAACAATGGGATTCGAGCAATTGATGTGTATATTTTTAATAGTGCACAATGCTATATTCCTAGGCTGAATGTATGACATGGCTCTTATGTATCATTATGTATCGTTTCCATTAAATACTAATTTAAATAAAGTCCCTCTGTCCTCAGTGCTAGGTTGTGGGTTTAATACACATTATTATGATCAACCTGTTGAATAGTATAATAACAATATTCCTGTAAAAGTCATTTAGTAATGAACAACCTCAGTTCTGTGAAAGAACATCATGTCTCTGATGTGTACCTTGCAGGCCTGACCGGGGTTTGCACGCAAGGGCCTGTGTGTGTGTGTGTGTGTGTGTGTGTGTGTGTGTGTGTGTGTGTGTGTGTGTGTGTGTGTGTGTGTGTGTGTGTGTGTGTGTGTGTGTGTGTGTGTGTGTGTGTGTGTGTGTGTGTGTGAAACAAATAAAGATAAATATAGCTAGTGCGGCCACGAGCGGTCGTGCAGGGTAGAGGCTGCGCGAAAACGCCTCTAAAACAAGCGCGTGCCCACACCCGATCCGTGGAAGCACGTAGAACTAGCAAACGAACTAGCAGAAATCAACGATCGCACACGTGTCATTGTGTGTGTACAGGGTTCGTCTGCGCGTGTGGCATTGGGCAATCTAGCGGCAACCGAGTGGCCTGAAGGCGGAACCGGCCAACCCGTCGCCCTCACCATCGTTGTGCTTCGAGATGAACTATTGCTAAAGATGATCGTCCTCGTCAACCACGGCGCTACCAGAGTTACCACGACATGCGCCTTAAAAGCGTTCTCGTTTGGGTCAGCGCCACCAGAATTGAATCGGCAAGTCAGCGGATATTACACAACTCGTAACGAAGACCCTCTCCGCGACCTCGCGGCCAGTGTGCGCAGTGTACAGCAAATGACAAACGATGTTGCGAGCGATATATCGGAAAAACTTTGCACTGACACGACGGTCGCCACTGCAGGTTGTGTGAGTCTCGCGCAAAGTGCCATATCAAACGTGCGCAAGCTAGTGACAAGCAACTTCACCAGATCCGTAGATTCATCATACGCTTGGATACGAATGAAAGTATCGAGAGATAACACCGACACGAGTTGCGCGACGGCGCTGGCTGCAGTCGCTACAACACTGGATTTATTAATCAACATAATTGTGATCGTAATGGCGTTTCGAGTGTGCACCAGAAACTACAACCAGTACTACAGAAAACTGGCATGAGGGTCGCGGTCTAACGTTATGTTGGTGTCTCGCATCGACCGTCGACGGCCGTTTGCCAGCGGCTGAAAATGGCACAGTTGACGAAATGGAAACGCCGACCGTCGATAGTGCACTCTCGCAAGTTCCAACCGCACCATCTCAGGAGACAGACCACAGAGTCATATTAGCGGAGGGTAGATAGAAAATGCGCAAACCGCCGCAACCGCCCATATACATACTATACGAGTTCAACATAGAGTGGAGTAAGAAGTTACTACCGATTAAATTTCCAACGTGCAAGCAGCTGGTGTGTGACGCTTTACTTGAGTATCACAGAGGTTGCGATGTCCTGTGTTCCACGAGCGCATGGAAACAAGTGAACGAACTTCTACGGACCGTACTGTTGGGGTATGAGCGAGCTGTAAAATCAATACACGCTAGACACGCGGACTTAGCCGCGTTACTGGACACGCATATCGCCACAACAAAACCGGGTCAAGTGTTCGGGGCGTCACCGCGCTCGACTATACACGTCTTGGCCTACCACGAGTACATGAGCCCACAAGATCCTAAGCGAGGTCGAAGCTGTTGTGTCTACCCAATACAAATTCAGCACAGCCGTGCGCGCTAAGACAAGTCCCTCTAGACTGCTGGAAACTTTGGAAACGTGGAAGGCTTGCGTGTTCGTGCTTTCTACACATCTCAACGGTATGATCGCGATACTCTCGGCCGCACAACAACTAATGGTCATGTGTTCGGAAGGTCTGATCAGGTCTTACATGACCGGTTGTCAATCGATGTCGAGCGTGCACTCACACACGGATATCCTGGCGTACAGTAAAGCAACAGCGACCTCTACGCTCACGTTGATCGCCAATGTTTCGAAGGGCAATCGAGTGTGTTGGCTGACGAAAGCTATGGTGACCGACAGTCGCGTCGACTACAATGTGCCTCATTGCGACTGGAGAGGCATATGTGATCCTTTGCAAATCGACAACACCACCGCGGTCGAGTGCGAAGTCACGGTCGGCGGCGTGTTGTCCTTATTGTGCCCCATACAATGTGACGGTCCGTGTCACGGACCGGTGAGTTACGACCCGACTAACGAAACGTACCAGGTGATAACATTGCATCTGCCCATTACAGCGGAGCGAGCGTTTCGCCACACTCCCAAACCAAGGTTAATAGTTGTAGCGCACGCCCTTTCGGACCTTGGTGCACGCGAAACACTGGCGTACACTCACAACATCACGCTCGAGACAGCTCAAGCGTTACGCAAAACAAAGGACGTGTTCAAATCCATAGAGAATATACGGTCTTTAGCGTATGCGTATATAAAGAAGGTCGATGACATTTACAGACGTGGAGGCGTGGGCACCACAGTAGAACAACAAGGTGCTCTCAAGCGCACACAGATACTGGCCGCATTATCACTCGCGATGTCTATCCTGACATGCCCGTTTCTGATATCTATGTATATTAAATTATGACAAGAGCTACGGTGGTTACGATTACACTCTGACCACGTGCCTTAGTTTCTGCTAGTGACCTATAAATACATTTGACCACTTGCTCTCACTGCCATTAAAGCGGCTGTACCCACACGTACAACACCCAAGAAAAAAAATGATCTCGCTGTCTGTACTGGGTGTACTCTCAGTAGTCGCAGTTGCTCAGTTCATGGTGGTACGCTCACATAACGCCTCTGAGATACGTCCCATCACACCACCTCCTAGACTACTCGTGAAGGAGTATTCAACACCCCCTTTGTACGAAGACAACCATTATAACGAGCACAGCACAACGCTTGCCGCACGCAAAGACAACATGCAGGAGACAACGCTACCACCTGTTGTGAGAACAACGGATTCGAGTGACAACGATCGCGACTATGATGAGCACATTACAACACCCTCTGTGCACGAAGACCAGGTGCAGGAGACAACGCTACCACCTGTCGTGAGAAACAAGAGTTTGGTTAACAATGATCATCGTCGTGTCCCATTGTAAACGGGCGCACCATTGCACACATCGTACATGTGTGTTAACCCACCTGTATGCGACAGACTTTGTGTGTTGCATGACATCGAGATGTATTGACGTCTGTGTCAATACAGGACTCTCTATAAGCCGGGAGCTGGACGCTAACGACCCGTGCATGCGCCACACAAAAGGTATCGTACATGTGTTAACCCACCTGTATGCGACAGACTTTGTGTGTTGCATGACATCGAGATGTATTGACGTCTGTGTCAATACAGGACTCTCTAAGCTGGGAGCTGGACGCTAACGACCCGTGCATGCGCCACACAAAAGGTAACTCGACTAACTACAAAACGCATATTGTGATGTAGAAAGTTGGCTCGACTGTTTGAATCAGCTGCAGCTGCGGTTTACTCACGAAGTGAATCGCACGCTTGTTAGAAGTACATTCGGAGCACTTAAAAAATACATCGCTCTCATCGAGTTCCGTCTCAGCGTTCACCGGCTGATGGGCAAGAGCGTGACATGGGATCGCCAGGAACTTACTTAAGGACTATCATCTCATTTGGCATTTACTCACGGACCCAAGAAACCAGTTCCGAAAAATGGTCGAGAATTATAACTTGTCTAATAGCAACTGGAAGATATGTTGCGTCATAAGCCTCTGATGGTTTACAAGGTGCACGGTCCACTCGAAATCCTAATGCTGTATTTGTAGTACATACACTAAGTCTTCTCTGTTGATGTCAGACTAGAGTTTTATTAGAGTTTTACTTTGCAACAATGGGATTCGAGCAATTGATGTGTATATTTTTAATAGTGCACAATGCTACTATTCCTAGGCTGAATGTATGACATGGCTCTTATGTATCATTATGTATCGTTTCCATTAAGTACTAATTTAAATAAAGTCCCTCTGTCCTCAGTGCTAGGTTGTGGGTTTAATACACATTATTATGATCAACCTGTTGAATAGTATAATAACAATATTCCTGTAAAAGTCATTTAGTAATGAACAACCTCAGTTCTGTGAAAGAACATCATGTCTCTGATGTGTACCTTGCAGGCCTGACCGGGGTTTGCACGCAAGGGCCTGTGTGTGTGTGTGTGTGTGTGTGTGTGTGTGTGTGTGTGTGTGTGTGTGTGTGTGTGTGTGTGTGTGTGTGTGTGTGTGCCTGTGTGTGTGTGTGTGTGAAACAAATAAAGATAAATATAGCTAGTGCGGCCACGAGCGGTCGTGCAGGGTAGAGGCTGCGCGAAAACGCCTCTAAAACAAGCGCGTGCCCACGCCCGATCCGTGGAAGCACGTAGAACTAGCAAACGTACTAGCAGAAATCAACGATCGCACACGGGTCATTGAGTGTGTACAGGGTTCGTCTGCGTGTGTGGCATTGGGCAATCTAGCGGCAACCGATTGGCCTGAAGGCGGGACCGGCCAACCCGTCCCCCTCACCATCGTTGTGCTTCGAGATGAACTATTGCTGAAGATGATCGTCCTCGTCAACCACGGCGCTATCAGAGTTACCACGACATGCGCCTTAAAAGCGTTCTCGTTTGGGTCAGCGCCACCAGAATTGAATCGGCAAGTCAGCGGATATTACACAACTCGTAACGAAGACCCTCTCCGCGACCTCGCGGCCAGTGTGCGCAGTGTACAGCAAATGACAAACGATGTTGCGAGCGATATATCGGAAAAACTTTGCACTGACGCGACGGTCGCCACTGCAGGTTGTGTGAGTCTCGCGCAAAGTGCCATATCAAACGTGCGCAAGCTAGTGACAAGCAACTTCACCAGATCCGTAGAATCTGCATACGCTTGGATACGAATGAAAGTATCGAGAGATAACACCGACACGAGTTGCGCGACAGCGCTGGCTGCAGTCGCTACAACACTGGATTTATTAATCAACGTAATTGTGATCGTAATGGCGTATCGAGTGTGCACCAGAAACTACAACCAGTACTACAGAAAACTGGCATGAGGGTCGCTGTCTAACGTTATGTTGGTGTCTCGCATCGACCGTCGACGGCCGTTTGCCAGCGGCTGAAAATGGCACAGTTGACGAAATGGAAACGCCGACCGTCGATAGTGCACTCTCGCAAGTTCCAACCGCACCATCTCAGGAGACAGACCACAGAGTCATATTAGCGGAGGGTAGATAGAAAATGCGCAAACCGCCGCAACCGCCCATATACATACTATACGAGTTCAACATAGAGTGGAGTAAGAAGTTACTACCGATTGTATTTCCAACGTGCAAGCAGCTGGTGTGTGACGCTTTACTTGAGTATCACAGAGGTTGCGATGTCCTGTGTTCCACGAGCGCATGGAAACAAGTGAACGAACTTCTACGGACCGTACTGTTGGGGTATGAGCGAGCTGTAAAATCAATACACGCTAGACACGCGGACTTTGCCACGTTACTGGACACGCATATCGCCACAACAAAACCGGGTCAAGTGTTCGGGACGTCACCGCGCTCGACTATACACGTCTTGGCCTACCACGAGTACATGAGCCCACAAGATCCTAAGCGAGGTCGAAGCCGTTGTGTCTACCCAATGCAAATTCAGCACAGCCGTGCGCGCTAAGACAAGTCCCTCTAGACTCCTGGAAACTTTGGAATCGTGGAAGGCTTGCGTGTTCGTGCTTTCTACACATCTCAACGGTATGATCGCAATACTCTCGGCCGCACAACAACTAATGGTCATGTGTTCGGAAGGTCTGATCAGGTCTGACATGACCGGTTGTCAATCGACGTCGAGCGTGCACTCACACACGGATATCCTGGCGTACAGTAAAGCGACAGCGACCTCTACGCTCACGTTGATCGCCGATGTTTCGAAGGGCAATCGAGTGTGTTGGCTGACGAAAGCTATGGTTACCGACGGTAGCGTCGACTACAATGTGCCTCATTGCGACTGGAGAGGCGTATGTGATCCTTTGCAAATCGACAACACCACCACGGTCGAGTGCGAAGTCACGGTCGGCGGCGTGTTGTCCTTACTGTGCCCCACACAATGTGACGGTCCGTGTCACGGACCGGTGTGTTACGACCCGACTAACGAAACGTACCAGGTGATAACATTGCATCTGCCCATTACAGCGGAGCGAGCGTTTCGCCACACTCCCAAACCAAGGTTAATAGTTGTAGCGCACGCCCTTTCGGACCTCGGTGCACTCGAAACACTGGCGTACACTCACAACATCACGCTCGAGACAGCTAAAGCGTTACGCAAAACAAAGAACGTGTTCAAATCCCTAGAGAATATACGGTCTTTAGCGTATGCGTATATAAAGAAGGTCGATGACATTTACAGACCCGGCGGCGTGGGCACCACAGTAGAACAACAAGGTGCTCTCAAGCGCACACAGATACTGGCCGCATTATCACTCGCGATGTCTATCCTGACATGCCCGTTTCTGATTTCTATGTATATTAAATTATGACAAGAGCTACGGTGGTTACGATTACACTCTGACCACGTGCCTTAGTTTCTGCTAGTGACCTATTAATACATTTGACCACTTGCTCTCACTGCCATTAAAGCGGCTGTACCCACACGTACAACACCCAAGAAAAAAAATGATCTCGCTGTCTGTACTGGGTGTACTCTCAGTAGTCACAGTTGCTCAGGCCATGGTGGTACGCTCACATAACGCCTCTGAGATACGTCCTATCACACCACCTCCTAGACTACTCGCGAAGGAGTATTCAACACCCCCTTTGTACGAAGACAACCATTATAACGAGCACAGCACAACGCTTGCCGCACGCAAAGACAACATGCAGGAGACAACGCTACCACCTGTCGTGAGAACAACGGATTCGAGTGACAACGATTGCGTCTATGACGAGCACATTACAACACCCTCTGTGCACGAAGACCAGGTGCAGGAGACAACGCTACCACCTGTCGTGAGAAACAAGAGTTTGGTTAACAATGATCATCGTCGTGTCCCATTGTAAACGGGCGCGCCATTGCACACATCGTACATGTGTGTTAACCCACCTGTATGCGACAGACTTTGTGTGTTGCATGACATCGAGATGTATTGACGTCTGTGTCAATACAGGACTCTCTATAAGCCGGGAGCTGGACGCTAACGACCCGTGCATGCGCCACAGAAAAGGTAACTCGACTAACTACAAAACGCATATTGTGATGTAGAAAGTTGGCTCGACTGTTTGAATCAGCTGCAGCTGCGGTTTACTCACGAAGTGAATCGCACGCTTGTTAGAAGTACATTCGGAGCACTTAAAAAATACATCGCTCTCATCGAGTTCCGTCTCAGCGTTCACCGGCTGATGGGCAAGAGCGTGACATTGGATCGCCAGGAACTTACTTAAGGACTATCATCTCATTTGGCATTTACTCACGGACCCAAGAAACCAGTTCCGAAAAATGGTCGAGAATTATAACTTGTCTAATAGCAACTGGAAGATATGTTGCGTCATAAGCCTCTGATGGTTCACAAGGTGCACGGTCCACTCGAAATCCTAATGCTGTATTTGTAGTACATACACTAAGTCTTCTCTGTTGATGTCAGACTAGAGTTTTATTAGAGTTTTACTTTGCAACAATGGGATTCGAGCAATTGATGTGTATATTTTTAATAGTGAACAATGCTACTATTCCTAGGCTGAATGTATGACATGGCTCTTATGTATCATTATGTGTCGTTTCCATTAAGTACTAATTTAAATAAAGTCCCTCTGTCCTCAGTGCTAGGTTGTGGGTTTAATACACATTATTATGATCAACCTGTTGAATAGTATAATAACAATATTCCTGTAAAAGTCATTTAGTAATGAACAACCTCAGTTCTGTGAAAGAACATCATGTCTCTGATGTGTACACTGCAGGCCTGACCGGGATTTGCACGCAAGGGCCTGTGTGTGTGTGTGTGTGTGTGTGTGTGTGTGTGTGTGTGTGTGTGTGTGTGTGTGTGTGTGTGTGTGTGTGTGTATGTGTGTGTGTGTGTGTGAAACAAATAAAGATAAATATAGCTAGTGCGGCCACGAGCGGTTGTGCAGGGTAGAGGCTGCGCGAAAACGCCTCTAAAACAAGCGCGTGCCCGCGCCCAATCCGGCGTCTACTTGTTCGACGAACTCAGCAGGTTCTCCAACAGTAAGGTCGGCGTGATCGTGTCCTTACCACATGTCAACACTGGGTCTGACAGAGGGCCTCCAGGAGAGAGGCCCAAGCAAGACGTGCCCCAAGGAGCGTCTTGCCACATGTCACCTCTGGGTCTGACTGAGCGCCTCCAGGAGAGAGGCCCAAGCAAGACGCGCCCCGAGGAGCGTCTTGTCACATGTCAACACTGGGTCTGACTGAGCGCCTCCAGGAGAGAAGCCCCAGCAAGACGTGCCCCGAGTTGCGTCTTGCCACATGTCAGCACTCGGTCTGACTGAGCGCCTCCAGGAGAGAGGCCCAAGCAAGACGCGCCCCGAGGAGCGTCTTGCCACATGTGAACACTGGGTCTGACTGAGCGCCTCCAGGAGAGAGGCCCAAGCAAGATGCGCCCCGAGGAGCATCTTGACACATGTCTCCTCTGGGTCTGACTGAGCGCCTCCATGAGAGAAGCCCCAGCAAGACGCGCCCCGAGGAGCATCTTGCCACATGTCAACACTGGGTCTGACTGAGAACCTCCAGGAGAGAGGCCCAAGTAAGACGCGCCCCGAGGAGCGTCTTGCCACATGTCAACACTGGGTCTGACTGAGCACCTCCAGGAGAGAGGCCCAAGCAAGACGCGCCCCGAGGAGCATCTTGTCACATGTCACTACTCGGTCTGACTGAGCGCCTCCAGGAGAGAGGCCCAAGCAAGACGTGCCCCGAGGAGCGTCTTGCCACATGTCAACAATGGGTCTGACTGACGGCCTCCAGGAGAGAAGCCCAAGCAAGAAGCGCCCCGAGGAGCGTCTTGCCACATGTCAACACTGGGTCTGACTGAGCGCCTCCAGGAGAGAGGCCCAAGCAAGACACGCCCCGAGGAGCGTCTTGACACATGTCAACACTGGGTCTGACTGAGGGCCTCCATGAGAGAAGCCCAAGCAAGACGCGCCCCGAGGAGAGTCTTGCCACATGTCAACACTGGGTCTGACAGAGGGCATCCAGGAGAGAGGCCCAAGCAATACGCGCCCCGAGGAGCGTCTTGCCACATGTCACCACTGGGTCTGACTGAGCGCCTCCAGGAGAGAGGCCCAAGAAAGAAGCGCCCCGAGGAGCGTCTTGCCACGTGTCAACACTGGGTCTGACTGAGTGCCTCCAGGAGAGAGGCCCAAGCAAGACGCGCCCCGAGGAGCGTCTTGCCACATGTGAACACTGGGTCTGACTGAGCGCCTCCAGGAGAGAGGCCCAAGCAAGACGCGCCCAGAGGAGCGTCTTGCCACATGTCAGCACTCGGTCTGACTGAGCGCCTCCAGAAGAGAGGCCCAAGCTAGACGCGCCCCGAGGAACATCTTGACACATGTCTCCTCTGGGTCTGACTGAGCGCCTCCAGGAGAGAGGCCCAAGCAAGACGTGCCCCGAGGAGCATCTTGCCACATGTCAAAACTGGGTCTGACTGAGTGCCTCCATGAGAGAAGCCCCAGCAAGACGCGCCCCGAGGAGCATCTTGCCACATGTCAACACTGGGTCTGACTGAGAACCTCCAGGAGAGAGGCCCAAGCAAGACGCGCCCCGAGGAGCGTCTTGCCACATGTCAACACTGGGTCTGACTGAGCGCCTCCAGGAGAGAGGCCCAAGCAAGACGCGCCCCGAGGAGCGTCTTGTCACATGTCACTACTCGGTCTGACTGAGCGCCTCCAGGAGAGAGGCCCAAGCAAGACGGGCCCCGAGGAGAGTCTTGCCACATGTCAACACTGGGTCTGACAGAGGGCATCCAGGAGAGAGTTCCAAGCAAGACGTGCCCCGAGGAGCGTCTTGCCACATGTCAACACTGGGTCTGACTGAGTGCCTCCATGAGAGAAGCCCCAGCAAGACGCGCCCCGAGGAGCATCTTGCCACATGTCAACACTGGGTCTGACTGAGAACCTCCAGGAGAGAGGCCCAAGCAAGACACGCCCCGAGGAGCGTCTTGCCACATGTCAACACTGGGTCTGACTGAGCGCCTCCAGGAGAGAGGCCCAAGCAAGACGCGCCCCGAGGAGCGTCTTGCCACATGTCACCACTGGGTCTGACTGAGCGCCTCCAGGAGAGAGGCCCAAGCAAGAAGCGCCCCGAGGAGCGTCTTGCCACGTGTCAACACTGGGTCTGATTGAGGGCCTTCTGGAGAGAGGCCCAAGCAAGACGCGCCCCGAGGAGCGTCTTGCCACATGTCAGCACTCGGTTTGACTGAGCGCTTCCAGGAGAGAGGCCCAAGCAAGACGCGCCCCGAGAAGCGTCTTGCCACGTGTCAACACTGGGTCTGACTGAGCTCCTCCAGGAGAGAAGCCCAAGCAAGACGCGCCCCGAGGAGCGTCTTGCCACGTGTCACCACTGGGTCTGATTGAACACCTCCAGGAGAGAGGCCCCAGCAAGATGCACCCCGAGGAGCGTCTTGCCTTATGTCAGCACTCGGTCTGACTGAGCGCCTCCAGGAGAGAGGCCCAAGCAAGACGCGCCCCGAGGAGCGTCTTGCCACATGTCACTACTCAGTCTAACTGAGCGCCTCCAGGAGAGAGGTCCAAGCAAGATGCGCCCCGAGGAGCGTCTTGCCACATGTCACTACTCGATCTGACTGAGCGCCTCCAGGAGAGAGGCCCAAGCAAGACGTGCCCCGAGGAACGTCTTGCCACATGTCAACAATGGGTCTGACTGAGGGCCTCCAGGAGAGAAGCCCAAGCAAGACGCGCCCCGAGGAGCGTCTTGCCACATGTCACTACTCAGTCTAACTGAGCGCCTCCAGGAGAGAGGTCCAAGCAAGATGCGCCCCGAGGAGCGTCTTGCCACATGTCAGCACTCGGTCTGACAGAGCGCCTCCAGGAGAGAGGCCCAAGCAAGACGCGCCCCGAGGAGCGTCTTGCCACATGTCAACACTGGGTCTGACTGAGCTCCTCCAGGAGAGAGGCCCAAGCAAGACGCGCCCCGAGGAGAGTCTTGCCACATGTCAGCACTCGGTCTGACTGAGCGCCTCCAGGAGAGAGGCCCAAGCAAGACGCGCCCCGAGGAGCGTCTTGACACATTTCTCCTCTCGGTCTGACGGAGCGCCTCCAGGAGAGAGGCACAAGCAAGACGCGCCCTGAGGAGCGTCTTTCCACATGTGAACACTGGGTCTGACTGAGCGCCTCCAGGAGAGAGACCCAAGCAAGACGCGCCCGGAGGAGCGTCTTGCCACATGTCAGCACTGGGTCTGACTGAGCGCCTCCAGGAGAGAGGCCCAAGCAAGATGCGCCCCGAGGAGCATCTTGACACATGTCTCCTCTGGGTCTGACTGAGCGCCTCCATGAGAGAAGCCCCAGCAAGACGCGCCCCGAGGAGCATCTTGCCACATGTCAACACTGGGTCTTACTGAGAACCTCCAGGAGAGAGGCCCAAGCAAGACGCGCCCCGAGGAGCGTCTTGCCACATGTCAACACTGGGTCTGACTGAGCGCCTCCAGGAGAGAGGCCCAAGCAAGACGCGCCCCGAGGAGCGTCTTGTCACATGTCACTACTCGGTCTGACTGAGCGCCTCCAGGAGAGAGGCCCAAGCATGACGTGCCCCGAGGAGCGTCTCGCCACATGTCAACAATGGGTCTGACTGAGGGCCTCCAGGAGAGAAGCCCAAGCAAGAAGCGCCCCGAGGAGCGTCTTGCCACATGTCAACACTGGGTCTGACTGAGCGCCTCCAGGAGAGAGGCCCAAGCAAGACACACCCCGAGGAGCGTCTTGACACATGTCAACACTGGGTCTGACTGAGGGCCTCCATGAGAGAAGCCCAAGCAAGACGCGCCCCGAGGAGAGTCTTGCCACATGTCAATACTGGGTCTGACAGAGGGCATCCAGGAGAGAGGCGCAAGCAATACGCGCCCCAAGGAGCGTCTTGCCACATGTCACCACTGGGTCTGACTGAGCGCCTCCAGGAGAGAGGCCCAAGCAAGACGTGCCCCGAGGAGCGTCTTGCCACATGTCAACAATGGGTCTGACTGAGGGCCTCCAGGAGAGAAGCCCAAGCAAGACGCGCCCCGAGGAGCGTCTTGCCACATGTCACTACTCAGTCTAACTGAGCGCCTCCAGGAGAGAGGTCCAAGCAAGATGCGCCCCGAGGAGCGTCTTGCCACATGTCAGCACTCGGTCTGACAGAGCGCCTCCAGGAGAGAGGCCCAAGCAAGACGCGCCCCGAGGAGCGTCTTGGCACATGTCAACACTGGGTCTGACTGAGCTCCTCCAGGAGAGAGGCCCAAGCAAGAAGCGCCCCGAGGAGAGTCTTGACACATGTCAGCACTAGGTCTGACTGAGCGCCTCCAGGAGAGAGGCCCAAGCAAGACGCGCCCCGAGGAGCGTCTTGACACATTTCTCCTCTCGGTCTGACTGAGCGCCTCCAGGAGAGAGGCCCAAGCAAGACGCGCCCCGAGGAGCGTCTTGCCACATGTGAACACTGGGTCTGACTGAGCGCCTCCAGGAGAGAGACCCAAGCAAGACGCGCCCGGAGGAGCGTCTTGCCACATGTCAGCACTCGGTCTGACTGAGCGCCTCTAGGAGAGAGGCCCAAGCAAGATGCGCCCCGAGGAGCATCTTGACACATGTCTCCTCTGGGTCTGACTGAGCGCCTCCATGAGAGAAGCCCCAGCAAGACGCGCCCCGAGGAGCATCTTGCCACATGTCAACACTGGGTCTGACTGAGAACCTCCAGGAGAGAGACCCAAGCAAGACGCGCCCCGAGGAGCGTCTTGTCACATGTCACTACTCGGTCTGACTGAGCGCCTCCAGGAGAGAGGCCCAAGCAAGACGTGCCCCGAGGAGCGTCTTGCCACATGTCAACACTGGGTCTGACTGAGGGCCTCCATGAGAGAAGCCCAAGCAAGACGGGCCCCGAGGAGAGTCTTGCCACATGTCAACACTGGGTCCGACAGAGGGCATCCAGGAGAGAGTTCCAAGCAAGACGTGCCCCGAGGAGCGTCTTGCCACATGTCAACACTGGGTCTGACTGAGTGCCTCCATGAGAGAAGCCCCAGCAAGACGCGCCCCGAGGAGCATCTTGCCACATGTCAACACTGGGTCTGACTGAGAACCTCCAGGAGAGAGGCCCAAGCAAGACACGCCCCGAGGAGCGTCTTGCCACATGCCAACACTGGGTCTGACTGAGCGCCTCCAGGAGAGAGGCCCAAGCAAGACGCGCCCCGAGGAGCGTCTTGCCACATGTCACCACTGGGTCTGACTGAGCGCCTCCAGGAGAGAGGCCCAAGCAAGAAGCGCCCCGAGGAGCGTCTTGCCACGTGTCAACACTGGGTCTGATTGAGGGCCTTCTGGAGAGAGGCCCAAGCAAGACGCGCCCCGAGGAGCGTCTTGCCACATGTCAGCACTCGGTTTGACTGAGCGCTTCCAGGAGAGAGGCCCAAGCAATATGCGCCCCGAGGAGTGTCTTGCCACATGTCAATACTGGGTCTGACTGAGCGCCTCCAGGAGAGAGGCCCAAGCAAGACGCGCCCCGAGAAGCGTCTTGCCACGTGTCAACACTGGGTCTGACTGAGCTCCTCCAGGAGAGAAGCCCAAGCAAGACGCGCCCCGAGGAGCGTCTTGCCACATGTCACTACTCGGTCTAACTGAGCGCCTCCAGGAGAGAGGTCCAAGCAAGACGCGCCCCGAGGAGCGTCTTGCCACATGTCACTACTCGGTCTGACTGAGGGCCTCCAGGAGAGAAGCCCAAGCAAGACGCGCCCCGAGGAGCGTCTTGCCACATGTCAACACTGGGTCTGACTGAGGGCCTCCAGGAGAGAGGCCCAAATAAGACGCGCCCCGAGGAGCGTCTTGCCACATGTCAACAATGGGTCTGACTGAGGGCCTCCAGGAGAGAAGCCCAAGCAAGACGCGCCCCGAGGAGCGTCTTGCCACATGTCAGCACTCGGTCTGACTGAGCGCCTCCAGGAGAGAGGCCCAAGCAAGACACGCCCCGAGGAGCGTCTTGCCACATGTCAACACTGGGTCTGACTGAGCTCCTCCAGGAGAGAGGCCCAAGCAAGACGCGCCCCGAGGAGCGTCTTGACACATTTCTCCTCTGGGTCTGACTGAGCGCCTCCAGGAGAGAGGCCCAAGCAAGACGCGCCCCGAGGAGCGTCTTGCCACATGTCAACACTGGGTCTGACTGAGCGCCTCCAGGAGAGAGGCCCGAGGAGCGTCTTGACACATGTCACCTCTGGGTCTGACTGAGCGCCTCCATGAGAGAAGCCCCAGCAAGAAGCGCCCCGAGGAGCGTCTTGTCACATGTCAACAATGGGTCTGACTGAGGGCCTCCAGGAGAGAAGCCCAAGCAAGAAGCGCCCCGAGGAGCGTCTTGCCACATGTCATCACTGGGTCTGACTGAGCGCCTCCAGGAGAGAGGCCCAAGCAAGACACGCCCCGAGGAGCGTCTTGACACATGTTAACACTGGGTCTGACTGAGGGCCTCCATGTGAGAAGCCCAAGCAAGACGCGCCCCGAGGAGAGTCTTGCCACATGTCAACACTGGGTCTGACAGAGCTCCTCCAGGAGAGAGGCCCAAGCAAGACGCGCCCCGAGGAGCGTCTTGCCACATGTCACTACTCGGTCTGACTGAGGGCCTCCAGGAGAGAAGCCCAAGCAAGACGCGCCCCGAGGAGCGTCTTGCCACATGTCAACAATGGGTCTGACTGAGGGCCTCCAGGAGAGAAGCCCAAGCAAGACGCGCCCCGAGGAGCGTCTTGCCACATGTCAGCACTCGGTCTGACTGAGCGCCTCCAGGAGAGAGGCCCAAGCAAGACACGCCCCGAGGAGCGTCTTGCCACATGTCAACACTGGGTCTGACTGAGCTCCTCCAGGAAAGAGGCCCAAGCAAGACGCGCCCCGAGGAGCGTCTTGACACATTTCTCCTCTGGGTCTGACTGAGCGCCTCCAGGAGAGAGGCCCAAGCAAGACGCGCCCCGAGGAGCGTCTTGCCACATGTCAACACTGGGTCTGACTGAGCGCCTCCAGGAGAGAGGCCCGAGGAGCGTCTTGACACATGTCACCTCTGGGTCTGACTGAGCGCCTCCATGAGAGAAGCCCCAGCAAGAAGCGCCCCGAGGAGCGTCT